>NW_006408873.1:1461610-1548918 GCF_000296735.1 Chrysochloris asiatica | reverse complement strand
ATTCCTGTCAATTTCTGTTTGTCGTCTGTTCTTGTTGGTTCTTCATTCCCAGAACTCCCTTTAGGATGTTTTGAAGTGCTGGGTTGGTTTTGATAAAATGCCTCAGATTCTGTTTATCCTGAAATGTTTTGATTACACCATCATATTTGATTGATAGTTTTGCTGGATAGACAATTCTTGGTTGACAGTTTTTTTCTTGTAGTGTTTTGTATATGTCTCCCCATTGTCTTCTTGCCTGCATGGTTTGTTCTGAGTAGTTTTGTTTGCCTTTATATGTTATACTTCTCTTCTCCCTGGCTACTTTTAGTATTCTTTCCTTGTCTTTGATTTTGGAGAGTCTGATTATTATGTCTTGGGGACTTTCTTTTGAAGTCTATCCTTCCTGGGGTACTAGGGCTTCTAGAATGTTTATCTTCTCGTCTTTCAAGATGTTAGGGAAGTTTTCTTCCAGAAGCTCCTCAACTATCTTCTCTGTGGATTTCTTTGATTCTTCTTGCTCTGGAATGCCAATAATTCTTATGTTATTCCTCTTCATGTTATCCAACATGAATCTTAGACTCTCTTCGGATTATTTTATCCTTTTAGCTGCATGCTCTTCTATCTTGGTAGTATTGAGAAATTTGTCTTCCAGCTCACTAGTACTGGCTTCCATCTCTTCTAGTTTGCTCCTCTCACCTTTCAGCCTATTGTCTATTTCTGATATCTTGTTTTTGATCACCTGGACATCTTTTTGCAGGTTTTGAATTGTTTCCAGTGCTGTGTCAATCCTATTAGATTGTTCCTGCAGCACTTTCGTTACTTCTTCCTTAATTTCTTCTACCCCTTTTCAGAGTACTTGAATTTGTTTCCATATCAGTCTTCTGAATTCCCTCTCAGGCATATCTAGAACCCGCTCCTCTTCCTCTATGAAGCCTTTGTCTGTCTCCAGCTCATTTGCATCTGCTGCTCTTTTCTGCTTTTGGACATGCTCCGATAATGTTAATTGTTTCTTATTGGGCATGATTATTCTTATTTTATTATAATTATTGGTAATATGATCAGGAGATAGGTAGCGGGCGGGTGGCGGGTAGGCAATTTGGGCCTCAGTTGGGCCTGAGCTTCGGCGGCGGGTCGTTTGGGCCTCAGGGGGAGGTTTGGGTCTCTGGGGGCCTGGGCGTCAGCGACCAGGCTGCAGAAGGATTGGGCCTCGGGCAGGTGGTTTGGGCCTAGGGCGGGCAGTTTGGGTCTCAGGGGGCCTGGGTATCAGCAGCTGGGCATCAGGCAGCTTGTGCCTTGGCGGGCGGGTTGGGCAGATTGGGCCTTGGGGAGCCTGTGCCTTGGGGACTGGGCTAAGGGTGGGCTGAGCCTCAGAGGCCCTGGGCCTCAGCAACTGAGCTACGTGGCGGGTTGGGCCTCGGGGTCCCTGGACCTCTGCAGTAACTGGGCTGTGGGCCGCCTGGGCCGCGCAGCAGATAGGCAATTTGGGCCTTGGTTGGGCCTGGGCCTTTGTGACCAGTCTGTGGGTGGGTTGAGCCTCAGGGGCCCTGGGCATCTGTGACTGGGCTGCATGGTGGGCCTGGACCTCGGCGGCCACTGGGCTGTGGGCCGCCTGGGGCAGGTAGGCAATTTGGGCCTTGGTTGGGCCTGGGACTTTGTGACCAGTCTGTGGGTGGGTTGGGCCTTGGGGCAGGCCTTGGCCTCAGTGGGCAGGCCTTGCCTTGGGCGTTCCTGAGCCTCGGCGGCTTGGCGAGGGGGCTAGTGGCTGCAGGAAGGTGGTGTCTGTATCTGATGACGTAAAAAATACCTCTCTCTGTCACTCTGTACCGTGGGGTACCCCAAATTTACTGATATCCGTGCCGTTAGCCCTCTCTATTTGTTCAGCTTTGTTAGTTTATGCTTCTACTCCTCTGGAAATGCAGCCTCCTAAATGGGGTTGCTCTAGCCCTGCACTCCAAGCTCAGTAGGGGGCAGAGGCACTCGACCGCAGGAGCCGCGTGCAGGCATGCAAAAGCTCAAAATGCCTGTAATTCCTCAGCAATTTGATCTTTTAAAGAAACGAATTCAGAATGTTAAAATATAAGATCTTATGCTTGCTCAAAGGCTGTCTGTCTGCTAGATGGAGGTTTCCTTTGTGAGATTCCGCCCCCTTTCCCTGGAGCCTGTCCTACCTGAGCAGCCTGGTCAAGGAAGCACTGGAAGTCCCCCAGCCTGCCTATTGATGTTGAGTGGATTCTGACTCATGGGGATCCCATCTGTTACAGAGTAGAACTTCTCCATAAGATTGTCTTGGCTATATTTATGGAAGCAGACCACTAGGCTTTTCTTCCATGTTGCTGTTGCGTGAGTTCAAACCTTTCCGTTAGGAGTTCTGTGCTTATCCTAAAGCATATATCAAATCCAATCTTTTCACATTCATTTTTTTACTTTTCAAACATTTAAAAGCAATGCCATGTTTTGAAAACAGAATAACCAAATTTATACAAAGTACAAGCTCTTTTGAAGTAACTCAAAGTTAAATTAAAGATAATATTAATCAAAGCATATAGCATTGTTGTTGTTAAGTGCCCATGAGTCAGTTTTGAATCACAGTGACACTGTATATAGTTTCCAAGGAGCAGCTGGTAGGTTTGAATCACTGGCCTTGTGATTAGAGTCCTGTGCTTATCCTACAGAAAGATTAATTTTTAAATTAAATACTTGATAATGAATCCAAGATAGTTTCAAGTGAGGAAACTCAATGTATGAGTAAGTAACAGGATTATAACAAAGGTATACAATTCTACTTTTAGAAAGTTCTTTGAGGGGATAACTTGAGAATTACTTAAAAAAAAAAATCACTGTAAAAAAATCAATAATCATTATTATCACAATATTGTTGCTGTTAAGTACAATCGAGCAGCTTCTGACAACCTGTAAAGGGTTTTAGAAGAGCAGCTAATGAGTCTGAACCACCAATCTTGCAGTTCACAGTCATCAATTGTTGTTGTTGAGTGCCATTGAGTCAATTCCAACCCACAGCCACTCTGTAGAGGGTTTCCAAGGAGCAGGTGATGAGCTTGAACCACTGACCTTGCAGTTCAAATGACTTTGCAGTCTGATTCATTAGCCCACAGTGCCACACCACGACTCCCACCATGTATTAGGCACCTACTATATGCTGGTGTGGTGCTGTGGGCTAATGTGCTGGACTACAGGGTCAGTTTGAACACCAAGGTTGGCAGTTCAAGCTCACCAGTGCTCCCTGGAAAGCCTATACAAGGTCACTGTGAGCTGGAATCAACTTGTCTGCACTTAACAACAAGGTGGAGGGTCAGAGAGATGGATTGGCAAAGTGGCAGCATCAATGGGCTCAAGTGTGGCAACAGTAGGGAGGTTGGCCCAAGATCAGGCAGTGTTTCATTCTGCTGTGCATGAGGTCACTATTGAGTTGGTACCAACTCGATGACACCTAACAACAACAACAACAATATGCTAAGAAGGTCCCTGGGTTGCACAAACAGTTTGTGCTTCACCACTAATCCTAAAAGAGATGTGAACTCACCCAGCGGTAATGTGGAAGAAAGGCCTGGTGATCTGCTTCCATAAAGATTATAGCCAAGAAAACCGTACGGAACAATTCTACTCTGTAGCAGATGGGTTCCCTATGAGTCAGAATAAACCCGACATCAACAGGCTTGGTTCCGGTTCTACTACATGCTATATAAGGCAGTTCAAACCCACCAGCTGCTACTCAGAAACCCTGTACTGGGTTGCCATAAGTCAGAACCAACTTGACAGCACTTCACAGAAGCATATAATGCACTGTAGGATAAGCACTGAACTGCAAACCACAAGGTTGGCAGTTTAAGCCCATCAGCTACTCCTTGGAAACTCTATATGGGGTTCACTATGAATTAGAACGATGCAATGGCACTTAACAACAATATAAGGAGCTCTGGTGGCACAGTAGGTTTAGCACTGGACTATTAACTGCAAGGTGAGTTGTTCAGGAGAAAGATGAAGCAGTCTGCTCCTAAACAGATTTAGAGCCTCAGAAACTTTTGATTGATTCTATGGCAGTGTAAAGGTTTAAGGTGCCTGGTGATGCAGACAACTAACCAAAAGTCAGTTGTCTGAGCCCACCAATAACTCCATTGAGGGAAAGACATGCAATCTCCTTCTAGATAAGATTACAAGCTGGAACCCCCAAGGGGCAAGTCTACTCTGTCCTCTAGTGTTGCTATTGAGTTGAAATTGACTGGATGGCAGTGGATTATAAACACTATAATTAGGGCTTTACAGATGTTTTCTTATTAACGCATTACAATGATCCTGTTGTTGTTGTTGTTAAGTGCCATCGAGTCGGTTCCGACCCATAGCGACCCTGTATAGGGTTTCTGAGGGTGTAAATCTTTACGGGAGTAGAAAGCCTCATCTTTCTCCCGCGGAGCAGCTGGTAGTTTCGAACTGCTGACCTTAAGGTTCGCAGCCCGATTCATAACCACTACGCTACCAGAGCTCCTTTACAATAATCCTAAGAGGTCAGAATTAATACTTCCATTTTAAAGATGAAACAACTCAAACTTCAAGACAAAAAATTTAAAGCAAAATATTAAATATTCTTGACAACTAGAAACAATGATTTCAATTATTTTTAGAAAGAAATTCACAATTTTCATCTTAGATTCTCATGTTTATGTTTTCTTAATTAAAAACATTTCCATTTTGAAGAATAAGAAAAATTTCAAAAAGCCCTTATTATAGCTATAATACTCTTTCATTGCTCACCTCTCTAAAGAGAGGTTTCATCCTAAAAGGATGCTCTTAATGTTAACTTTAAGTTCAAAGATATAATAGATAAGGTCTTTTTATCTTAACAGTTACCATTACAAAAGCAGTAATTAGCCTAATAACCAAGTTAACCAAATTGAGTAAATCATTCTCCAGATTTCATTAATTCCAAGTCCTACTTGGGGCATTTATATCTTTCACCTCAAACATGCCTTACCATTTGTAGCTTTAAAAATAAAGTACATTGATGCTTAAACACTTCATTCTGCTGTCCCTCTGAAGTGTTAATTAACCCTTTTAATGACTCTGCCAAATATAGGACAGAGAATTTAGTGATAACTCAGCATTTCCTGCACCCAGGAGAGGACGGGACACCTGAGTAGTACTACTGATTCTTTTACAAAGGACACTTAATTCCTTACGATGAATTACAAGGAATATAAAGTCAATACTTTCAAATTGCTTTACTAGCTTCTATGTTCAGGGTCGCTATGGGTCGGAACCGACTCGATGGCACTTAACAACAACAACATGCATATATAGGCAATTATCAATGAAGTCACCGGTGTTAGGTGCCATTTCAGCTCTATAGTCTAGCTTCTCTCTATCAGCCAGCATGCTTTTACCCTCCTTTCCTCTACTCCACCCTCCCATGGACTCAGTGATTTTAGCTAAAAGGTGCAGTGTACCGTGAATCAAAGTAAAGCAAAAGTAAAAAGGCAACACTATTGTGAAGAAATACAAAAAGGTTTTCCCCACAAAGTAACAAACTGCTTCCCATTCAGTCAGTGCTCTTCACCTGTTCATATCCCACACCTGACCAAACAGTCAGAGTAGGTGGGGTCTAACTGAGACAGAACACTATTTCAAAGCTGCATTCCAGCAAGAGCAGAATGCCAGGGGAAAAGAAGCAGCACTCACAACAAAGGTGGGTAAGAGTCAGTCTTAGCAATTACACATTTACATGTACCTATCGTTACCACCACATATGCACTGTTTTATATTTATAACTAGAAGAAATGCTTGATCTACAAGATCTGGTAAGGACAAGCGTTTGGATAACCACTCATAAGACCTGGGGCAAGCCTACTTTGTCTCTGTGAGAAGTTCTCTCAGGCAAACAACAGTAATAATTTCTACATCTATTTCTGTGCCCATTCTAAAAAAGGGCCCAGTAAAATGTGGAAATCATCAAGCAGTATCATTACTATCTCATGCAAGTACACTTTTGCTGAAGATAGTTAAAAAACATTTGCAGCACTACATTGAAAGGCAGCAGTCAGATGACATGGAATAAGGGATATCATTGCTGACATCATATGGATCTTGGCTGAAAGCACAGAATATCAGAAAGGTTTTTACTTGTGCTCTATTGCATTCAACTATGTTATTGTTAAGTGTCGTTGAGTTGGTTCCGACTCACAGTGACCCTATATAGGGTTTCTGAAGAGTGGTTGGTAAGTTTGAACCACTGACCTTGAGGTAAGCATTTCAATGCTTGGCATATAGTGTCACACCGAGACTTTATTCGACTGTGTGGATCATAAGAAACTATGTGTTAGCTATGTGTGGATCATAACAAATTATTGATAGATAACACTGACAAGAACGGGAACTCCAGAATACTTAACTGTGCTCATGAGGAATGTGTACATAGACCAGGAGGCAGTCATTCAAACAGAACAAGGGAGTACTGAATGGTTTAAAATTAGGAAAGGTGTGCACTACCGTTGTATCTTTTCACGACATTTAGTCAATCTGTATGCTGAACAAACAATCCAAGGCAGGATTATCTGAAGAAAAGTGTGGCATCAGGATTGGAGGAACACTCATTAGCATCTGGTATGCAGATGACACAATCTTGCTTGCTGAAAGCAAAGAGGACTTGAAATACTTACTGATGAAAATCAATTAACTACAGCCTTCAGTATTGGTTGCATTTCATTTCAATGTAACAAAATGAAAATCCTCACAACTGGACCAATAAATAACATAATGATGGTGGTGGTGGTTGAGTGCTTTGGAGCCAATTCTGACTCATAGCGACCCCATATAGGGTTTCCGAGGGTATAAATCTTTCCAGAAACAAAAAGCCTCATCGTTCTCCCACGGAGCAGCTGGTAGATTTGAACTGCTGACCTTTTGGTTAGTAGCCCAACTCATAAACCACTAAAAGCTACCAGAGTACAGAAAATACTGCAGTTATCAAAAATTTCATTTTACTTAGATCCACAATCAACACTCATGGAAGCAGCAGTCAAGAAATCAAAAGGTATAATGCATTAATGTGCTGCAAAAGACCTCTTTTAAGTGTTAAAGAGCGAAGATGTGCCTTTGAAGTCATAGGTGTGCCTGACATAAGCCATGGTATTTTCAGGCACCTTATATGCATGTAAAGGCTGGACAATGAATAAGGAAGACTGTAGAAGTAGTAATGCCTTTGAGTTACAGTGCTGGAGAAGAATATTAAAAGTACCATAGACTGCCAAAAGAACAAACAAAATTTGTCTTGAAAGAGAGCAGCCTGAAAGCTCCTTAGCAAGGAGGATGGAGACATATCCTGTCACATACTTTGGACACAGTAGCAGGAGGGACCAGTACCTGGAAAAGGACATTATGCTTGATAGAGTGGTGGTGGTTGTTACGTGCCGTAGAGTAAGTTCTGACTCAGAGTAACCCCATGTAGTGTCTTCAAGAAGTGGTTGGTGGGTTTGAAGAACTGATTTGCAGTTAGCAGTTCAGTGCTTATCCTATAGCACTTCACCAGGACTCCAAGTATATTGGAGGGTCAAAGACAAAGAGGAAGAACTCCAGCGAGATAGGCTGACACAGTGGCAGCAACAATGGGTCCCAACATTACAATAATCGTGAGAATGGAGCACAACCTGGTCGCCTTTTGTTCTATTGTACACACAGCTGCAAAAAGTTGGAACTGACAGGACAGCAACTAACAACAACTTCAGAAGACTTTTTAGACGTAAGTAAGCTAATACGTATAAGCAGAAAGTGTTTTTGCAAACTGCAGAATTAAACCAGCTTGAAAGAAAGAAAAAAAAAAGCTACAAAAACCTATTGGTAGAGGATTCCAACATTGAGAGACTTCAGACTTGATGTTAAAAGAAGGCTGGAGGGCTCCAACTGCAAGTGATTATCTGAACACCCATATAAATACTTTTAATATAGTACATTAAAGAAACACTTCTTAAGCTAGTAGCAACAGGTACTTGTAAAATTAATTTCCACTTGCCATTCACTTTTGGCTAGACACATTAGAGTCAATCCTTTCACCTGGATTCAATGACAGGCTTTTCTATGTATTTTGTTTTCCACAGGCATTGTTCTTTCTGGTCTTCTTCACATCCATAGCGACCCATAGGGCCCACCCTGGGCCCACAGATAGAGTCACCTAGAGGTTCGAAGTACTTTGGGCAGTTTTATCCTTACCTACTTGGTGGCATTTCTCCCATTCTTCATCAACCTAACATTTTCTCTGCTCATGGTAAACTTCTTGCCAAAGAATGGGCTAAGGAATGCAGTGCTAAACCCTATGCTGACTCTTCCTCCAGCCTTTCTCCCTTACCCACCCTCTTACCCAGTATTGCTGCCAATCACTTTCAACCAACCATGCACTCCACCTCCCTCTTTAGTTTCTGGCAATGCCCAGCCTTCATAGTGTTCTAGAGGACAAGCTCAAAACTAAAACCTCAGAACCCCAATGGTGGGGATGGGGAGAGGAGTAGGAGAATACACCCGAAAGTTAAACCAGGTTAAAAAAAAATCTGGCATAAGGGGAATTTAAAGATGAGGAAGCATGGCAATTTAAATAATAATAATAATAATAATAATAATAATAATAATAATAATAATAATAATGAAGATGTGTGGTAAATACTTTAGGACCCGTTAACCTACACTGTTTCCATAATGCAGATATAATTTTGATAAACATCCCACTTAGCTCAATTCAAGGGATAAAGTTAATGGAAATATCAGGACTTCATTTTTGTTGTTGTTAAGTGTTGTTGAGTCAGTTCTGACTCATAGCGACCCTGTATAGGGTTTCTAAGGAGTGGGTGGTGAGTTTGAACCACTGACCTTGAAGTTCAAATGGACCTTTCGGTTGCTGGGTTGGTGCTTATCCTACAACACCACACCAAGGACTCCATTATAGTCTCCATGTGGGGGAAATTTATTATTAGGAGAATGACCATTAGAATACGCATTGTCAGACTGAAGATCACTGTCCTGATTAGCTACTACTATTTAAGTAACTAGAGTCCTCATGTGGCACTGTAGGATAAGCACAGGACTGCTAACTGCAAAGGTGGTAGTTCAAACTCACCAACCAGCTGGCTCCTTGGAAGCACTACTTATATAGAGTTGCTGTGAATTGGAACCAACTGATTGGAACTTAACAAAAACAACCTGTAAATAACACTCTTATCTTGTAGTTCCTCCTCACGCTCCCCTCTCTGCTCTCACATGACCTTTCACATCCACAGCATGTGCTTTTTCTCATTGCTCAGTTCGCAGTCCTGTACTTATCCTACAGTACCACAACCAGGATTCCTTACTTAAAATGGTGGTGGTGGTTATGTGCTGTGGAGTCGGTTCCGACTAATAGTGACCCTACATAGGATTGAGGCTGTAAATCTTTACGAGAACAGAAAGCCCCATGGTTATCCCATAAAACCATTAGTAAGTTTGAACTGCTGACCTTGAAATAAGCAGCCCGATTTATAGCCACTACCAGTCATATTGTCAGGAGGGACCAGTCGTTGGAAAGGGATATCATGTTTGGTAAGGTGGAGGGTCAGAGAAAAAGAGGAAGACCCCAAACGAGATGGATTAGCCATTGATGGACTCAAGTGTGGCAACAATACTAAGGTTGGCCCAGGATAGGGAAGTGTTTCATTCTGCTATGCATAAGGTTGCTATGAGTTGACCCTATCAGAGCTTTTTTAGTTAAAATAATCAAACCTAAATAAACCATCAACATTTTTGAATACCTATGAATCATGCAAAAAAAAAAAGGAATCATTATGAAAACTTAACAGTATAAAAGCTGTCCCAACACACTCTACACTATTAAGTGCTGGTTTGTATGCTAATGTTTTATCCCTTCAAGGAAAATCCTAACAATATCAGGTTATACCTGTTATGTCTCTAATTAGATTCCACAATTCAAGTTTTACAATGTTTGTCTTTAGGGTAAAAAGATTGATCCATTTCATTCCAATTAACATATTCCTAAAAGTGAATAGCATCTATACTTATCCAGCTAACGATAATCACTGACATTTACTGAATATTTATTTCACATGTGCCGGGAATGACACATTGAAGAGAAATGGTGTTGCATTGTCAAAAGAACATATTCAGATCAGTCATGAAGTACAATGCTTTCTCTGATAGGACAATATCCATAAGCCTACGGAGAAGACCAATTAATACCACTATTATTCAACTTTATGCACCACCACTAAAGCCAGCGAGGATGAAATAGAAGAATTCTACCAACTTCTTCAATCTGAAATTGATCAAACATGCAATCAAGATGTATTGATCATTACCGGTGATTGGAATGCAAAGGTTGGGAGCAAAGAGGAAGGATCAGTAATTGGAAAATATGGCTTTGGTGATAGAAATGATGCTGGAGATCGCGTGGCAGAATTCTGCATAATCAATAATTTGTTCATTCATTTCAAACACCTTCTTTAGACAGCATAAGAAATGACTATACACATAGACCTCGCCAGATGGAATACATAGAAATCAAATTGACTACAACTGTGGAAAGAGACCATGGAAAAGCTCCACATCATCAGTCAAAACAAGGCCAGGGGCAGATTGTGGAATGGACCATCAATTGCTGATATGCAAATTCAAACTGAAGCTGAAGAAAATAAAAACAAGTCCATAAGAGCCAAAATATGATCTTAAATATACCTCACCTGACTTTAGAGATCATCTGAAGAACACATTTAAAACATTAAACACTAAAGACCAAAACCAGAAGAGTTGTGGGATGACATTAAGAAATCTCATCATACAAGAAGAAAGCAAAAAAGTCATTAAGAAGACAAGAAAGAAGGAAAGGGTCAAACTGGATGTCAGAAGAGAGACTGAAACTTGCTCTCCAGCAGAGAGATGCTAAAGCAAATGGAATAAATGAGGAGGTTCAAGAGTAACAGAAGATTTCAAAGATCAGCTCAAGAAGATAAAGTCAAATATTACAACAAAATGTGCAAAGCTCTGGAGTCAGAAAACCAAAAAGGAAGAACACGCTCAGCAATTCTCAAGCTGAAGAAACTGAAGAAAAATTCAAGCCTCGACTTTTGTTATTGAAGGATTCTCTGGACAAATTATTGAATGATGCAGAAAGCATCAAAAGAAGATGGAAGGAATACACAGAGTTACTGTACCAAAAGGAAATAGTTGATGTTCAACCATTTCAAGAGGTAGCATATGATCAAGAGCCAATGATACTGAAGGAAGAAATCCAAGGTGCACTGAAATTGGCAAAGAACAAGGCACCAGGAATTGATGGAATGAAAATGGAAATCTTTCAAAAAATTGAGGTGGTACAGGAGGCACTCACTCATCTCTGCCAAGAAATTTGGAAGACAACTTTCTGGCCGACTGACTGGAAGAGATCAGTATTTGTGCCCATTTCAAAGAGAGGTAACCCAATGGAATGCAGAAATCATCAGACAATCTCTTTGATATGCCATCCGAGTAAAGTTTTGCTCAAGGTAATACAGAAAAACGACTACAAGCATACATTGACAGAGAACTTCCAGAGGTTCAAGCCAGATTCAGAAGAGGCTGTGGAACGAGGGATATCATTGCTGATGTGCGATGGATCTTGGCTGAAAGCAGAGAGTATCCGAAAGATGTTTACCTGTGCTTTATTGACTATGCAAAAGCTTTCAACTGTGTGGGTCATGACACACAATATGCTAAGTATGAGTATTTCAGAACACTTATTTGTGTTCATGAGGAATCTGTACAAAGACCAAGCAGCAGTTGTTCGAAGAGAACATGGGAACACTGAATGGTTTAAAATTAAGAAAGGTGTGTGTCAAAGTTGTATTCTTTCACCATATTTATTTAATGTGTATGCCTAGCAAATAATCCGAGAAGCTGGTTTCTATGAAGAAAAACATGGCATCAGGATTGGAGGAAAACTCATTAACAATCTGCGATATGTATATGATATAACTTTGCTTATTGAAAAGTGAAGAACATTTAAAATATTTACTGATGAAGATCAAAAATCACAGCCTTCTGTATGTATTGCATCTCAATGTAAAGAAAACAAAAATCTTCACTACTGGACCAATAAACAACATTCTTATCAACAGAGAAAAGATTGAAATTGTCAAGGACTTCATTCCTCTTGGATCAACTATCAACACTCATGGAAACAGCAGTCAAGAAATCAAATGACATATTGCATTAGGCAAATCTTCTGCACAAGACCTTTTTAAAGTGTTGAAGAGCAAAGATGTCAGCTTGAAGACTAAGGTGCACCTGAGGTATTTTCAATCACCTCATATGCATGCAAAAGCTGGACAGTGAATAAGGAAAACCGTATAATAATTGATGCTTTTGAGTTATGGTGTTGGAGAATACTGAAAGTGCCATGGGCTGCCAAAAGAACAAACAGATCTGTGTTGGAAGAAGTGCAGCCAGGGTGCTCCTAGGATGCCAGGATGGCCAAACTTCATCTATCATACTTCACACATATTGTCAGGATGGACCAGTCGCTGGAGAAGGATATCATGTTTGGTAGGGTGGAGGGTCAGACAAAAAGAGGAAGACCTCCTGCGAGATGGATTTGCAAAGTGGCAGCATCAAAGTGAGGTTGGCCCAGGATCTGGCAGTGTTTCGTTCTGCTGTGCATAAGGTTGCTATGAATCGGTACCAACTTGATGGCACCTAACAACAACAACAAACTCAGTGTTTCGTATTTTACAAACATTATCACACTTTATCCTCAGGCAAAAACCCAAGCTACAGATAAGAAAACTGAGGTTCAGAAGAAAGTAGAAACGTTGTGATGCTGTCAAAGAAGGCAGCCAGCATTTGCAAAGGCCCAATGTTCTTAAGCATGGTGTTTAGGCTTCCGCTTGGCTATATATGAGGTTAGGAAGTATTTCATTCAGTTATGGCTCAGACATGCAGCTATGCATATAGGAATTCCAAGACTAATGTGATTTTAGTTTGACAGAATCATTATTCCATTCCTGTTGCAGCAGTATTACACAAATAGCACGCTGTTGTCAAAAACTATGAAGTAGTTTAAAATGCACAGCTAATAATAAACTGTTCTTTATCTCCTCATGTGTTCATAGGCACTTAGAACACGTCTCTCCTCTGTATAAGAAATCACATAAACAAAAACATACACAATTCCATCTAAAAAGAGCCTTCATTAAACAAAAGACAACATCACACTTTTCAGGACTGGCAGGCATGGCAAATAAGTAATTTCACTGTAGATTACAATAGCAGATAAGCAATCAAAAGTGCAACTTTATATTTATAAATTGATTATTCAAGTCAGTAGAAACCTATTTTCTCTGAAAATATTATGATGTATTATCAGTATTCTGCTAGCGCTAGGTCCGAGTCAGCGGATCTGAGAGAGTGCTCTCATAGGTGACTGAGTATGCCCTTTGCCTGCTGAGATGTTCTTGCTGGGCAGAGCATTAGGATTTGTGACTGAATAAATTCACTGACTGTTTTCTACATACTGCTACACCTCTACCACTGATAAAACTCATTTAGTCAGTTGGACTTTAGTTGTTTCCAAAGTTCTTTTTCCTTCATGGCTTTCTTTTTTAAACAGGGAAATCAATTCAGTAATTAAAATTAAAATCACAAGATTTTTAAGTTAAAAGACAGCCTTAGAATTTTTCAATGAGTTTTTCTATATCCTTATTTTACAGAAAGATGATTATGGGTATAATGCTATTAGAGAAAGCTGGAAGACACAGGAGCAGAGGAGCAAGACAATTGACATCAAGAAAAAGTCGGTGGTTCCTTTTCCTCTATCTCAAATGGGGAAAATAAAGGTTGTTTCTGGTGTGATGCTGTAGGATTAAGCACTGGATTGCTAACCACAAGGCTGGCAGTTCAAATTCACCAGCAGCTCATCAGAAACTGTATACATGGTCACTGTGAGTCAGAACTAACTCAACAGCACTTAACAACAACAACATATGAAGTCTAATTTTTACTTCCCCCATAATTTCTACATTTTAATATGTTTATGCTTATGAAATAAAAGCAAGCAAAGTAAAACAATCACTTTTGGTCTTTTCCAGGATGCACAGTTATGAAACAATGCATAATATTTATCATACTTATTTTTGTTTTCAGAGGCTATTATAAGAGGCTAAAATTTCATGCATGATGATCCAATTAACTAATTATACTTGTTTAGAGACCATGGAATGCCTAGACGCAGTCACAAATAGAAGATCACTGGCATAATTACTAGTGCTAACAAAATTGTAGTCACAAAGATTTCTCCAGTCCGAGTACACTGAAATCATGTCCCAAATGCAAAGTTATTCTCAACACAATATGGTCTCAATAGGTCAGTCACCTTGTGTTTGAATAAATAAGTTAAACTGGTAAAAACACTTTTCTTATTTCAAATTTGCCACGTTTGTTTTTAGTTCATTAAAATATTTGGGGAATTTTAAAATAAAACCTCAGGGATACTACAAAGAGTTTTTAGAATGCTTAGGTCATTATCTGGCCTTCAGGTCATATAAGGGCCACGAAATCATTTGGTCTGGCCCTGACAAGGCAACCACAGTCCCAGCCATCACATCGTTGTTGTTAAGTGCCTTTGAGTTGGTTCCCACTCATAGTGACCCTGTATAGGGTTTCTGAGGAGCAGCCGGTGAGTTTGAATGGCCAACCTGTGGTTCAAACTAACCTTGTCATCGACTGCTTATTCTACAGTGCCATACCAGGACTCCATCACATTTGTTGTTGTTGTTGTGTGCCGTTAAGTCGGTTCCAACTCATAGTGACCCTGTATTGAGTTTCTGAGGAGTGGCTGGTGGGTTTGAACCACCAACCTTGCAGGTCAAACTTACCTTGGGATCCAGCACATTATCTCGCACCATCACATTGTTGTTGTTTTTGTTAAGTGCCGTCGAGTCGATTCCAACCCATAGCGACTATCACATTAGGGGTAAGTTAATTAAATGTTTGACCAAATAGAGCAGACTAATTTTTAAGTTGATAATTTTGTATGGCTCGCAAATAATGTTAAAAATTTTGGCTGAAAAAAAGGTTTCCCGCCCCTGGTTTAGGTCAAGCAAGAACAACACTTAAGTAAATAATATCTAACTGGTTATCATTTAGCCAGGCTCTGAGACAATTCTGAAGTAAAATAATCATCCTCTTGTCAGGAAAGCAGTCATAGATACTCCTCCCAAGCAGGACACAAGTATTCTACATAATGTTTCTTTCAGGTAAATCTGTGGCCTTCATCTGATATGCAGTCTCTCGTCCCATTTGACTTGTCAGTAGGCTCAACATGCAAGATTCATCAAAAACAACTGCCAGATAAGAGTGCCGGAAAATGAGACCCTCAGGATGGAAGGCACTCAAAATGCAACTGGGGAAGAGCTGCCTCCTCTAAGTAGAGTTGACTGTGATGAGGCAAATGGAGTAAAGCCTGTGGGAGAAAAGCCCAGGAGACCTTCATTTGCTGATGGGGCACAACTCAAAATGAAGATGGATTGACGAAGTAGCACCATCGATGGACTCAAGCGTCGCAACAGTAGTGAGATTGGCCCAGGATCGGGCAGTGTTTCGTTCTGCTGTGCATAAGGTCACCACTCGATGGCACCTGACATAAGAGAGCGCTGATGATCAGTCAAACACTTTAGCACCATCATTGCAAAAGCATTCCCAGGAAAAGTGCTTGCCGTATTCTGTCAGGTTGGAACTGCAATTTTATTCATAAAACAATTTCTATGGAGTTCAGAAAGAACCTGTGATGGGTGCTGGGTTTCTTGGAGAACAGAATGTTTCATTTTGCTCTAATTCATTCTATTACTGAATTAAACTTTGATATATTGGTCTTGACAAGTGCTTCATGCTGATTGTATTGTGTATGATAGTATAATCACTCCCCATGCATTTCCCACTGACTGGTTGATTAATGCAATAGATTACCTGCAGCACTGATGGCAAGGGGGAATCATTGCCCTTCTGTAGTCTATAAAGTGTATTTCAATGTGCGTGTGTCTGTGTTCATGCACACACAGGAACCCAATGATACCCAACTGCACATGGCAGAGGACATTGGATAAGCCAGAAGAATGGCAAGAAAAAAGAGAAATGTAAGGATACAGTGAAGATTGAAGCCCTTCAATCATTGTTTTAAGTGTCAAAAATACTTGCTCCTTAATGCTTACGGCTTCCAAATAGTCACTCACTCTTTTATCCATACACACAAGTATCAACTATATGCCAGGCACATTTTCCCCCACCTTTACATAAAAATGAGTGTTAAAAAAATTAAAAAGCAAATGTCTTTCAGTGTATTGGGAAGAGAGAGGTGAGGTAATCAAATGGATACCAACACAAGGATACAAAGGGATGGCTGAAATGTTCATTTAAAGGTACCCAACAACAACAGAACTTAACAACATGACTATCAACTAAAGAGAGTGTCTCAACAATTTCAAAATTAAAAATCCACAGATTATTTGGCCTAAACCTCCTGGTTCCTAGAACCTGAATGATTAATGTTTAGCATCTTCTCTGAATGGTTCTGCTCAGTATGCCAACGTGAACAGGCTGCTGGATATATTGACTTCATCTTTAAGGTGATGGCGGAGGAAGCAGAATTTTGCTCTTTTGGCAGCATTTTGAAAATAGCCCTTCTACCAGGATAGTCTCCCCCAGTTTCAAGCTTGTATTTGTCTTAAGTGCCCTGCTTAGCATCTCCCATCTAACCCTCTTAGTTGTTGCTCCATCCACAAAAGAAGACTGTGGCTTCGAATATAAGCCATTTCAAGGCCTCCTGTGGTGTCGATCTCTCCGGTTTTCTGCTTTAGGAAAGCTGCTCACTCACTCCAGGTTTGCAGCAGTGAATTTTGAAATTTACAAGTATGACCCAGAATGAAAGGGGCTGTTAAACACAACCTAGGATCAAATCGGTCTTGCTGGTTATAGCTCAAAATTACAGAGATTTGGATTTTTATTTCAGTGGCTATATCCTGACTGCAAGACCAGTCATCAACTTGTCCAAATGAGTCAATGTCAAAAGGCACTTGTAATGTTAATACACAAGAGTTCTAATCTTATTTTAATGTAGAATTTTTAAACACTACACTAAAACAATGTTGAACAATTACCAAGTGAGCTTCTAACAGCAGCCTTACAAAAAGTCACTTGCTTCAAATAATTTGCTAGTTTGCCTTTCCCTACAAGGTATAAAAAAAAATTCACATATACGTATGTATGTATATATATATGTGTGTGTGTGTGTGTGTGTGTATCCTGGCATGGCGCAATAAGTTAACGTGTTGGACTGCAAGGTTGGTTTGGACTGCAAGGTCGGTGGTTCAAGCTCTTTGGAATCCCTATACAGGATTTCAACAACAACAACAAATACATATATATATGTCACTCTCTTTTACACCTTTAATTTAATAAGTGCAGCTATTTATAAGTCTATAAAACACATTGACTACCAAGCATGCATGTTCAATCTTAGAAATCGTTTTTTCCTGAGAAAGCCCACACTGTAAAGTGGCAAAAGACACACTACTGGTCTGATTGAGAAGAACCTGCCTCTTCTTCTTCCACCTCACTGGCTCTATAGGGCAGTGTTTGAACACCCTATCTAAGCAACAGTCCATTCTAAGCTCCTTGGGAGTCCTTCCCCTGTGTTAACCTACCTAAGTTGAAATGAACTGTGATAACATTTACAAAGTATCTTGCTCCACGCCTGGCACACACAGAGTGCAGCTTAAGTGGCTGCTCCAGATTGCCCTTGACTTCCGCCTTTTCATTCTGGCTCCTGGCACCCCTGATCCTCTGTGAAGCCCCTGGGAATATACCCAGATGGCTTACAATGAGGCTTCTTAGACCTTGTTAATTTTTGTCTGCTGCCACTTCAGAAGGAAGAAACAGGAAAGGAAATTATCCCAGTTTTATTTCCCCTCCCCCAGCCCCTCCCCTATGCCCTATATCCACAACGGAGCAAATAGTTGCCCTCAGATCTTGAAGGCAAGTGTAGTACTAACTTTTAAGAGTAAAAACGAGACTGTTGAAGAAATGTTTTCTAAAAATTGCTGTATGATAGAAAAGTGCACATTATACCAATTCTCTGAAAACTTCATTAACCACTAATGTGAGAAGAATGTCTAGTAAGCAGCATGGGTTACAGGAGCCCACTCCTGATACAAATAACATTACCAGCAGAGTACATAATACAGAACTCTGACGTATACTGCAGTGAACTTACGGCACCTAAACTCAACAAATTCTTGTGATCTATCTTTGGAATCGTTTTACAAAAACATACAAGGAGGTTATCTCTGAGTGTTGTTACAATTTGTCCTATTATACAGTTAAATAACTTAGACATTAAACACCATTGCTGTTGTTGTTAAGTGACTTCGACACTGTATATGGTCGAAGTGACCCTGTATAGCGTTTCCAAAGAGAGGTTGGTGAGCTTGAACCATTGACCTTGCAGTTCAAACTAACCTTGCAGCCCAGTGCATTAACCCACAGGCACTTAACAACAACAACTTCAGTCAAGAGCAGGATGGTTAATAATATTGCACAGGAAGTATTTATTATGGGTTTGCTCACTATACAGAAATATTCATTTTCTCTTTTTCTTAGCTTCTGACACAAAGTAGAAATTACTCTTCCTATTTAACAAGCAAAGAAAAAGCCCCTCTTCCAACACCCATAGCCCGTCAGACCCCAGGGGCCTTTGGCCTAAGAACACAGAGCTCTCAGTTTCAAGAGGCAGAAAGCAGGAGGACCACACAAACAGAAGGAAACCAAGCCTCAGTGATGAGGACCCAGCAGCAGACAGGCATTCTGAGAACAGTGCTGTAGGGAAACAAAGCCTCCTGAGCAACACAATTGACAAAGCCTCTGTATTTAGAGGGAATTCAGAATCATTCGAGAGAATCAGAGACTGAGAATCAGGGATCCGGCAGCAATGCATAACCCCATTCAAGACAGGGCAGCCCATGTGCAGAATGGGTTTGACAAGCCTACCTACAGACCACATGAGATCACTAAGTGTTAGAAACTATCCCATCAATCAAGGCAGACCCAGATCAGGCCAGGGCAGAGGTAGTGAGCTAGGGTCTGTTACTGGTTCCTAACCAAATGGACTAGAAAACGAGATCAAAACTTTGCTGTAGCCAGTCTATCCCATGTATTGTCTGTATTTTTGTGATCTGCTAAGTTCATAATACAGCACAGCTCTCCATCCATAGTATACACTTGGTTATTCTACATTCGTGTGTTTGTTCTTTCAAAGAGTCTGAAGTTGCTCTCTATAAACACGGATATAGATGGTGAGTAGACTTGGCTCAACTGTGTAGTCTGTAATCAGGATTCTGGTACCAAGGGTTGGCCGACTAGACCAGGCAATAGTAGGCTGTTTTTATAAAGCACTAGACTGCAAGGCCAGTTTGAACTACAAGATGGGCAGTTCAAACTTGCCAGCCACTCCTTGGAAACTATCCTGGATAACTATGAGTCAGAACTGACTTGAAGGCACTAAACACCACCAAACTGCCATCTAGGTGAGCCTCGCTTTGCCACAACTTTACTGTGAGAGACCAACTGGCAGAGGCACATTACAGCCTCATGAAATATGCTTAAAATAAGCTAGGCATCTTGTTAGCTTGATGGTTGTCTTTGAAATCAGTGAGGCATGGGGTCAAATTCCTGCTCTTCTTTTACCTCAGTGTTCTTGACTTTAAAATTAAAGTAAATAACTGTACCCATTTCACAGCGTTTGTTCTGAAGATTAAATAACTCATGCAATACATTTTACAGTAAAAGACTGACAGTAAGTGTTGGTAACTGTTTAGTAGCTGGGCCAATAGAGGAAGAAAAATACAGCAAGAAAGTTTCTCTTTCTCCTCCCCTTCAAAGTAATGTAAAATGAAGAAGGTTGGATTGAAAACTTCAAAGACAGCATTTTTTGATAATAAATTTGAAGCCTGTACACCCTTCCACAATGAGGTCATCCCTCATTGTTCATGTTGTTCCTCCTCTCTGGAATAGTTTCACTACTTATTCCCTACCAGTTTACCTCCATGAACATCTTGCAAACTCATATTAAATTGAGTTTATACACATCTTTTTACTAATTTGTGAATAAGTAATACAAGGACTGGTCAGGTCACTCATGACTGTTGCACTGAATCACGTTTCTTAGTGTGTGCTTCTTTCCACTCTTCCTGGGAGAACTTCCAGTACCTTCATCACTACATCTACTACATCTATCTCTTCAGATACTCCAAGTGCTTAATACACACTGATGGAGAGACCACAGGAAGATTCTAGACAGAGAGAAAGGCTAACAAGAGGGCACTGAGAGCGAAATGCAGAGATAAAAAGCTTTATTCTCTTTATGGCCAAGAAAATAAACTGGCGGGTGGTAAGCAATCCATGGCATATATTTAGTCAGGATTATATTATCTGCTTACAGTTATATGTGAATTTCCAAGTTTGTACTATGGGGGCTCTGGGAATTACTGTTTTCTCCAAGGCACCAGTATACAGGAAACTATTTATAAATAGCACAACACAAAGGGATGCTCCTCGTTCTCAATGAGAAGCAGTTACTCCTTAGCTATTCACTAACCACTACCAACTTAAAAACTGTGGCAGCTTCCATTTGTCTTTACCCTACAGACTAAGCAAGGGAAGCTACCAGTGCCTTCTGCTTCAAAAGATGCGAAGAGCACGGTGGCATTTCCCAGAAATTTCTCCAGTTACCTCCAGAGCAGACTTCAGAATCTTATTTCTGGCTGTGTACCAAGACCCCTAAATTACTTATGAGTACCTCTCAGAGGGTGGGCACACAGGAGCTCCTCAGAGATCACTACTTGTGTTTGGGATGGTAGATGAGGCAAGCATTCTGGGTCCAGAGAGCACATAATTGTTAGGATTTTACAATGCATACCATCCCAATAGGTGGGCTAAATCCTCTAGTGCTGTACATAATCAGATTTATCCTGATTCCAAGTGACTTGAATCTATATATCCACTCAATCTATTATCCACCCTAACAGGGGAAACTTTTGTTGTTGTTAAGTGCCATCGAGTTAGTTCTGACCCATAGCAACCCTGTATAGAATTTCTGAGGAGTGGTTGGTGAATTTGAACAGCCAACCCTGTGGTTCAACCTGACCTTGTGGTCCAGCGCATTATCTTGCAGTGCCACACCAGGACTCCACAGGAGATACTTCAGCTGTTACTTAATAACAAGTAGTCAAACTAACCTGACAATGAAATTCCAACTAGAAAGAGAAAATCTAACTATGACTAACTACTTCTGCTTATTAGTTTGGTACTTAGGTCAGAAACTTTGAAAAGACTCAGAGAGAGTCCATCTTATTCTTGGGAAGTGTGTGAGGAGAGCTCAGAGCAGCCACAGCAGCCCATCCTCTCACTAAAGAACAAGGGTTCATGTTAGAAACACAGAGGTTACAATATAGCCCCCTCATCCTCTTACAAACCCCACAGTAACTAAATGCATGTTAGTTAATAAGGAATGCAACTGAAGACGCGTGTGTTCTAATGTTGTTAGGTTGTCACTGAAGTCACTTCCAATACATAGCAACAACAGACTGAAACACTGCAGGTTTGTTCCAGCCTCACAACTGTTGCTGTGCTTGAGCCCACTGTTGCAGCCATCTTGTGAGGCGCTCCCTCTTTTTAGCTGACCCTCCACTTCACCAAGCAACATGTCCTTTGCCAGGGTCTGGTTCCTCCTGATAATGTGGTCCAAAGCATGTGTGTCAGTCTCTCCTAAGGAGCATTCTGGCTGTGCAGCCTCTACCGTTGCAATGGGACTTTCTGTTTTCAGATTTTCGTACAGTTTTTCTTATAGCTGATTATGGTTCAATATCATTCATCTTGGCAGCATTACTATGTGTTTGGGAAAATTAACATCAAACTAGAAAAAGTAAAATTACTATTTGAAAAAATGGATTTGTGTCCAAGATAAATGTGCCAACGAGATGCACTAAATGGGAGCTTAAATAGTACGTATCTGTATCCATTTCATACTACATTCTTAAAATCAGCATCTCACCAAAACTAACCCAAACCAAGTCAATAGCACAGGCACTTAAATTTGGAAGAGTCAAGTAATCAATCCCTTTGTTAGAGGATGAGGATGGGGAGAAGAAATAGACCTGTTGCTATTTTCACTTAAGTTTGCATATGTTAATTAAAAAAATAAAAATTGTTAAAATTAATGTTATTTTAAAAACAAATTCTAAAATACCAATATAATATATAAATCATATATACTCAGAAAATCAAACTCTTGGGGAGAGGCATATCCGATGCTATGAAAGAAACCAGATTTGATCATCTTTCAGTTGACAATCCTCCTGCCAGGAAGCAGTTACTTGGCTCCTGACTAAGACACTCTCACTTGTACTTAACTTATATGCTTTCATCAGATTAAGGTTTCCATGCCAGGAGTCTCTGTTTTCTCCTGGTATATTGGCCATTGCCAGAAATGGACCCATGGAATTCACCGGTACTAAGGAGTTAAGCATCTAAGATTTAATTTAACAGTTTCAGCTTTATTAAGCTGTCACAGAGCGGCCCCACTTTGATAACAGTAGCGGCTCCAATTATGGCTTGGTTTAGGGTTGACAAGTATAATGATTCATTCATGGCACATGAGAAGCAATAAAAGGTTGTTTTGCATTACAGCTTTAAAAATGTGGGCACTTTTTTCATTTAATTTGTCACTTAGCTTTTGCTAAGAGGACATTTAAATTGCAGTAAAAGGCAAATGGGGCTTTTAGTTTAAATGTAATCCCCATATTTAAATGATCTGTAATGGCGCAGTGTTGGAGTGGGAACACTATTGTCTCACAGTGGGTCCTGATGGTGACATGTGACATTTGTATTCAGGTCCTGTATTATCCATGTGGCTAAAGGGCTTCCAATTTCATTTCACAGCCAGAAGCCTGCAGAAAACACCAATTAACTTGCAGATCCCATTTGCCGACAAAACTCAGCCTCTTCTCCATGTCTGGCATCTGGCAGTGCTCAGCATTTAATTCCAAGGCAGAGCCTTGAAGCAATGTGAGCCCTGGGTAGGGGCACAAAGGCACATTCCCCTATTTTAGTAAGAGGCAAAATCCCTTCCTTTTGTAGTCCAGAAGTAACTTTTAGTTAATTTTTTGTCGAATGAATTTCATGTGATAGCTAATGTTACTTTTGCTTTTATTATGCTTCCTAGAACTTCAATTTCATTAAACTGGCAAATGTCCTCCACTTAATATCAGAATGCCTAGAAAAAAGTAATGATTGTAAAAAAGTATTTGGGAGCTAGACAGGCTGGGGTGAGGAGGTAAGGTGCACAAAAAAGAAAACATAGATCAAACTTTTTTGTGTTCTTCATCCTGAACTGAAATCAAAGATCATAAATAAAAACCTGGTTCCTGATTACAAAGTCAGTCTGTCAGAAGGTATAACTAGAATCCACCCAATGGAATTTATACTTTTGACAGTTGAGGTACAAATTTTCTAAACCAACTTGTAAAGGTGAGGGTGTGAATATCAGTTAAATATGAACACTACATTTTATTTCCGACTAAATCACTGGCACTTTTTTTTTAGTAACCAAAGTTTCAGTTGATAGTTCTTTCCCAACCAATTATTTGTAACTCTAAGCTTCTCTTCAGGGAACCTTGGTGGCATAGTGACCAAACACTTGGCTGCAAATTAAAAGGTCAGTGGTTCAAAGCCACCAGCTGCTCTAAAGAGAAAAATGTGGTGATCTGCTTCTGTGAAGATGACATGCTTGGAAACACTACAGGCAATTCTACTGTCCTATAGGGTCACTATGAGTCAGAATGGATTTGACAGCACAACAATGACGACAAATTTCTCTACGTATCAAAGCTCTTTAAATTTCATTAATCTAATATTAAACCCACAGCCTTCAGTATGGATTGCATCTCACTTTTATAAAGAAAACAAAAATCCTCACCACTGGACTTATCAACAACATTCTTCTCAACAGAGAAAAGATAGAAGTTGTCAAGGACTTCATTCTTCTTGGATCAACTATCAACACTCATGGAAGCAGCAGTCAAGAGATCAGACGATGTAGTGCATTAGGCAAATCTGCTGCACAAGACCTTTTTAAAATGTTGAAGAACAAAGATGTCAGCTTGAGGACTAAGGTGTGCCTGACCCAAGCCATAGTATTTTCAATAACCTCATATGTATGTGACAGCTGGACAATGAATAAAGAAGGCCATAGAAGAACTGATGCATTTGAGTTATGGCGTTGGAGGAGAATACTGAAAGTGCCATGGGCTGCCAAAAGAACCAACAGATCTGTGTTGGAAGAAATGCAGCCAGAGTGCTCCTTGGAGGCCAGGATGGCCAAACTTCATCTCTCATACTTAGGACATACTGTCAGAAGGGACCAGCTGCTGGAGAAAGATATCATGTTTGGTAAAGTGGAGGTTCAGAGAAAAAGAGGAAGACCCCCAGTGAGATGGATTGGCAAAGTGGCAGCATCAATAGGCTCAAGTGTGGCAACAATTGTGAGGTTGGCCCAGGACCAGGAAGTGTTTCATTCTGTTGTGTAGAGGGTCACGATGAGTTGGTACTGGCTCGATGGTACCTAACAACAATATTAAACCAATCATTTACTTTGTTTTTAATGCTAGTCCTTTTTACTTTTCTGAACCAACTAGTCGACATACACTATGTAACTGCAAAACTGAAAAAGAATTTTCCATTGGAAAAGCAAATCACTCATTCTATTTAAAGTATTTGTTTAAAGCATATACTGTACTTATATTCCCTAACCACCACACCATGCTCTAAATGTCTTTCCAATTGAAATGATCTACCTACCATAGTTACAAATTTGCATAAACTTTGATTGGAGGAAAGGCTAGTATCATTATTTCAGGTGACCTAAGGAGTCCTGGTATGGCATTGTAGGATAAACACTGGACTACTAAACACAAGATTGACGGTTCAAACCCAGATGTTCCTTGGAAACCCTATACAGGGTCGCTATGAGTTGGAACCAATTCGACGGCACTCAACAACAAAAAAGGAAAATGTCAGGGAAAAAGATTTCTAAAAAATTGTGGGTAAACAAATTTATGCAGAAAGTTGGTAAAGAACTTGATACCAAAGTTAGAACTTTGATGTCAAGTTCTTTACCAACTTCCTGTATAACGCTAGGTCAGACAGTGTCACCTTATAGAAGTCTCCTGATCTGCTGGACTTCAGTTTCCTTATCTGTAAAATAGTTCATGTTAAAGGTCCTTTCTGATTCTGGTGACCATATGGTATTTTCTAGCTTCTCTTGGTCTAGAATGCCCACAATTCATATCCAGAATAACAAAATGAGCAATCAGAATGCACTAAAGCAGATTTTACACAAGCTGTACCTGGGAGCATAATTTGTTTCACTACAAGCTCAGCAGCTGCTCCTTGAAACCTTATACAGGTCGCTATGGGTCAGACTCGACTCAACGGCACTTAACAACAACAACCAGCTAAGAGAAAAAGCAGCTCTGGTAGCCTAGTGGATTACAAGCTAGACTGCTAATCACAAGGTCAGAAGTTCAGATCTACCAATGGCTTCTTGAGAGAAAAATGCGATGTTCTGCTCCCAAAAAGATTGGCAGCATTGAAACACTATACTGACTCAGTGGCACACTACCACCACTAGCCAAGAGAAAGAGTTGAAGTTGTGACAAGTCCTGCTATTAGGAGTTGAGAACAGCATCTCCTAATTAATATATATAGGATTTCCCTCCCAGAAGACATTGATAGGCACTGATAGAATTTTTGTCAGATACTCCATTTGTCACTTACAGATATCTTAACAGAAAACAACAAAACAAACACATTATTTTCATATCATTACTTCGTAAGACAATTTCCACTATCTTTTTATTGGCCACAACTAGTGGATTTCTCATTATTTCAACTACCTGTCGTATCTCTCTTTACCACCAGGGATTTGAATAGTAATAAAAATTACAGTTTGCTATATCTTTTTCAGAGTCCTGGTGTGGCACTGTAGGATAATGCACTGGATTGCAAGGTCAGTTTGAATTGCAAGGTTGGCGGTTCAAACTCACCAGCTGCTCCTTGGAAACCCTATACAGGGTCACTATGAGTCAGAATAGACTCAATGGCACTTAACGTATATATCCCATTCTGATGCTTAACAATTCATCTAAATCTATAGCCCCAATAAAATTAAAATCCAAACTAGTTTTGACATTTTCATAGTGTGGGCTAAAGGAAGACAAACTCTAAATTTTAGATAACTTGATTACAATATTAACCTTCAAGCAAATAGCCAGGTCTATTCTTCAAGTAAGGTATTTTACAGTAATACAGCTGTTTTTCAAATATGTGTGGCACATTGGCCAAGTTGTTTCCCTCTTTATCGACAATTCCTCCAAACCCTGCCTGGGTTGTTTCCTGCAAATGCAGCACATGTTCTCATTCTTTCTGTTCTCCTGTTGTAGCTGTTGTTAAGCGCCGTGGAGTCAGTTTCAACTCCTAGCAACCCTGTGTAGGATTTACAGAATTGGTTGGTGGGTTTGAACTGCCAACCTTGCATTTAGCAGTCCATCACTTATCCTGCCATGCTACACCTGGACTCCACCTAATCGCCTAACAGTAAATTCAGATGAGCAGCTGTTTTCAGCAATACTATGACCATGTTCTTCAAACATTCAATTATGGTGATCATTCACACGCAAAAGTAATTGCCAGAAAACTTATATTTACCCAGCTCATCCCAGAGCTGCCTGTATTTGTCAGTCATCGCGGTGCCTTGTTGCCTCCACAGTGACAGGCGGGGGTCAGCCATGAACTGCTCTGTTATCAGCGTCAACATGCGGGCCCCATTGGAGTCCCTCATCTTCAACATCTCCCGGACCTAGTGGGGAAAATGAACCTTTAGAAAAGTTTTCAAAACACAAACAGTAACACAAAAGACAAAAAACATTTTTCTCTATTTCTTCATCTGGAGGAAAAGGGAGTTAAAAGCCTTTACATCAGTCCTCTTAAAAACTGGTCTCTATCTTAACTGTCAATTTAATCAGAATTATTCATTAATTTTATTTAATTGATGCTTTGCAACTCACACAATTTGGTTTGTCAATCTTCAAACTTTTTTTAGTTATTATCTCATCAACGATAAATGATTACATCATGTTTCATAAGCCCAGTACAAATATTAAATATTGTCTTCAAAACTTCCTTCAAATCATTCCCTCTTATCTAAAGCAAGTACACTTGGGAGTTCAAGATTGTACTCCAACAAAGTAGGTGCCTAGGTAAATCATACGCTCGAAAACCAAACAAGTGAAATCTGGCAATGGAAACAGGTGTACGAACCTAACTAATTTACTAAAACAGGTTTTAAGTTTTAACAAGATTACTGGGATCAGCTGCCATAACGCTGCCAGCCTAAAGTAAATCAATACCAAAACACACAAAACCATTTGGCGCCTTCCTGACTCTCCAAGGGATTGTACTTACCAACAAATTAGAGGATCTTAAAACAGAGCCCACTGAAAACTTTAGGGATCTCCTATAGGGATCTGGGAGTCCTGGTATAGCGCTGTGGGTTAATGAACCAGACTGCAAAGCTGTTTGAACTGCAAGGCCGGCGGTTCAAGCTCACCAGCTGCTCCTCGGACACCCTATACAGGGTCGCTATGGGTCGGAATCGACTCGACGGCGCTTCACAACAACAACACAGTGATCTGATAATGTTTATGACAGTAACTATACTTCAGATGTTTTTTAACAGCTTTACTGAGATATAATGGACCTACCATGCAATTCACCAATTTACATTATACAGTTAAATGACTGTTAGCATATTCCGTAAATTGTGTAAGTCCTTCAGCTTTCCAAGTAAAATTATCTCTGAAATATATGTGTGTATATATGTATGTATGTGTGTATGTACATATGTATATGTGTGTATATATATATCCTGGAGTGGTGCTGTGGGATAAAGCACTGGACCGCAAGGTCAGTGTTTCAGACTCACCAATTGCTCCTTGGAAACCCTATACAGGGTTGCTATGAGTCAGGACAGACTCGCTGGCACTTAACAACGTTTTATATATATATAACATGCACACATATAAAAAGGAGTTCTGGTAGCATAGTGGTTATGAGTTGGGCTGCTAACCTCAAGGTCAGCAGTTTGAAACTACTCACAGTTCTCCAGGAGAAAGATGAGAGTTTCTGCTCCCATAAAGATTTACAGCCTCGGAAACACTATGCAGGGTCTCTATGAGTCGGACAACTACACAGCACACAACCACCACACACACACACACACACACACACACACACACACAGAGAGCAGCATCGTACTTCCATTCACTCAGATGGGATTGTGTTTGCAATGGTAAGAGGCAAATAGAAAGGGCTGTAAGTTCAAGAACACTCTTGCTCTAAATGAGTGATCCATTTAGCAGAATAATAAGAACCACTGACCTACATAACATCACTTGGTCTCTCAAGCTTTAACCTCAAGACCTGCCCATAACTCTTGTGCTACATTTCCCAATTAAATGAAAGAAAACACCGCAGGAAACTGTAAATGAATCCATTCATTCCAAAAGTGTACAATACTACGTGTTCAACATAAAGAATCTAAGCTGAACACCAGTCTCCTTGTAAAGTACTGAAGCAAGGTCACAAGCAATAGAAAAAGAGAGGGGTCCTTTTACTCAGGATTCGCTGTGAGAAAGGTAAGTAAAGTAGAAAATGGCAGATTCTCAATAAAACAGCCCAAATCTCAGTGATTGAAGGATCCTGTTTCAGGCATGTATTCTGACAAGCAATGGGATCCTCTCATCTGCATTGGAATCTAAGCCTTGTAAGGAATTTAACAGCATTTCTGCACTGAACCACAAGGTTTGTCCTTTCAGAAGGGTTACATTTCAGTAATCCCCAATAAGAATTTATGCCCCAAATGGATACACTATGAAGTCATGAAAAGGTGGAGAAGACTGGAGGAAGAAAAGGAGTTACCATTTATTTACTACACATCATGCTAAACAGTTCTGCATTTATATTTACCATTTAATCTTCACAACAGCTATGTGAGGTGTATAATCCCCATTTAGCAAATTAGAAAACTAAGCCTTGGGAAGATAAGAAAATTGCTCAAAGGACAAAGGGAATTGCTGCTATCAGAACCCAGATATGTCTTACTCCAGAATTTATGCCATTTCCAAAATTACATTTGTGTTGTTACATTATATGCCATATATAATGTCTAATCATATACAGGAATAAAAAGAACAACCGAAAGACCAGTCTAATTTTTTTTTTTCACATTGCTTCCACTCGTCAGTGTACACTCTGCTAACAGGAGAAAGTATCTTTTCTGTATGTTTGTATACACCAAACCTTTTATGTATTTACTATTTAATCCTGCCAGTATATGGATTTGATTTAATGCTTATTTTGCTTATTTCTAATCTATTACACAGCAGTAGCAATTAAGAAAATGCTGTACTAATTAAACATAGAAACCAGAACTTTCTTAATCAGCATTCCAGTGCATCTATGTTGTTGTTAAGTGCCATTGAGTCAGTTCTGACTCATAGCGACCCTTTATAGAGTTTCCAAGGAGTGGCTGGTAGGTTTGAACCATTAACCTTGCAGTTAGCAGTCCAGTACTTATCCTACTTAGCACACTACTTAGTATACCAGGACTCCAAGTACATCTACAGTCTAATAGTATTTAGTTTTCAGAAGGCTGATTCTGAGACATTCTTATAGTTTGAAGTACCTATGAACTATCAAGGAATGATTATATCACATGTGAAATAGTTTTGAGTTACATGTATTTTATTATCATCAGATTCTTGAAAAATTGATAATCTGCATAAAACTTTATTAACAGGGTACTGACTAGTCAGAATACTGTTTTCTGACAATGATCAGTGACAGAATTTACTCAAAAATAATGTTTAAAATTGTATTAGAAAATCTATTTAACAAATGCATCAATGAAATACAATGATCTGTTTCCTTAGAACTAATCTGAGACCCTACCCTCAAAAGCTGAAATAATGATGTATTAATTATTAAAAAGTATTTACCCAGTATTTAGAAATGTGCTAAGAGTGCTAGAAGTCCTATATGAAATGACAGACACAATTTCTTCTCAGAAGGAACTTCTGACCAAGATAACTGTTTCTTAGGCCATCAATTTTCAAAGCCCGACTGTGTGCCATACACTGTTATCATTTAACTCCAGACTTTAAGGGGTTATATTATTATTGGCTACTTTTACAGATAAGGAAATGGACTTAAGTAACTTGCTGAGGGGTTCATATGGTTAATAAAATACAGAACTTGGATTTAAATCCAGGTCTGCCTAACTCTCAGAGCCTACACTTCTGAAAGTAAATATACTGAAAAGATTAAACATATAAACCATGTTTTAAGGATTATATTCAAAGTTATTATACCTTTTAGAATATTAACTAGAAAAAGAATAAAATCTGAAAGATGGCATTTTAAATAACATTAAGCCATTTATTTCATGTAAGCACTGAAAGAGGTCTTTTTTCAAACCTGTACAAATTATCATTGTTGTATTAATAGAAACTGAGATGAACAAAAATGTTCCACATCTTGTCTGAGGTCACCAAAGCAAACTGAAGTTTACATTACAACACAAAAGTTTCTAATACGTCAATTAACTTAAGACCCTGTTTCTTTAAAAATAAAATAAAACCTTTTTCTTATGATAAACATAACCATATAGAGAAAGTTTCCATATATTTGTAGAATATTTCTTTGAAAACAAACAATCATACCTTTGCAAAGAGCAAATTTAGTTGCTTCCCTGATCCATGGTACCCGCCCTGGGAAAGGAACAGTTTAACCTGTTCTTGAACCTGCTCTTCATCTAAGTGCCAGCAGTTTTCATCATCTATACTAGCACCTGCTGTTGGATCAGGAGCACCTAGAAATAGAAAGAAAAAATAACACACATGCTGGATGAAAGTTCTGTACTAAAAGGGTTCTGATAATACACTTGAAAATAATTAAGATTTTCCATTTTTTGCCTTAAAAATTTTTAATCCAATCTCAATATCAATTATATATACAAATTAATGAATGAAATAAATACAAGAATCATTCTTTTACTTCCAGATATTTCCTAATTTGTGTTGTCAAAATGCAGACAATTTAAAATTGTGATATTTCTTTTTTATATGAAACATCCATTGAAGTTTTCTAAAAATTAAAGTTTAGCTTAACTAAATTATGAGATCAAATTAATTAGATCAGAACCTAGGGGGACAGTGAATTTATGTTTATGGGGGAGGAACAACTCAGAAAAGGAGGGAGGGGGAAATGGTCATAAGACTCCAAGAACGTTATCAGTATCACTAATGGTATACGCAGGACAAAAAGAAAAGAATCCGAGACTATACCTTTAGAGGTTAATTTATGGCTTTGAAAGAATAAAAACATCACAAAAATGTCTCATTGTACATATGTGATTTTTATAAAGCTCTACTGTGTATGTTTTGCTAGAAAGATATTTTTCAAAGACAGTAGAAAATATGAAACCAAATAAACTTAGCAGAGCTATCTATCTCTTTACTATGTTAATTTTCAAGAAGCTTTCACTGTTATCTGCTACTATACAAACTACATGCTGACAAAAGTCTTTAGTTGCAGAAAACCCAAGATTAAAAAGGGAAATCAAGCCACATGGGAACAGGCAGTGCAGCTGTTGTACTAAACCAGGTTGTAGTATCACCTTGCCAAACTGCATAAATATTTTATTGCTGAAGTACACACAATAGACAACAGCTATGTAACAAGTTCTATATGTGCAGACTACCTTAGAAAGTAAAAAAAAACAAACACCTAGATATTTAGGTAGGTTAAAAAGTGTTTAATTAAATAAAATGTTATTTTAAAGCCTTCAGATCTATAGTAATAACACACCAAAAAATCAAATCTAAAAATCTTTCACAGTGCTTTATTTCTTTAGCAACCCTTAAAAAATGCATTTGCAGGTGTGATTTTACATTCTTCTTATCTTCTAGTGATCTAATGCAAATTCCAATTGACCAGAATAATAATCATGAACTTTTACTTAGAACCAGGGTCCATTAGTCCCTAGGAAGAGGACACTGGGTTTGAGTACCTCTCTGAAAAGGAGGCTAATTCATTTATTCAGCCTGCATTTACTGAGTGCCTGCCTCAGTACAGGGACTCTAAAAACTGGGGACAGATGGTGTATCAAATGCACAGGATCCCTGTCCTTACAGAACTTAATCTAGTTAAATAACTTTCAAACTTTCTCATCTTTGTTGTTGTTACACATCGAGTTAGTTCTGACTCATAAAGACTCTACTCACAACAGAATGAAACACTGCCTGGTCCCTAGGCCATCCTTACAATTGTTACATTTGAGCCCATTGTCGCTACCACTGTTATCAATCCATCTCACTGGGGTCTTCCTCTTTTTTGCTGCCCCACCACTTTACCAAGCATGACGTCCTTCTCCAGGGATTGGTCCCTCTTGATAATATGTCCTAAGTATGGGAGACAAAGTTTGGCCATCCTGGCTTCTAAGGAGCATTCTGGATGTACCTTCCCATATAGATTTATTTGTTTGTTCTTCTGGCAGTCCATGGTACTTTCAATATTCTTTTCCAACACCATAACTCAAATGCATCAATTCTTCTACAGTCTTCTTTAGTCACTGTCCAACTTTCACATTTGAAGCTACTGAAATGCCATGACTTGGATCAGGATTACTGATACAATCCTCAAACTGTTATCTTTGTGTTTTTAACACGTACAAGAGGTCTTTTGCAGCACATTTACCTAATGCGATACACATTAGCAATCAATATTCATAATAAAAATACATTTAATATCAACTAGTACATGGTGTAGGCGGTTACATACATCTATCTCTGTATCACTCTTTATATCTGTCTATATCCTTATTTATCTCTCTCTACTATTAGAAGCAAAAGTTTAATGAAAAAAAATCCTTATTGCAAATAATATTTTCTATTTTATGGACATTATGTATATTTTCTATTCTATCTAATTTGTTTTTAAAAAGTTTGTCACTATTTGTTTCATATTCCACAATAGATTACTTGAAAAACAATGTTCTAAGTGTGTATCATAAATACCAATCTAGCAATCCCTCATGTAACATAATAGACCTGATTATAGCATACTGGTTCCTGTTGGGCTCATAACTGAAAGATCAGCAGTTCAAATCTACCAACCATTCCGCGGGGAAAAGATGAGGCTTTCTACACCCCTAAAGATGTACAGTCTTGGAAACCCTATTTGGAACTGACATGACAGCACACCATCACCACTGAGTACTCTGATCTTTTTTGTTGAGCCCTAGTGTGCACTGTAAGGAGCTCTGGTAGTGTAGTGGTTACGAATCGGGCTGTGAACCATAAGGTCAGCAGTTCGAAACTACCAGCTGCTCCGCGGGAGAAAGATGAGGCTTTCTACTCCCGTAAGGATTTACACCCTCGGAAACCCTGTGCAGGGTGGCTATGGGTCGGAACCGACTCAAAGGCACTTAACAACAACAACAGCAACAGTGTGCGCTGTGGGTAAATGTGCTGGACTGTAAAGTCAGATTGAACCAGAAGGCCGAGAGGTTCAAGTCCACCAGACACTCCTCAGAAACCCTATACAGGGTTGCTATGGGTTGGATCCGACCTGATGGCACTTAACAGCAACAACAACAAATATGTAATAATAAATTTGTTGTTGTTTTTGTTGTTAGGTCCCATCGAGTCGGTACCGACTCATAAAGACCTTATGCACAACAGAACGAAACACTGCCCGATCCTGGGCCAACCTTACTACTGTTGCCACGCTTGAGTCCATCGATGCTGCCAGTTGGCCAATCCATACATCATTGGCGGTTTTGCTCTTTTTCTCTGACCCTCCACCTTACAAAACATATTCTTCTCCAGTCATGGGTCCCTACTGACAATATGTCCAAAGTATGAGACGAAGTTTGGCCATCTTGGCCTCCAAGGAGCAGTCTGGCTGCACTTCTTCCAAAACGGATCTATTGGTTCTTTTAGCAGCCCATGGCACTTTCAATATTCTCCTCCAACACCATAACTCAAAAACATCAATTCTTCTATGGTCTTCCTTATTCACTGTCCTGCTTTCAACAACAATTCAACAACATCAAAAACACCAATTCTTCTATGGTCTTCCTTATTCACTGTCCTGCTTTCGCATGCATATGAGGTTATTGAAAATACAATGGCTTGGGTCAGGTGCACCTTAGTCCTCAAGCTGACATCTTTGCTCTTCAACATTTTAAAAAGGTCTTGTGCAGCAGATTTCCCTAATGCAATACGTCATTTGATTTCTTGACTGCTGCTTCCGTGAGTGTTGATAGTTGATCCAAGAAGAATGAATCCTTAACAACTTCAATCTTTTCTCCGTTGAGAAAAGAATGCTGTGTATTGGTTCAGTGGTGAGGATTTTTGTTTTCTTTACATTGAGATTTAATTCATACTGAAGGCTGTGGTCTTTGATCTTCATCAGTAAATGTCCTAAGTCCTCTTCACTTTCAGCAAGCAAGGTTGTATCATCTGCATATCGCAAGTTGTTAATGATTCTTCCTCCAATCCTGATGCCATGTTTTTCCTCATATAACCCAGATTCTCAGATTATTTGCTCAGTATACAGGCTGAATAAGTATGGCAAAAAAAATACAAACTTGTCACACGCCTTTCTTAATTTTAAAACATTCAGTGTTCCCTTGTTCTGTTTAAACAACTGCCTCTTTCTTGATCCAGGTACACATTCCTCATGAGCACAATTAAGTGTTCCGGAATACTCATACTTCGCAATGTTCTCCATAGCTTGTCATGATCCACACCATCAAAAGTCTTTGTGAAGTCAATAAAGCACAGGTAAACACTTTCTGATATTCTCTGCTTTCAGCCAAGATCCATTGGATATCAGCAATGATATCCCTCATTCCACGACCTCTTCTGAATCCGGCTTGAACCTCTGGAAGTTCTCTGTCAATGCACGCTTGCAGCCGTTTTTGTATTACCTTTAGCAAAACTTTGCTCTCATGGGATATCAAAGAGATTGTCCGATCATTTCTGCATTCCGTTGGGTCACTGATCTCTTCCAATCAGTCAGCCAGATAGTTGTCTTCCAAATTTCTTGGCATAGGTGAGTTAGTGCCTCCTGTGCTGCCTCACTTTCTTAAAAGATTTCAATTTTTATTCCATCAATTCCTGGTGCCTTGTTCTTTGCCAATTTCTTCAACGCACCTTGGACTTCCTCCTTTAGTATCAATGGCTCTTGATCATATGATAACTCTTGAAACAGTTGAACATTTACCATTTCCTTTTGGTACAGTGACGCTGTGTATTCCTTCCATCTTATCTTGACGCTTTCTGCCCAAAGAATCTTTCAATAACGAGAGTTGAAGCTTGAATTTTTTCTTCAGTTCCCCAAGCTTGAGTCTTGCACTTCCTTTTTGGTTTTCTGATTCCAGATCTTTGCAAATTTTGTTGTAATATTTGGCTTTATCTTCTCAAGCTGATCTTTGAAATTTTCTGTTCAGCTCTTGGACCTCTTCATTTCTTCCATTTGCTTTAGCATCTCTATGCTGGAGACCATGTTTCAGTGTCTCTTCTGACAACTATTTTGACCTTTTCCCTCTTTCTTGTCTTCTTAATGACTCTTTGCTTTCTTCATGTATGATGTTCTTGATGGCATCCCACAACTCCTCTCGTCTTTGGTCTTTAGTGTTTAATGTATCAAATTTGTTCTTCAGATGATCTCTAAATTCAGGTGGGATATATTCAAGGTCAACATCATAATTTGGCTCTCATGGACTTGTTTTCATTTTCTTCAGCTTCAATTTGAATTTGCATATGAGTAATTGACAGTCTGTTCCACAGTCTGCCCCTGGCCTTTTTTTCACTGATGGTATGGAGCTTTTCCATCATCTCTTTCTGCAGATGTAGTCAATGTGATTCCTATGCAGTCCATCTGATGTGGTCCATATGTATAGTCATCTCTTATACTGTCTAAAGAGAGTTTTTGAAATGAACAAATCATTGATTTTTCAGAATTCTATCATGCATGCTCCAGCATCATTTCTACCATCAAAGCCGTATTTTCCAACTACTGGTCCTTCTTTTTTGCTCCCAACCTTTCCATTCCAATCACCAGTAATGAACAATACATCTTGATTGCATGTTTGATCAATTTCAGATTGAAGAAGTTGGTCGGATTCTTCTATTTCATCCTCACTGGCTTTAGTGGTTAGTGCGTAAATTTGAATAATAGTGGTATTAACTGGGCTTCCCATAGATGCATGGATGTTATGCTATCACAGACAGCGTTGTACCTCATGACTGATCTGGATATGTTCTTTTTGACAATGATTGCAACACCATTCCTCTTCAATTTGTCATTTCCAACATAGTAAACCATGTGGTCATCAGATTCAAAATGGCCAACACCAATCCGTTTCAGCTCACTATTACCTAAGATATCGATGTTTATGTATTCCATTTCATTTTTGACAACTTCCAATTTTCCAAGATTCATACTTCATATATTCCATGTTCCGATTTTCAGTGGATGTTTAGAGCTGTTTCTCTTCATTTTGAGTTGTGCCCCATCAGCAAATGAAGGTCCCACAGGCTTTTCTCCCACGGACTTTACTCCATTCGTGTCATCATGGTCAACACTACTCTGAGGAAGCAGCTCTTCCCCGGTCGCGTTTTGAGTGCCTTCCAACCTGAAGGGCTCATTTTCAGGCACTATATCTGACAGTTTTTCTCTGCTATTCATAAGGTTTTCAGTGTCTAAATATTCGGAAGTAGTTGGTCACTCCTTCTTTCTAGTCTATCTTCGTCTGGAAGCTCATCTGAAACCTGTCCACCACGGGTGACCCTGCCTATATTTAAAATACCAGTGGCATAGCTTTCAGAATCACAGCAATTCACAAGCCACCACAGTACAACAAGATGACAGATGAGTGGTGGACTACACCAATAAACAACTTTAAAAAAAACAAAAATATCAAAATGTGAACTTCCTGCTTTTTGACAGATCCTCTATCTAGATCTATACACTTATGAAGGAGGATTTCCAATTCTCTAAGCCTTCTCTGGAGGGTCAGAGAAAAAGAGGAAGACCTCCAACGAGATGGATCGGCCAGGTGGCATCATTGATGGACTCGGGGGTGGCAGCGTTGGTGAGGTTGGCCCAGGATCGAGCATTGTTTCGTTCTGCTGTGCATGGGGTCGCTATGAGTCGGTTCCGACTCGATGGCACCTGACAACAACAACAAGCCTTCTCTAAGGAGCTCTGGTAGCGTAGTGGTTACAAGTCGGGCTGGTAACCTCACAGTCAGCAGATCAAACGTACCAGCAGTTTCACAGAATATGAGGTTTTCTGCTCCCGTAAAGATTTACAGCCTTGGAAATTCTATACAGGGTCACTCGGCACATAACCACCACCACTACCATGCCTTCTCTGAAGAATTCTGAGTTTTTCAATATGTTGTTGGTGTTGTGTTCGGTTCTGACCCATAGTGACCCTTTATAGGGTTTCTAAAGAGTGGCTGGTGAGCTTAAACCACCAAACTTGCGGTTCAAACAGACTTTGCAGTCCAATATATTAACCCACAGTGCCACACCAGAGATTTCAAAAACTTCAATTTACACCACAACAAAATGGCAGTTTTGGCATCCTTGACTCAAATAGTGTTGTTTTTTTTGTTTTGTTTTGTTTTGTTTTGTTTTTAACAGTATTCTCTGAGTTTAAGGAATGAAAAGAAGTCTAAAGAGGCAAGATAAGGGTTGTTGGATTTATCGGTAAGGTTTTCCAATGAAATTCTCATAGAATAGCTACCCTTGAAGAATGAACAGGTGCATTGTCAAGGTGGGGGGAAAAAAAATTACTTGGCTCAACTTTCCTGGCCTTTTCCTTCATCAATGCAATTTTTAACTTTCTTAAAACGTCTTCATTAATAAGCCCCCTCCAATTATCCTGTGTCTTTTGACAAGACCTATCAGGATTTCTACTTTGGAATCCAATCCCAAGAAACAGTTGCCATAACCATCTACACTTACTTATGCACCCTGAATTTAACTGGCCTGGTAGATCCTCTTGTATATTACTGTATTGACTGGGCCTTTGTTTGAAGGCACCCTAAGGAAATTAAGACAAGTGTAATGCTGAGAAAACTTGTCTGCAGCCATCCACTAATCACAAAGACACGTTTAAACAAAGTTTGTTTGGAATAAACCTTTGCATGTATGAACTGGAACGCCAGTAACAATACTTGCTTATTTTACTTCATATAATGTTATAAAGTGTTAACTATTGGGTTTACATCCACATCCCACAGATATTCTGCCTCATGCAGAATAATAATCAAGCTCATCCATGATTTTAGGGAAACACACACACCTGGAGAGAGACAGCTATAGATGCACTGGAAGAGACTTCCCTAACAAGTCAACTGTTGTTGCTGCTAAGTGCCTTTCAGTCAGTTCCAACTCACAGACACCCAATGTACAACAGAATGAAATACTACCCAGTCATGTGCCTTCCTTACAACAATTTCTATGTTTGAGCCCATTGTTGCAGCCACTGTATCAATCTATCTCATTGAGAGTATTCCTCTTTAAAGATGACCACCATTTTACCAAGCATGATGTCCTTTTCTCCAGGTACTGTTCACTCCTGATGTCATGTCCAAAGTATGTGAGACACAGTCCTCTCATCAGCACTGCTAAGGAGCATTCTGTCTGTACACTCTTCTAACAGACTTGCTCATGCTTTTGGCAGTCCATGACACCAAAACTCAAAGGCACTGATTCCTCTCCTGTCTGCCTTATTCACTGTCTAGCTTTCACATTCATATGAGGTGACTGCAAATATCATGACTTGTGTCAAGCGCACCTTAATCTTCAAAATGGCAGCTTTGATTTTTAACACTTTAAAGAGTTCTTTTAAAGTATATTTGTCCCACACAATACATAATTTGATTTCCTGACATATTGCAGTAACCACGGTTTCAGGAGTCCTGGTATGGAGCTACAGGATTCACACTTGACTGCAAACCATGAGATGGTTCAAACCCACCAGATGATCCTTGGAAACCTTACACAGAGTCGTTATGAGTCGGAACTGACTTGAGAGCACTTCAAAGCAACATTTAAAAATGTCTCAACTTCTAAAGCTCCATCTGACATGTCTCTCCTTCTTAGGGATATTTCTAGCTCTCCACTCCCATAGTTACTTCAAATGAATGGAGCTGCATATATCCAATTTCTATCATCACATTGGTTATTTTTCTCAATTTCTGCTGTTTTTGTTGTTCTCTGTTGACTGATGGCCCAAACTCATGAGGAGTCTTGCTCCAGATCTGCTTGGATGGTAAAAGACTGTATTATGGAATGGCTGAAGGTATGATATATTTAGCTGTTTGGGTCTCACCTGTGTGAAAACTGGGTTTCCCATTTGTTGTAGAAATTTCCAAACATTTTAAGTGCATTTGGATTGAAAATTCCAGTCTCCTTACGTGGTAAGAACTGGCAAAGGGTCTGTCTATATTCAGAGATTTCCAAAACTTCAGAACAGACAACAACTCTTTATTTTTTTTTATGCTAAGAGAGAGCAGCTACAAAGAATAATGCAGGAATCATTTTTATTTGATATGAATTACACAATTAAACGCTTCCTTAAAACTTGGTAGGCTTTAACTGACCAATTAATTTGCAGATATACAGATTCTGATTCTTGACCAACTGTGGGAATATTTAATGGTGGTGGGTTGTGTGCAACTGAGTCTGTTTCAACTCCTAGTGCTGTCAATCTTTACAGGAGCAGAAATCCCCATCTTTCTTCCTTGGAGTGACTGATAGAGTCAAACTACTGGCCTTGCAGTTAGCAGTCCAGCTTGTAACCTACTACATAATCAAAACTCCATGAATGTTTAAGAACAAATGTATAAACACATGAATTATGGTTCTCAAGATTTAAAAAAAAAAAAATCAAGTGTTTTTCCCATCTAGCATTTAAATTAAAATGTTACTAGAGTACTGAGGAAGTGCAGAAGAAGTATGACACAAACATAAAATTTTATTGCAAATAATCTATGTAGTCTTCACACTTGGATTGAGAAGATATATGAGAGAATCAGAAAGATGTTTCCTTGAGTTTTATTGACTATGCAAAATCACAACTAAAAATAAGAAACAACTGCAAACACCATTAATGATAAGACCTTGGAATGTACTAAGTATGAATCTAGGAAAACTGTTTTAAGTTGTCAAAAATGAAACGGAATGCATAAAGAGAGATATCCTAGACAATGGTTAGCTGAAATACACTGACAATAGCCATTCTGAATTTGACAGTCATATTGTTTACTATGTCAGGTACAAAAAATTCAAGAGTAATGGCATCACATTCACAAAGATACCAAGAACATTTCAAGATTTATCTATTGATACCCCCACAAGTAAGACCTGTTAATACTGCTATTAGTCAAATTTACAGGCCAACCACTAATGCCACTGATGATTAAACTGAAAAATTCTACCACCATCTTCAGTCTGAAATTGATCAAACATGCAATAAAGATGCACTGATCAATACTAAGTCCACAAGAGCCATAATATGACCTTAATATATTACACCTGAATTGAGAGACCATCTCAAGAACACAGTAGATGCATTAGACACTTATGACCAAAGACCAGAAGAACTGTGGGATGACATCAAGAACATCATATAGGAAGAAGGCAAAAGGTCATTAAGAAGACAAGAAAGAAAGAAAAGGCCAAAACAGATGTCAAAAGAGGCCCTGAAACTTGCTCAGAAGTGTAGAGAAGCTAAAGTGAATGGAAGACGTTGAGGGAGAAAATGAGCTGAACAAACAAATTCAAAGGGCAGCTAGAAAAGAAGAAATCAAGTATTATAATTAAATGTGCAAAGATCTGGAGTCAGAAAACTAAAAAGGAAGAACATGCTCAGCATATCTCAAGCTGAAAGAACTGAAGTAAAAAAATTCACACCTCGATTTGCAATATTGAAAGATTCTATGGGCAAAATATTGAATGATGCAGAAAGCATCAAAAGAAGAGGGAAGGAATACATAGTCACTGTACCAAAAAGAACTGATTGATGTTCAACCATTTCAAGATGCAGCAAAAATCAAGAGCCAATGGTACTGAAGAAAGAAATCCAAGCTACACTGAAAGCATTTGTGAAAAACAAACCTCCTGGAATTGATAGAATACAAAATGAAATCTTTCATGAAATTGATACAGCACTGAAGGGCACTCATCCATCTATGCCAAGAACTTTGAAAGCCTGCTACCTGGTCAATCCATTGGAAAAGATCTGTATTTATACCCATTCCAAAGAGAAGTGACCCAGTGACATATGGAAATCATCAAAGAGTACCATTAATATCACATGCAAATAAAATTTGATGACAATTTAAAAATGGTTGCAATGCTACATCTACAAAGAACTTCCAGAAATTCAAGCAGTATCAGAAGAGGAAACTAGGGATATCATTGCTGATGTCATCTTGGCTGAAATCAGAGAAAAGCAGAAAGATGTTTCCCTGTGCTTTATAGACTATAAAGGCGCTTGGCTGCATAGATCATGACAAAATATGGATAGCATTGCAAAGAATGGGTAGCCCAGAACATTTCAATGTGTTCATGAGGAACACAGACCAAGAGGTAGTTGTTAGAACAAAACAAGGGGACAATGAGTGGTTTAAAATTAGGAAAGGTATGTACCAGGATTGTGCCTTTTCACCTGATGCAATCTGTATAGTGAACAAATTATCTGAGAAATTGGATTATAAGCAGAAGAACATGGCATCAGGATTGAAGGACGACTCATCCACAACCTGTAATATGAAGATGATACAACCTTGCTTGCTGGAAGCGATGAGGACTTACTATTATTTATTGATGAAGATAAAAGAGTACAGCCTTCAGCATGGATTGCATCTCAATGTAAGAAAAACAAAAAATCCTCACAACTGGACCAATGAAAAATATGATAAATGGAAAAAAGATTAAAGTTGTCAAAAATTTCATTTTGCTTGAATCCACAAACACTCATGGAAGCAGCAGTCAATATATGAAATGACTGATTGCATTAGGTAAATCTGCTGCACAAGACCTCTTTAAAATCTTCAAGAGCAAAGATAACAGTTTGAGAACTAAAATGCGCTGGACCCAAGCCTTGGTATTTTCGATTGCCTCCTATGCATGTGAAAGTTGGACAATGAATGAATTAGACTGGAGAAGAACCAATGCATTTCCAATATGGTGTTGGGGAAGAATATTAAAAGTACCATGGACTGCCAGAAGACCAAACAAATCTGTCATGTTAGAAATACAGCCAGAATGTTCCTTAGAAGCCAGGATGGTGAGATTTCATCTCTCATTCTTCTGACATGTTACCAGCAGGGGACAATCCTTGGAGAAGGACATCATGCTTGGTAAAGTGGAGGGTCAGTGAAAAAGAGGAAGACCCCAAATGAGATGGATGAGCACAGAGGCAACAATAATAGGCTCAAATGTAATAGCAATGGTAAGTGTGGCGAGGGACTGGGCAGTGTTTTGTTTTGTTGTGCACATGGTTGCTACGAGTCAGAACTGACTGGAGGGCATCTAGCAACAACAAACACATCCGAAAAGTTATAGAAAGCATTGCAAAGAATAACAACGCCAGCACACTTAACTGTGCTCATGAGGAACACAGATGAACACAGATGAAGAGGCAGTTATTTGATCAGAACAAGGGGATACTGAACGATTTAAAATCAGGAAAGGTGTAAGTCTGGGTTGTATTCTTTCAGCCTACTTTTTCAATCTGTATGTATGTGAAGCAAACAATCTGAGAAGCTGAATTACATGAAGAAGAATATGGCATCAGCTTAGAGGAAGACTCATTAGTAACTTGCAATATGCAGATGACTCAATCTTGTTTGCTGTAAGTAAAAAGAGCTTAACATCCTTATTGATGAAGATCAAAGACTACAGCCTTCAGTCTGTATTGCATCTAAATGTAAAGAAAATAAAAAATCCTCACAAATGGATCAATAAATAATATCATGAAATGGAAAAAGATTTAAGTTGTCAAAGGTTTCATTTTACTTGGATCCAAAATCAACACTCATGGATAGGCAAATGTGCTACAGAAGACCTCTTAAAGTAAAAGATGTCACTTCGAGGGAAAAGGTAGACTGACCCATCTCATAGTATTTTGAATCACCTCATATACATGGGAAAGCTGGGCAATGAATGAGGAAGTGAGAATTGATGCATTTGAATTATTTTGTTGGCAAAGAATATCAAAAGTACCATGGACTATCAAAAGGACAAATGGGTCTGTTTTGCAAGAAGTGCAGCCAGAATACTCCTTAGCTTGAAGATAGCAAGACAGTTCTCACTTACTTTGGGCATGTCATCAGAAGAGATCAGTCCCTGGAAAAGGACATCATGCTATGTAAAAAGTGAAAAAGAGAAGACTCCAATGACATGGATTAACATAGTGGCTCCAACAATGAACTCAAACATGTAACAATTGTTAAGAATGGTGCAGGATCAGGCAGGGTTTTGTTCTGTTGTGCACAGGGTTGGTATGAGTTGGAGCCAACTTAATGGTACCTAATAACAACAAATAACAACAATTAGGGCCCTAATTCTGGATTAGAATTTAGAGGAATTCCACTCTTGGCACAATCTGGAAAAATTATGTCCCCAAACAAACCACTTATGTTCCTCAGGTTCCATTTCTTTAAAATACAGGAATAAAAATTTTACTAGATAATGGTTGTTGTTAAGCACCATAGAGTTGATTTTGACTCACAGCAACCCTATGGATTTTTCCAAGGAGCAGCTGGTGAGTTTGAACCGCTGACCTTGTGGTTCAAACCGACCTTGCAGTCCAGTTCTTGTCCTACAGTATGGTCATGTGGCTATGCACATAGAAAAGACTGCCTGTAAGAATGCAAACAAAGATAACTAGTGGACAAATAAAATTTTCTCTATATACAACTCCACATTTTTTATTTTTTATTTTTTGGCCATCTAGAGACTTTTATTCAGGGTGAGGAAGGTAACCTCTGCCAGAGAGAGAAGGCAGGAGGCAGAAGGGAAGAGAGAAAGAAGAAGAGGGAGTCAATGGGAAGGGAGGGGATTTATATAGGTTCAACAGGAAGGGAGTGGTCATTACTGGGGTGATTTAGCTCTGGCCTATCAAAAGCCATGTTGTCCTTTAAACTATGCGCCTTGTAGCTTAGGGCAGGGAAACAGACAAAATGGAGTTGGAGGGAAGGGACAGGGAAGACCCAGAAGGTATTGTAACACTGTAACATTTCCCCCTCTTTGATTAAATAAGAAAAATGAATGGCCGTCTCTATGATCCATGCCCATGGGAGAAGGGACAAAGGTCATTTTTCTGTAGCTACTTCCTGCTGGCATTGGGGTGACAAGGCTGTCTTTGGTCTTTGGGCTTGGACCACGGTCAGCGATGGCTTTGTCGTTGTTGGCGGTGTTGTCAGTAGCCATTGGGCTCTTCAATGGGATACCAAGAAGCATGGAACCAGGTCAGCAGCTGGACTGGGCTTAGGCCCGCAGTTCTAGGTCTTCGGAACCCAAGCCAGAGGGCTGAAGAATTAACTCATGCCAGTGATGGATGCTGAGAAGGCGTCACGAAAGATGATCGTGGGCGCTGGGAGGGCATGTTGAAATGAGCGGGTTAGGGCGCCGGGAGAATTGGGGTCCTGGGCCTTCCGATGTTAAATCGGGGGCCTCAACCATCCTGCTTCTGACACCAATGAATGGGAAAAAACAACCCGGCACCGCTCATCAACCACACCTCACACCAAACGGCCCATCTAGCGACTTTTATTCAGGGTGAGGAAGGTAACCTCTGCCAGAGAGAGAAAGCAGGAGGCAAAAGGGAAGAGAGGAAGAAGAAGAGACAACCCCACATTTTAACAATAAGAAATGTATACTACACATTTGCAAACCAGGAAATTACTATGTACAACAGCAAAAATCTAACCAAACCAGTCTGCCATTGAGTTGATTCCTGCTCATTGAGTTGATTTCTACAGGACAGAGTAGAATTGCCCCATAAAGTTTCTGAGGCTACAATCTTTACCGAAGCAGACTATGACTGCTTTCTCCTGTGGAGTGGCAGGTCGGTTCAAACTAGTATCTTTCAGTTACTAGTCCAATGCTTAACCCACAGAGCCACCATGGGATCTCTACAGAAACAAATATTTCCCCAACTGAACAAATTTGTCTATTAAATCTTAATGATGAAGTTCAACTAGATAAATATTAGTGTCTTGATTAAATGCATTAAAGTATTGCCTAAACCTTATATAAATGTGTTAAGATTTACAAATTTTATTTCTACTTGTTAATAGCTGCCTGTAATGAAAGACAATTCTCTCATCATTTAGCTTTGAGAAAGAAAGTACAAAGAGAAACATAATTTACATGTTTATACATTTGCTATTAGTTATTCCCCCAGTTGAGCAAGAACCAGAATCTGTATGTCCATAAATTAAATGCTCCATTAAAGCATTTTAAAACTATCATATTTTTACTCTTATTTATATTTATAATTATAAATGCTGTAATTTTTACAACTATATTATTCATCTTTGTGAGCATTTTATTACCAAAGATTAATTTTTCAAAGTTTCAAGCATTCAGGAAAATGAAATTATCTGGTTAAAAAGTGTAACAGTTTGTCTCTCATTTCCAGCTAAGGATTTGTGAATTTGATTTATGCTTCTACCTTGGTAATATAACATCACAAAAAGAGAGCAAAGGAGACTTCATGGACATGAAGGATTACTAAGTCTTTGGCTTCTATCTGGTGCCCGATTTGGTTCTGATATAGTTTTGATTTATTCTGAAATCAAAACTCCTTTACTCCAGGGAACATAATCAAAATTCCTGAGGCACATTGTGAAAAATAGATGTTTAGGTACCATTTCAGACCTACTGAATCCGGATTTTTGCCAGGGAGAAAAATGGGGAAGAGAATAGAACACATCTGTGTTTGGAGAGAATGTTGAGCAAAAGGACACATTCTGGATCTTAATAATAAACAATATTCAGGGTCCAAAGGCATCAAAAAGACACCCCTCCAGCCTATTGAATTAAGCACATTTAAGACACACTGAATGAGTCTTTGCATTGAGCAACACTGAATCATTCTACAAATTTTAAACTGAGATATGAATACATGTTCACAAAGGTTTTGTGCTATGACTGTGGCATAGAGTTATCCACAGCTTTGAGTTCTAAGAAGGATTTCAGGCTTTCTCTTTTCCTTTGACTCCACTGGAAAATGAATTCACAACAAGCAAAAGAAGGCTTTAGTTTACATCTTCGTTTTAACTGTGACCTAACACTGCTATCCAAATAATGTCTTAACCATTTATAATCATGTAAGTGTCCCGTTTTGTTAAAATTAAATTGTCAAATTCAGTCTATTTAGACAAAATGCAGGCAGCAGATGTCTATACTGCAGAAGTGATTAATTCAGCCTCTTTTGGAGGTCCTATAGAAGAATGTCATCTCCTACAGTTTTAGTGCCTGCTGTTAGATGTTAGAGCTAGGAAACATTAAGGCTGTGGTTTTCAAAGTCATCTGCACACGGTACACCTGTCTTACAAGCTTAAGGCAAAATCTTGACATGAACTACTGGCAATGAAAGGGAAAAGGCAAGACAGAAACTTTAGTCTTTCAGATTAAAAAAAAAAAAAAAAAAGGCAGAGGATCTCTTTAGAGGAAGAATCACAAGAACATTAAAAAATAATGTGAAATGAATAAACACACCCTTAGAAGAGATTTAACATTATCCTTAATTAAAATTTTCATTTCTTAGTGTTGACTAATGCCTTCATTTCGATTAACGATATTGTAGTTCAAACAGCCAGATCCTTCATCACCTCCTATCCTCAATGGTCAGTCCATGTAATTCCACTGCCATGATCCAGGGTAGTGCCCTCTCCAGAGAAGCCGTTAGAGGACACCTTGCTCTCTGTGGAGGGTGAAGACAGAAGGAGCCCTGGCATGAAGCAGACTCCACTCCCCCAGCACGCAGACTTCCCTTCAGTGAAATGCCAAGGAAGGAAGTAATCAGTACTGCCCTCAGCATCTATCTCAGGGAACTCAAATGGACCTGTCAGTGTTTATAAACCCCCTGTATTATTTTTCTCTCATCTAGCTTTATTACTCATCTCTTATTATCATTTAATTAATTTGCTTCAGGAGCTCAATAATACACTTATTCATGTACAGAAATAATCATGTATTTTATATTTAGAAGAACCAATAAAGTATTTGTACATTCTCTCATTTAAAATGCTGAGTATAAACAGTGCTTAACAGGTAAGCCATTTTCAAATACTTAGCTATTAAATGTATTAATGATGATTTGGTATACAAATATAAATACTTTCATGCAAAGTTCACAAAAGCCTCATTTTTATATAATCCAACTCTTCTGAGCTATTGAAAAGATATGTACTATGCTTGCAAACTTCAAGAGAAGTTTACTGAACTATTATAAGCCTTCTTTTTAAAACTGGTTCACTAATATTTTCTTCAACCATCTACCACACTGTCTTTAAATACTTATGTCAACTTCCACATGAAGAAACTCAGACACACTCCTTTAACACTCCTGACATTATGAAACAGATACTTTTATCAAACACATTTTACAAATAAGAAATTATGAAACTGGGAAGCAAAGGAGCCAGTATTTCTATGGAAGTTACCTAACCACAAAGTTGGGAGAGCTCTCTGGAGAGTCTTGCAATGGTAGGTATGAGAAACTCATTTCTGGGGGTGCAGGAGAGAAGATAATAAGCTCATTCCATCAACATGGAGTGATTTAGGGGTCGTTAAGGGAGTTGTTCGAACAGAACATGGAAACACTGAATGGTTGAAAATTAAGAAAGGTGTGTGACAAGGTTGTATTCTTTCACCATACTTATTCAACCTGTATGCTGAGCAAATAATCCAAGAAACTGGGTTATATGAAGAAAAACGTGGCATCAGGATTGGAGGAAGACTCATTAACAACCTGCGATATGCAAATGATACAACCTCGCTTGCTCAAAGTGAAGAGGACTTAAAATATTTACTGATGAAGACCAAAGAGCACAGCCTTCAGTATGGATTACATCTCAATGTAAAGAAAACAAAACTCCTCACCCCTGGACCAATAAACAACATTCTTATCAATGGAGAAAAAATTGAAGTTGTTAAGGACTTCATTCTCCTTGGATCAACTCTCAACACTCACGGAAGCAGCAGTCAAGAAATCAAACGACGTATTGCATTAGGCAAATCTGCTGCACAAGACCTTTTTAAAGTGTTGAAAAGCAAAGATGACAGCTTGAGGACTAAGGTGCGTCTGACCCAAGCCATGGTATTTTTAATAACCTCATATGCATGCGAAAGAGGGACAGTGAGTAAGGAAGACCACAGAAGAATTGATGCTTTTGAGTTATGGTGTTGGAGGAGAATACTGAAAGTGCCATGGGCTGCCAAAGAACCAAGAGATCCATTTTGGAAGAAATGCAGCCAGAGTGCTTCTTGGAGGCCAAGATGGCCAAACTTCATCTCTCATACTTCGGACATATTGTCAAGAGGGATCAGTTGCTGGAGAAGGACATCATGTGTGGTAAGGTGGAGGGTCAGAGAAAAAGAGAAAGACCCCCAACGAGATGGACTGGCGAAGTAGCAGCATCGATGGACTCAAGCGTGGCAACGGTAGTGAGGTTGGCCCAGGATCAGGCAGTGTTTCATTCTGCTGTGCTTAGGGTCGCTATGAATCAGTACCAACTTGATGGCACCTAATAACAACAACAAAAAAAGGGAGTCCTGGTGTGGCGCTGTAGGCTAATGTGTCAGACTGCAAAGTCGTTTGAACTGCAAAATTGGCGGTTTAAGCTCACCAGCTGCTCCTTGGAAACCCTATACAGGGTCTCTATGGGTCAGAATCGACTCAACAGTACTTAATAACAACAAGGGAAAGAAGGAGGGCAGAGGAAACTGATCGCAGCTAATAGCAATACTTTGTGAATTAGGAGAATTTTTCTTTTTTTGTGGGAGTGGTGTCAGAGATAATTAAAGCATGTGAGGGAAGTAAAATTTGGAGGCAAAAAGGGAGAGAATAAGGGTATAGAGTATTGAGAAGTCTTTGTGTGACCCTAGCAAATTTCACATGGGCTAGAGGTTAGTAATTCCATTAAATGAAGAGACTCAAATTCTAGGAGTACTTCTTTTGCTAACATTAAGTGTAAAGACTTTTCATGTGAAGGGGGAAAAATGAAAGAGTATCACATATACCTGGTAATGTTGTTGTTGGGTGCCATCGAGTCGGTTCTGACTCATAGCAACCTTGTGTAGGGATTTCCAAGCAGTGGGTTTGAACTGCTAACCTCGTGGTTTACAGTTCAAAGTTTATCCTAGATTTCATCAATTAAAGAAAAAAATTAATATTAAGGAAGCATCCATTTTCATTTATAACTTAAGGTAAAAACGGCAATCTGTGGAGGGAAATTTGGCAGTAATTACAAAATTCAGAATGGATATACTATTTGTTCCAGCATTTCTACTTCTAAGGAGCTACTATGCAAAACAATGAACATAATTCATGTCAATGAGTTGTAGATGCAAAAACTGTTGAAATGACAAGTACTTTGCTTTACATGTATGTTTACCAAAATGCGTGCAGACGTTGATACATAAAGTATGGTTACAGCAGCACTATATACGACAGAAAATATGGTAACAAACTCAAGGACATTCACAGGTTAACAGTTAAATGTATCTGTACTATGCAATACTACACAACATGTAAAACCATGACAGACCTATCTGTACTAAAAAAAAAGGTAATTACTTTTTGTTTCATAAAAAAATAAAACTGCAGAAAAATGTGTTTTTATTGTTATTTATTAAAAATGTGTTATTATTCTCTGGTAGCATAGTGGTTATGAATCGGGCTGCAAACTGCAAGGTCAGCAGTTTGAAACTACCAGCTGTCCCGCAGGAGAAAGAAGAGGCTTTCTTCTCCTGTAAAGATTTACGGCCTAGGGAACCCTGTACAGGGTCGCTATGAGTTGGAATCGACTCCACGGCACATAACAACATCTTAAAATTATACACATACATTTAAAAAATTATGTATGTGTATGTCTGAGCATGGGTGTGCACAAAGAAAAAGGTTTCAAAAATGTAAACCACACTATCAACTGTGGTTACATTAGGAAAGGAAGACCAAGGAGCTGCCGGGCATAGGGAGGACATGAGAACTGGTCTCTTTATCTTTATATACTTCTCTACTGTGGTGATTTTTCCAACCAGCATGCAATCTTATTTTTTAATTTTCTGTAAGGTTCACACTGCTACATTTTGATAGTGTATTTAAAGCAACTTTAGTTATCTTCTATAAGAATATGCTAGATAATTTCATTGACCACCAGCAGATTATACCTTTGTTTCACCAGCTGTCAACTCTGTAATGCTTTAAAATAGAAAGTATATGCTAGTAATAATCAAATTATCTCCCTGGGATACTTGCAAAAGCTGGTTGCTAATGCAAGCCCAATTACAATAAATATGACTCTCTACAGAGTAACAAAGGGAAGAAGCTTCCATCAGAAGACTCCAACTGTAACTCACTGGTAGGTTTGGAATATGTGTGTGCATGTGTCATTGAAAGACTAAATCTCCCAGTTCTTATAATATAAAAACAGGATGAAAACGTCAGAGCTAACTTTAAGTTTGGAGTCCTGGTGTGGCAGTGTGGGTTAATGCACTGGTCTGCAAAGTCTATTTGAACTGCAAGGTTGGCGGTTCAAGCTCACCAGCCACCCCTCGGAAACCCTATACAGGGTTGCTATGAGTTGGAACCAACTAAACAGTACTTAACAACAACAACAACTTTTAGTTTAAATAGTTAATCTTAGGTATTGTGCTTAGAGAGGCTATGAAAATACACAGATTATTTCTGCCCTGACAGTACTGACAATCAAGTGAAAAATAAAAAGCAATGGAAATATGAGTTTCTGTGTTTGCCAATATCTAGGAGAGCTCGGACTGACTGATAAATACAGATGGCTAAGACCCAAAGGCATCCTGAGACTAAGTTAAGCAAAACAGGCAGCTACAAACAGAATTCATGGTCTTGGCTTTATAAGAACTATACTCAAGCAAACCAAAATGTCTGATCAAATAACAGCATACACATGCATATTTTGGTGGTGTTATTGGAAGACCACTTGGCAGTATTATTGAAAGACCACCTTAGCAGTATTTTGCTAAAGATAATACAAAAACAGCTGCAACCATACATTTACAGAGAACTTCTAAAGGTTCATGCTGGATTAAACAAAAGATGGACGTGGAATGAGGGATATCATTGCAGATGTCAGATAGCACCTAACAACAACAACCCGGCAGTATGGATTCTAGGTGCCTCCTATGTATCTGCAGAAATACTACCATCAAAGATTCACAGAATCAGAGTTGAAAGAGGTCTTAGGTATTATACATCAATCCTCCTTGGACAAGTGAATAAAGCCCCTTTACATTTGGCTGACCGATAGTGTACTGGGAGCCAGGCAGTGAAGTGAGGGATGAGCCTAGACTACCTTTCAGATTGGCCCAGGAGCTGAGAATGCAAGGGCTACTGAAATTACTCAGTTTTTTCTCTGTTCCAGTCAGGTCGGCGCCAGTGCTAATTTTCCCTCAATCTCACCCTCATTATTGTATTCTGATCAGTACAGGCTAGTCTGTATCCTAGAGTTCAGAGAGGTCAGTAAAAAAAGCACAGAAAAGAACGAAAAATGTACATGTAAAACAGGAGAATTAAAACTGACCTCTAACTATAACATCATTCATCCCACAACTGATTTCTCCTCTCCTTTTTAACTATGAGTACTGATGGATAAGGAGCTCTGGTAGCGTAGTGGTTATGAATCGGGATGCGAATCTCAGGGTCAGCAGTTCGAAACTACCAGCTGATCCGTGGGAGAAAGATGAGGTGTTCTGCTCCCATAAAGATTTACAGCCTCAGAAACCCTGTAGAAGGTCGCTATGAGTCAGAACTGACTCCACGGCACAAAACAACAACAGCAACAACTGATGGATAAGAATCCTGGTATGGCGCTGTGGGCTAATGCGTCAGACTGCAGAGACATTTGAACTGCAAGGTCAGTGGTTCAAGCTCACCAGCTGCTCCTTGGAAACCCTATACAGGGTCACTATGGGTCGAAATCAACTCGAGGGCACTTAACAACAACAACTGATGGACAGTGAAACATGGTAAGCTCAGTTATCTATTTTATTACTATTATTATACATATATACGTGTGTTTTAATGATATAATACATGTTGTTGTTGTTATTACGTGCCATTAAGTTGGTTCTGACTCACAGAGACACCACAGAACAAAACACTGCTCAATCCAGTGCCATCCTTACAATTGTTCCTATGCTTGAGTTCATTGTTCAAGTCATTGTGTCAATTCATACCATTAAGTGTCTTCCTCTTTTTCACTGACTCTCTAGAATATTAAAATATCATGAACAGCCAAGAGAACGAGTAAGGCTGTCGTGGAAGAGGTATGGTCAGGATGCTCCTTAGGTGTGAGGACAGAGAGACTCTGTAGATTGACACACTGGCTACATCAATGGCTCAAACACAGAAATGATTGATTGTAAGGATCATATAATGATCATGTAATGATTCATTCTGTTGTACAGGATCATGTAATGATTCATTCTGTTGTACAGAGTTATCATGAGTCAAAACCAAATCAATGGCACCTAACAACAACAATAACAACATATATCACAAAATTCTCCAACGCTCTTATAGATGATTATAAGAATATGAGCTATGAGAAAAAATGAGTCTGATAGTCAACCAAGGTCATAAAAGGTAAGACACAGCAGAGCAATGCTGGACTCTAGGCCTCAAGACTTCCAATTTCAATGTCCCTATTGTCCCTAAACGACAATTCATCAATTTATTATATTGTGTTGTTAAGTGCCATAGAGTCACCCATAGTCACCCTTTATAGGGTTTGCAAGGGGCAGCTGGTGAACCTGAAATGCCAACCTTGCAGTTCAAAGAGACTTTGCAGTCTATTTGCGCATTAATCCACAGCACTAGTGTATCACCGTAATGGGAAACATTAAGGATCAGAGAGAGTAGGTTAGTCCATGGAAATCAATACACTTCCAGATAAGTATGTAGCAAAGACATCAGCTTCTTTTCTTAGAATGTGAAAGTTGGAATGTTTTACTAGTATGTAAAATCAAGAATTAACAATTTTACTTTAAAAATGCAGCACAACTGGCAATTTCCTCGGTGGACCATTAGCATTCACTATATTACAGTCATTATTTAAACCAAAACCAAACCAAACCCACTGCTGAGAATCGATTCTGACTTATAGCAGCTCTGTAAGACAGAGTAGAACTGCCCCATAGGCTCCAGACTGTAAATCTTTATGGAAGCCGACTTCTGCATAGTTCTCTCATGAAGCAGCTGGTGGGTTCAAACTGCAGATCTTTCTGTTAGCAGTCCAGCACTTAACTTAATCACTGTGCCACCAGAACTCATTTCATTATTCAACATACAGTGGTTAATTTTGTAACCTAATAAAAACATGGGAAATTTTACAAAAATATTTAAAAACGTCTACTGACAAGTACTGTTACCATAACAGCCTACCTTCTAACTACGTTTGCTGAATCTGTTACCTTGATAAGCTACTAACTCATTCTCCTTTGCTATTCTATCGGCAAAATATTATAATTTTAAATTTGCATTGTTTGGCTTATAATGAAATTGTGAGAAACAATGTACCTGAAGTATATGTGAAAAAGGTTTCAATTCCTTAGGGTAAAAAATGTTTTTAAATGACAATTGTTTCAAAAAATAAGGGAAAAAAAACGAATAGAATTTTAAGAAGCATTAGGACAAGTTCACAAGGAAATGGGGGAAAAAACAATTATCAATATGGTTTACATTTATAAATTTTTATTATATCTTTATTCTAAAAAGGATTTGGGTAAGCTAAACCTCATTGTCTTTAGGATACTCACAGGTATCCTGGTATGGCACTATAGGCTAAGCACTATACTGCTGACCGCAAGGTTAGTAATTCAAACCCACGAGGTGCTCCTTGGATACCCTACACAGGGTTGTTATGAGTCAGAAGTGACTAAAGAGCACTTACCACCACCAACAAAGTAGTATAAGGAACCCTGGTGGCACTGTAAGATAAGCACTGGTCTACTAACCACAGGGTTGGCAGTTCAAACTCACCAGCTGCTACTCAGTAGAAAGAGAAGGCTTTCCACTCCAGTAAAGATTCACATTCTCCGAGTCACTATGAGTTAGAAATTAGCTCAATGGCAGTGGGTTTGGGTTAAAGTGGTACTGTTGGTGTTGGTGTTAGTGTTAGTGGTGATGTGCCGTGGAGTGGATTCCAACTCATAGTGACCCTGCATAGAGTTTCCGAAGCTGTTAATCTTTACAGGAGCAGAAAGCCTCATCTTTCTCCTGCGGAACAGCAGGTATTTTCGACCTGCTGACCTTGAGGTTAGCAGCCTGACTCATAACCACTACACTACCAGAGCTCCTTTTTGGCTAAAGTGGTAAAGTCTAAATCCTATCCTAACCCTATTTAGATAGCAAGCTTATACAAGTTATGTTTTTCGTAGAGGAAAATTAAATCTCTTGATTCTTTTCTCAAAGGAAAAATATACCCACAAAACATATAAAAAATTACTGTTTTAAAAACTGATCAGAGAATGTTTTAAGTACAGATGTTTGAAAGCAATGGGACCATGTAGTCAAATAACTGCAAAACATTTTTAATCCCATCCCCTACGAAGTCATCAATCTAACAGTTAAATTAGATCCTCCAGGGAGCAAATTTCCCATTTCTTCACTTAAGGTCATGGCCTGCTTCTCACTTCTCTTCTTTTTTACTACTTGTCACACCAGAATAGAAGGCAAGAAGGCGGTTCATGTAATTGGGCCATTTCCAGGCTGGAAGCAAATCTGATGATAAATTAAGTGGAAAGAAAGCTGGTGGGATAAACTGCTCAAGTTCACCATTCTCATCAAGTTGTTCTCATATGAAAGTTATTTGAAAATCACATTGAGTGGAAAGCTAGCCTGCCTAATGTCCTTGATATTTCCTTAGATATCTTTCTTTTCTAATTTTAGAAGCCCTGAAAGAAATACAATGTCATATAAACACATGGTCACATCCAACTTTAGTTTACATAGTTTCTTTAGTCCCACTATTTCAACACAGAAAAGATTTTTAAATATTCTAGATCAGAAACTTTGGGCACTGCTATCCTTCAAATAAAGGAGCTCTGGTAGCATAGTGGTTACGAATTGGGCTGCTAATCTCAAGGTCAGAAGTTTGAAACTACCAGCTGCTCCGTGGGAGAAAGATGAGGCTTTCTGCTCCTGTAAAGATTTACAGCCACAGAAACTCTATGCAGGATCACTGTGAATCGGAACTGACTCCATGGCACATAATAACCAAGCAAATCTTTCAAAGGAGGAGCTCTCGTGGCACAGTTAAGAGCTCGATGGCCAATCAAAAGCCAGTTGGAACTAACAGCTATTCCACACGAGAAAGATGTGGCCGTCTGTTCTATACGGTCGCTATGAATTAGAGTTGACTTCATGGCAATGGGTTTGTGTTTTCTTGGTTCATATTCAAGAAAAGAAAAATGCAGAATAAGCAGTTGATGGTTGTAATCAATTTAAAATTAAGATTCCCTCACACACACAATTATCATCTAGATGATTTGGGTACTTTCATACAGTTATATTTTTTAACTGTTTATAAAGAGACACATGGCCCTCCCTACTGGGCTGCATAAAGTGAGAGTTGTTGTTATTAGTCTGTCAAATTGATTCCAACTCTTGATGACCCCATGTGTGCAGAGCAGAACTGCTTCAGGGGGGTTTCAAGGCTGTGAGCTTTCAAAAGCAGACCACTAGGCCTACATTCTGGGTAGGTAAAAACCCCCAACTTTTCAACTACTGGTTAAATGCTTAACCATTTTGTGTCAACCAGAGAGAACGTATAAACGTTCGAAGAAATGGTATATATCTTATTCTCAAGCTTCACTGAACATTTTAATAAGTTGCCACAAGTAGGTTTGTGCGAAATCTCAGGGCTGGTTGTTGACAGGCCTGAATTTTCACAAGGCAATAAGATTTGAGACAGATGATATGACAAAGCAGAAGTCTACTTGAAAAAGTCCTTGAGTACATGTGCTTTTAGTGGGTCGAAGGCACTTCTGTGGCTGAGTTGTTTATACTCCTACAATTGAATGTTCACAGATCCTGTCAACTAAAGTGCTCTACACACCTCATGATACTTCCTTTAATACAGCTGGGGCTGATATGGGGAACACAAGCAGGAATTAGGGTAGATGGATTTTCCTCTGACATACAAAACATGTTCAAAAAAATCTCAAAACACAGAAGACTAGTGAAAGAATGTCACAGCAGACTGTTTATAATGAAGTCCATCAACAGCAGAATGGACAAATAATGAAATTTTCAGCCCCAGAATACTCTATTGCTATGCCATCTTAATACAAAACCCCAATACTTCGAGTCAATTCCAACTCACAACAACCACAGGACAGAGTCAAAATGCACCATAAGGTTTCCAAGGCTGTACATTGTTCCAGAAGCAGACTTCCTCATCTTTCTCCCACAGAGTGGGTAGGGACAGCTGGGTGCTTGAACCACTGGTGCCACTACGGTCCAGTTTGTTGTTATGTTAAGTGCCATCGAGTTGATTCTGACTCATAGTGACCACGTATAGGGTTTCCAAGGCTAACGGGTTTGAACTGTCGACCTTGCGACTAGCAGTCCAATGCTTATCCTACAGAGCCACACCAGGTGTTCCACTTAATGTGTCTTAATAAACTTAATATTGTCTTAATACAATAGTTATTAAGTCACATATGACTGAGCATTTTCAATGTGTGTCTAAGTTAGTTGTGATGTACTGTTAAGTACGAAATAGTGGAATCTGAAAGCTTAGTATGAAAAAAAAAACAATTTAAAATATAACAACATTCTATATACTGATTACATGTTGTTGAACCGATAATATTTTGGATAAATCAAATATATTATTAAATTTAATTGTCTGTTTCATTTTAATCTTTTAAATGTGGCTACTACCATATTTGGAGTCTTGGTGTGGCGCTATGGGATAAAACATTGAACTGCAAGGTCAGCAGTTCAAACGCACCAGCCACTCCTCAGAAACCCTAAACAGGGTTACTATGGGTTGGAACTAACTTGACAGCACTTAAAAACAACAACTACTACCACTACTACCATATTTGGAATCCTGGTGGTGCTGTAGAATAAGCACAGGACTGCAAGGTCGGTTTGAACTCCAATGTTGGTGGTTAAAACTCAGCAGCCAAGCAGAAACCCTATATAGGGTTGCTACGAGTTAGAACTGACTTGATGGCCCTCAACAACAACATCTACCACATTTAAAATCATGTTGCCAGCATTGTATGTCCATCAGACAGCACTGCTGCAGAGCAATGAAAAAGAATGAACGCCAGGTACCTACAGCAATATGGGTGATTCTTACTAACAGGATTTTCAGTAAAAGCCATATGGAAATCGTACTGCATTATTCTATTTCCATAAAGACAAAACTGAAGTACTTCACATTGAAAAAAATATATATATCAATAACAAAACAATAACTGTCAAGGCAATAAATACCTTAAAAATCAAGATGGAGAAAGGGCATGGAACCCTCACATATGCTGACAGTTTTCTGGCCCGTGTGCTGGTTCACTTTCTGAGTATTTGCTAGTCTGTACGTTCTTATTTAATGGACTTTTCTGCATCCTATATTGTACAATTTTAAATAGTTCTTTTGAAAACATGCTTTTTTGCTATTGTCAGTTCTGACAACAAAACCGAAGAGTCACTTAGTAGGTTTGAACCACTGACCTTGAGGTTAGCAGTCCAGTGCACATCATACAGTAACACATCACTATAGGATGTAATAATTTTGAGGATAACCCTAAAAATTAAGGTCGAATGACTTGTTCTATATTACTAATTAATATAACAAAAGAAAGGTAAAACTGTTAGGCACCTGACCTATCTCGTCAAAATTACATTACTTTCTTCAACTTAATTTTAAACACTTAAAAATCATGCATAACTATTTTAAAGTCAGAGCAGCCCATATATTAACAATACTATTTAGTCTATATTAATGTACCATGTGAAATAAATGATGGATATGTTTCTGAAAAGTTGCACATAAATTCTTGTGCTGTATAAAATAAACACTAGATAAACGTGTTTAGAAATAAATGAGATAGCATGTTTAAAAGATTGAAAAGAAATCCTTAAGATTTCTTACATAAAATGACTATTGATAATATAAACATTATCTTTAAGCAAGTTCTAATAATTGCTAAACTTCTTAATATGAGGCAGTTTTGTCAAAAGCATACCTGAATTTAAAACAAATTTTATAAGAAAAATTTTAAGTCCGACTATGCTTAAGTCATTTTAATGAAAACAACTTTCAAGGACAAATTAAATAAGTTAATAACTAATATCTAATATTTGATGATACTTTAGCAAATGTAAAGAATGTATAAATAAAAAAAAAAACAGTTGCTGAGTCAATTCTGAACAAATGTGAGATTTTCCTGAGCAAAACAGACTTGCTGTCTCATAGAATGTCATGAAACTTCAAAACAGAAGTTTCAGGATGCAAAACTAAATTTAAAAGTTTGTTTTAAACCCAGGAGCAATACTAATGTCATAATTCACATTTATTTTTATGCACAACAATTGAATTTCTAAAAGTGAATGGATCCAAAGAAGACACCTGTAAAATCAATATGTACTCACCATGAACTTGGTTGATTTCAGAATTCTGGGAAAGAATTTCATCTGCTAATTTTTGGGCAGTTGGCAAAACTTCTGTGTGGTGCACTGTGATCAAATACTGTACAAACTTTTGTAGTTGGTCTCTGTTCATTTGAAAGAGCGTCTCTGAAATGGGAAGATGCAGTTTGACCTGATCTGGCTTGCGGATACGGTATAAAGACAGTGCCACAACATGGGCACAATAAAATATGTCCTTGTTTCCACAGCTGCAGGTCACTGAGGTAATCTTGCAACGATCAAAGCTGATGGCCACGTTGCAAACAGTTTCTGGCTCCGATTGTATTGCAGGTTCTGTTACTGTGCCGCTCAAGTGGAAACCTATGTAAGAGAGAAAGAGACAGCTTAACTCTTGCATTCAGATGCTATGAAATGCTGTCATTCTATGAAATGTACTTGACAGAAGGAAGGAAAAATTATGGCGACTTTCATTTTCAAGTAGAAACAAATCAGGCCACTAATCTGCTCCCAGCCTCACTAACTTTTTTTTTTCCAAAAGATATATTTAATAGATATTTTGAAATACTTATAAAGTCATATGAAAGTATTTAAGTATACCACCATCATACCTACTGGAAGTTGTTAGTCTACAGTACTGATACAGCCAACATTTACTCATTCTGAACCTGTGGTATACAAAAGAGTTATTTCTCTAGATTAGTAGTTTTTCTTTTCCTTTCTAAAGTGGAGTCTGCAGACTCACCTTTCTTCTCAACAAACTTCTCCCTCTCACCTAGCCCCTCCAATCAACACCGCAACTTGGAGGGGATCCTTTTCACAAACCTTGACCAGAGAATCTTCTTTCAGTTAACAATCCTTTCTGTAGCATGCATTAACATATAACCTGATGCAGTCATATCAATGAGCAATGCTTGAGTAACTGGAGAACTCACTAAACACCATCAAGAGACTCACAATGACTATCTTCATCTATAAAGCAAAGGTGATACAAGGTATAATATAATCTTCTTAAGCATATTCAGACCCATGTGAGCATGTATAAAATCAGGGAGTAAGAAAGGACCTTAGAGGTTGTATAGCTTAAATATATAAGCACAGGGATCATCCTCAATCTCCACAATTGGTGGCCCTTGGCCACTCTAACCTCGAGAGATGAGACAGTCACCCCTGCACAGGCTGAAAGTCCCCCTGGGACAGCTATAGTCATGGCTTCCAGGGACTGAAAACTGTCTCCTGCCAGTCAGTCCTGCCCTACATGGTTGGGGACAAACTTTCCAAATCCTTCTTCTGTAAATTCACTTATGTTTAGTGTCATTTGGTTGATTCCAACTCACAGTGACCCTGTCTAGGATTTCCAAGGAGCAGTTGCTGAGTATGAACCACTGACCTTGTGGTTAGCAGTACAGTGCTTATCCTTTAGTGCTACATCAGGATTCCCTAAATTCATAGGAAGGTTACAGTATGAATTTTAGTTTTGGCTCCACCCTGTCTGTGAAAACTGCTTTCAGTGGCCAGAAATAAATCAGAAAGCAAAAAGGGGATTGCTGTGGGTAACTCCAGAACTGAGATTTACCTTAGCGTTCCAAGGGCCTGACAGAAAGAAGCATGTTGTTGTTGTTAAGGTGCCATCGAGTTAGTTCTGACTCACAGCGACCCTACACACAACAGAACACAACACTGCCCGGCCCTGCACTACCTCACAATTGTTATGTTTGAGCCCACTGTTCCTGCCACCATGTCAATCCATCTTGTTGGTGGTCTTTCTGTTTTCACTGACCCTCCACTTCTGCAGGGACTAGACAGAAGCATGAGTGTTACACAGTGAAGCCCTAGGAGTCCTCTCAGCCGTCCACTGTCAATGCTGCTTTCATAAAATGCATTGAACTGGCCAGTGCGCTTCTGGGTTCCCCTTCATTCACAGAGAAAAACCTTTACCAGGTGTGGCCTCTGGAAGCTACAGAGGTATGACATTGTCTGAAGCTCAGACATGGGACATTTGAACTTCTCTTACCATCTTCCCTGAGGAAGGTAACTGCACCAAAGGATTGGAAGAAATACCACTCAACTTATAAGAAATCTTCCAGAGCAATGTCTCTTTCTTCATAGTTTATATCCAGTAATACTTAGCAGAGAGAGAAAACTATTGTAATAATTTGTACCAAATGAACCAATTAGAATAGAATACTATCTAAAAATACTACTTCTACTATGATAACCTTCCAATTTCCTCACAAAGCTATTGCCTGTTTCAGAATGGATATTTCAATCTCTTTTATCATTTTTTGAAAACTCCCAACTAAAGAACAGGTATTTCCAAAATAGGTTATTTTTTTGTTGTTGTTACATTTCTACACTATTAGTGATCATAACATCTCCTCTGTTAGCCTTTCTTCCAGAACATTTTTTGTGTTCAGGTAAACTGCACCTCTAATCTGACTAGCTTGTGGTTGTTGTTAAGTGCCACACAAAGTGACTCTATGCGAAACAACATGCAACACATGCCCGGTTGTGCGTCAACCTCACAATTGTTACTAAGTTTGAGCCTATTGCTGTTGCCACTGTGCCAATCCATCTTGTTGGGAGTCTTTCGCTTTTTCTCCAATCCACCTCTTTACCAAACATGATATCTGATCTGGTCTGTTACTGAATTGCTGTGTGTCTTGGACATGCTATTTAACTTTTCTGAGTCTTGCTTTATTCATGTGCAAATGTGGCTAAAAATACTTCCTAGGGATGTTTGGGGAATTTAAATGAAGTAACATATGTAAAGCACCTGGCACATTGTAAAAGTACTCATTAAATTATATTTCTTTTTCCATCCCTTCCCAGCTGATGAAAAGTGTGTATGCGTGTGTGTGTGTGTGTGTGTGTGTGTGTGTGTGCGTGTGCGTGCGTGCGTGCAAGGGGTTGCATGCACTGGTGGGGGCGGGAAAATGTCAGCTGCATCTTCTTCATCCTTGGTGGTAGTGATGTGCCATGGAGCCGGTTCTGACTCATAGCAACCCTGCATGGGGTTCCCGAGGCTGTAAATCTTTACGGGAGCAGAAAGCCTCATCTTTCTCCCATGGAATAGCTGGTAGTTTCAAACTGCTGACCTTGAGGTTAGCAGCTTGACTCATAACCACTATGCTACCAGAGCTCCTCTTTCATCCATAACACTTCCTTTTTCTAAGCATGGTGGGGTAGAGGTGTTTTCCCACTTGTTAGGTGGTTTGGAAACTTAAGAGGCATCACTGGGAATATTGGAGGTAAGTGAGTAGGGAGACACTAGAAAGATCACAGCTCTTTGATGGCACAACTAAAAACCTTCAGAGATTCTGTTTCACTTCCCCGTTTTCCTATTAAGCTCAGCCAACACACAAAGAGGTAATTTTATAAAAGACTAAGAAATGCTAAGGAGAGACTTTTTTGGAAACCATACGTACTCTTTAAAATGTAATGCAATTATCTCCAGGTATGGTCCAGAACCCCCCCCCCCCACAAGTCCTTTTGGGGAGCCACAAGATCAAAACATGTTTTCATGATTATAGTAAAGACACTGATGGATTTTTTAACACTTTCTTACGAGTGCACTTTTAGTTTCTCAGAGGCTACATAATGTGTGTTATCACAACATAGGCAGTTACGAAAATCCAGTCTTTTTTTTCTATTAAAATATACAATAAAAGAGATTTTCAAAAATGTAAAACAATGTCATTCTTTGCACTAAAATCATTTTTGTTTTGGGAATACAGCATATTTTTAATAAAGGTATGTTGTTGTTGTCAGGTGCCATCGAGTCGGAACCGACTCATAGCGACTCCATGCACAGCAGAACGAAACAATGTTCGATCCTGGGCCAACCTCACCACCGCTGCCACCCCCGATTCCATCAATGATGCCACCTGGCCGATCCATCTCGTTGGAGGTCTTCCTCTTTTTCTCTGACCCTCCACCCTACCCAGCATGACATCCTTCTCCAACGATTGTTTCCTCCGGACTACATGTCCAAAGTAGGAGAGACGAAGCTTAGCCATCCTGGCCTCCAAGGAGCACTCCGGCTGCACTTCTTCCAAAACAGATCTATTGGTTCTTTTGGCAGTCCATGGCACCCTCAGTATTCTCCTCCAACACCACAACTCAAAGGCATCAATTCTTCTACGATCCTCCTTATTCACTGTCCAGCTTTCGCATCCATATGAGGCTATTGAAAACACAATGGACTGGGTCAGGCGCACCCTAGTCCTCAAGCTGACATCTCTGCTCTTCAATACTTTAAAAAGTTCCTGTGCAGCAGATTTGCCCAGTGCAATACGTCGTCTGATCTCTTGACTGCTACTTCCGCGAGTGTTGATAGTTGATCCAAGAAGAATGAAGTCCTTGACAACTTCAATCCTTTCTCCATTGATAAGAATGTTGTTTATTGGTCCAGTGGTGAGGATTTTTGTTTTCTTGACATTGAGATGCAATCCATATCGAAGGCTGTGCTCTTTAATCTTCATAAGTAAATATTTCAAGTCCTCTTCACTTTCAGCGATCAAGGTTGTATCATCTGCATATCGCAGGTTGTTAATGAGTCTTCCTCCAATCCTGATGCCACGTTTTTCTTCATAGAACCCAGCTTCTCGTATTATTTGCTCAGCATACAGGTTGAACAAGTATGGTGAAAGAATACAACCCTGTCTCACACCTTTCCCAATTTTAAAACTTTCAGTGTTCCCATGTTCTGTTCGAACAACTGCTTCTTGGTCTAGGTACAGATTTCTTAGAAGTACAATTAAGTGTTCTGGAATACTCATACTTCTCAATGTTGTCCATAGCTTGTCATGATCCACACAATCAAAAGCCTTTGCGTAGTCAATAAAGCACAGGTAAACATCCTTCTGATATTCTCTGCTTTCAGCCAAGATCCATCGGACATCAGCAATGATATCTCTCGTTCCACGGCCTCTTCTAATAAAGGTATAGTATTTATGTTAACATGTAATAAGTGTGTTGTTGCTATTGTTGGTTGCATTTATTACTGTTACTTAATATATTTATATATTTAATATTTTCCTCAGATCTAATTTCAAATATACTAGATATTTGTGACAGAATCTACGTAAACAATAGCACTGTAAGGTACTTAATAACTAAGAGTGTAGAGGGCTCCTCAGATGACAAAGTTGAAAAACTGCTATTACAATGCACTGTGCCTGCCCAAGACATGGAAGGAATGACTCCTCTTCATCTTTGAAAAGGCATTATTTGTACTAGGATTTTATAACAGGTTAATAGTTACTATGACGCAGTATAGACAACATTGAGGGGCAAAGTTCTCATACAAAAACACATATTCAAGTCTTCTACATTAATTTCATATGAAGGATCAATTAAGGTTGTGAGAAAGACAATAAATATATCATTGTTCACTGATGTTCTAAAACAAATGTTCCTTGAGACTTGAGCTTCCATATTATCTAAGGTTCCATTTTAGTTTCATTTGAAACAGGACAAAGAGACCTATGATAACAGACACAGAAAGACAAGCGGGTTAAAAATACACAGACTCTCTAAAGGTTGGCCATTTTGCATATATGAGGAACTTCAAAAGTTTGTGGGGAAAGTTCATTACCTTTTTATTTCCCTTTTCCATGAACTTTTTGAAGCTCCCTCACATCTGTGTAATCAATGTATTTGAATTACGGTGTTGGAAAAGAATATTAAAAGTACCATGCACTTCCAGAAGAACAAACAAATCTGTCTTGGAAGAAGTGTGGCCAGAATGCTCCTTAGTAGCCAAGATGAAAGCCTTCATCTCTCATACATCAGACATGTTATCAGGAGGGATCGGTCCCTAGAGAAGGACATCATTGTGCTTGGTAAAGTGGAGGGTCAGGGAAAAAGAAAGATCCCCAACGAGATGGATTGGCATATTGGCAGCAGCAACAGGCTTCAATGTAGTAACTGTGAGGATGGCACAGGACCAGGCAGTGTTTTGTTCTTTTGTGCACAGGGTAGCTATGACTCGACAGCACCTAACAACAACATATTTGTATATGTGCTCAGTTTACCAAAATATGGCTATAAACTCAAAGCATTAGAAAATTTCTAAGCTAAAATAAGCTGGCAGACATGAACTAAACACATACACTAAAAATTACTATTGCTTTCAGGGCACATTCTTTTCAGAAATATATCCACCCCATGCATGGGACGTTCAAGGAACATATTCTTTGTTGAAAACGAATTTAACAGAAGCACTGCTGTAGTGCTCACACAAATACATCTTTCACCCTTTTCCTAAATAAAAAGAACCCCCAGGGAAATTAAAGGCAGAAACCAAGGCAATGTAATGTTATGGCTGAAAGGGTGGTAAGAGTTGTGAGAGGTTTTTTGTAGTTTTTTATGCTGTCTAAAAATATAAAAGTGTTAGCATTTAACATTCTCATAACAAAACAGTAGTTGGTTAGCTAAACACACTACATTGATTAAATGTATAGGAACTAATACTTGGTTACGTATGTTGCTGGTAAAATAGTTTTCATTGCCAAGAAAACTTAACTATTACTTTTCCCTTTTCAAACTGAGGACTACTGCACACAATCTAACACCCCACATGGTAGTTATCAATTAATGTAATATTTAAAGTTTTAATTTAAATCATGAACAATTTGCAGATCAACAGTACAGACATAAGAACCCATGGCTGAGGCAATAAACTCAATAAACTTAAAACCAACTTGTCTAGAATATCGTATTTTTCTTCAACTACATAATTTTCTCAAAGGAAATTTCTAAATGAAAGAGACTGCATCCTGTGAGCTGGCTAATTAAATTCTCCAGTCCTAATTTCTAATACCAAGCTTAAACAGCTTACTGAAAGACATTAGGAGATTTTGCCAGCAATCACTAATGAAGCAGTTTTCATCTTTCATACAAATTTTTTTTTAAAGGAAAAAGCTTTATTTTTAAGTCTACCTTACAAATGTCTATTTAGAATAGAATCACTCCAAACAGTACATTAATATCTGAGGGAAAGACAATGGCAAATTAATGCAAAAGACCAGACTTTTAAGCCATAGCACATTATCTAAATATAAAAAAGTCACAGCACATGTACTGGATGGGCCTGACCAAGAATTTCCAGGGTATCACATTTTGTTCAGTATCATTTTTGTCTTATTAATATAGATTCTTGAACCATTTCATACATGGATCCTTATGATCAGCATTTCTTTGTTTGATACCAGGTAGTAATTTACTGCTGCTGTTGGTGTTATTGTTACCATCAAGTCGGCACCGACTCTTAAGGACCCTAATGCACAACAAAACAAAACACGGCCCATTCCTGCACCAACCTCACAACAGTTGCTACATTTGAGTCCATTGCTACTGCCACTGTGCTAATCCATCTTGTTGGGGGTCTTCCCCTTTTTCTCTGACCCTCCATTTTCCCAACATGATATCCTTCTTCTCCAGGGACTGGTTTCTTCTGACATTATGTTCAAAGTATGAAAGACGAAGTCTAGCCATCCTGACTTCCAGTGAGCATTCTAAATGTAATTCTTCCAACACAGATTGGTTTGTCCATGGTATTTTTAATATTCTCCTCCAACACCATACATAACTCAAATGAATCAATTCTTCTATGGTCTTTCTTAATCACTTCAACTTTCACATGCATATGTTGTTGTTGTTAAGTGCCTATGAGTCGATTCCTACCCATAGCTACCCTGTATAGGGTTTCCAACGAGCAACTGGTGAGCTTGAATCACCGATCTTGCGATTCAAACAACTTTGCAGTGTGGCACAATAACCCACAGCGCCATACCAGGACTTCAATATGAGGTTATTGGAAATACCATACCTACCTGATTCCTGTTGACCTTGAGGTAGAGAGGAAGAAGGACTGGTGGGTCTGAACTCTGGGGAGACGTGGAAACCACTGAGCCCATGGACAATGACCTACCCTGGCCACTGGACGCTGGAGCTGAGAGTGAACTGTCCAGCTGATATGAAGTGGGGGGAGGTGCACAGGAACGCCCAAGCTTGCATATAGTACCTATTTGACCTAGCTTGGATAGCTTGATGATCAAAACTCAACTAGAGGAAGACAAAGAATTTTGACACAAGAAGCAATTATAAATTGCTACAAATTGATGAACTTGACCTTATCTTATAGATGTAGTAGCACAAAATATCAACTGAGAGGGAAGGAGTCTTCAAATCAAAGATGAAGCATATCCCCTCAGTACTCAGTCAGGGTTGATAGGGACAGGCAACTCATACACTGGCCACCTAACACTGGGGTGCCTAAATAGGCACTAAGTGTCTGGCTTTCAAGCTTTCATGAGGGAGTTTAGTTTCAGAATGAGCCAGGGAAGGTAGAATCCCCACTGAATAGTTTTTGTCTAGATAGGTCAGGTGAAAGGAAATGGGGATAGGATTCTTCTGATTAATAGAAATCAGCCTCAGAAACCCTATGCAGGGTCCCTATGAGTTGGAACCAACTCCACAGCATATCACCACCACCACCACCAATGGTTATCATAACTAATTACAATTGCACAATTGTAAAGGTAGAAGATGTATAACAAAAATAGGGGGTGGGTGACCTTGCGATCCAGAAACAGAGGATCCTAGGGCCAGCAACAGGGAAGAAGAGATGGATGGAGCACTGGACCCTAACCAGAGAGGCAGTGACACAAGAGGCAGAGACCATGGAAAGAGACTCATGGAAAGAGAAAGGCTGTGTGCTGATGGGCAGGGGGCTGGTTTGCAAAATGTGTCCATCGGTTGTTTAAACGATTATATATTCCTGCATATTTTTTAGTATAACAAAAATGAGAATTGTAATCATTACAATGAAACAAGATGCACTGCTTGAGTGCAAAACTGATTTTCTGCCATGGAGACCATCACTCAATTCACAATAAAAAAAAGAAAGAAGGAAAATACTATGGCTTGGGTCAGGTGCACCTTAGTTCTCAAACTTACATCTTTGCTCTTTAACACTTTAAAGAGGTCTTGTGCCTAATGCAATACATCCTTTGATTTTTTGATTGCTGCTTCCATGAGTGTTGATGGTTGCTCCAAGTAAAATGAAGTCTTTGACAACTTCCATCTTTACTCCATTTATATGGATGTTATTTATTAGTCCAGTGGTGAGAATTTTTTTTTTTTTAAGTCGTCCTCACTTTAGCAAGCAAGGTTGCAACGTCTGCATATCACAGGTTGTTAAATGAGTCTTCCTCCAATCCTGATGCCATGTTTTTCTTTACATAATCCACCTTCTCTGATATGTGCTCAGCACACAACTGAATAAGTATGGTAAAAGAATAGTACCTTGGCACACAACTTTACTAATTTTATAGTAAATGTTCTTTTGTTCTGTTCAAACAACTGCCTCTTGGTCTATGTACAGGTTTCTTCATGAGCACAGTTAAGTGTTCAGGAATACTCATTCTTTGCAATGTTGTCCATAGCTTGTCATGATCCACACAATCAAAAGCCTTTGCATAATCAATAATACACAGGTAAACATCTTACTATTATTCTCTGCTTTCAGCCAAGATCCATCTGATGTCAGGTGATATCCCTCGTTCCACACCCTCTTTTGAACCCAACCTAAACCTTTGGAAGTTATCTGCCAATGTATGGTTACAGCCATTTTTAAATTATGTTTTGAAAAGTTTTGCTTGCATGGGTTATCAATGATATTGTCTGATGAGTTCCACATTCTGTTGTAGAGTAATCAAATACTTATTCAAAATTACTTCTGAAAATGAGACATGTATCCACTAAGTTAGCTTTCTAAAAGAGGCATCAAGAAAGAGTACTAGCACATGCCCTTGTTTAATTAGTTGGATTTTTTTAAAAAATCACAGGGAATTAGTTGGATGAAACAAAAAATACATTTTCTGTCATCTCAGTTTCTCAAGTACACAGGGTTCCCTATCACCAGCACCACATAATTTTATACAATGCATTTCTGTATTTTAACACGCATATCTGAGGAGAAACAAATGCTACTCAGCCCAAATTCTGAATGGATAAGCAGGGGGATAAAAAAATATATATATTAAGCATAATATTTCAGTTATTTCCACATCTATAAAGTCATATGTCCTCCACCTACACCCTGAAGCTCCAACCTGATGTCTGAATCCAACATAAGCCTCCACACTTTTAGTCCAAACCCATTCCTAATGCCTTTGGCCCAGGGAGTCCTAATCTCATTGCCCAGACTTAATTCCCACAATGACCCTGCAAAGTAGACATTATATTCCCTTTTGCACAGGTAAAAAGGCTGAGGTTTTCTTTGAGAGGCATGATGGAATACACCTTGGATTAAGGAGGTCTCTGACAGACAACTAGGACCATAGAGTTTTGCAATCCAAATGATAAATTTGCACAAATAAAAAATTTTCATACCAATAAATTATATAAAAAGATAAAGAGCAGCAAATTAATAGATCCAGACACTTGAGAAAAACAATGTTAAGGTTTAGTAGCCTTGGAGACCCCAGGTTACATCTCTGTAACCCCAGAAGCCAGCACAGTTCTTGAAACATTTCAGGTCCTTAGAACTATAGCTGTATCATGGAGCTCTTTGAAGCAATTCCTACCCTGCACAAGTCACAAATAACTAAAAGTTTTGGCCCCAATCCTAGCATAAACTTAACTAGAGACTATTTCTGCATGTCCACTGCTCTCTTATAATCAGAGCTAGACTGGAAGCTTGGAGACAGCAAAGGTCTATGGCATCCCCTGGAAATTCTGTCCTCAAGACATCTGTTAGATTAAGGAACACATACATACTTTCAGAATATAGATACACACACACAAATCAGTGATTCTCAAACTGGATGGTACATCAGAATTTTCCACGGAGCTTGTGAAAACATAGATTGCTGGGCTTATCCCCAGAATTTCTGATTCAGTTGAGCTGGATGGGGTCTGATAGCTGCATTTCTAGTAAGTTCCCAGGTGCTGTGGATGCTGCTGGTCTAGCTAGGCACTACAGTTTTAAGAGCTCCTGATCTGATGATGATAATTACAAACTAAACAAAACTTGTCCAGTCAAAATACTTAAGTAAACAGAACAGTGTAGAATATAAAACTTGTGATATTAAAAACTTAAACAGTTTCTAGCTTATTATTATGTAATTTAAATGTTCAACATGCCATTATGTCAGGTATGGGATATTAAACTGATCTGATCATTGATAAAACATTAAAAAGCATTTTATAATAACAAAAAAATAGATTACTTTTGCAACTATTAATGCAGCTATATCATTGTATTGTAGATGAAACTTCCAATTTAAAAAACCTAAATGAAAATATAAAAATGGTAAAACAGAGTATTTACTTTTATAAAGAGATTGTTGTACAACGGCCAGAGAATTGCTCTTAATTGAGGGGTTTCCATATATTTGAAATAATAAAAATATATGGGCAGCGAAAGCAGTAGTGGCAACTATATCAGATATCAGATAGAGGACTAAGATGAGCCTGACCGAAGCCACGGTATTTCAATTGCCTCATATGCATATGGAGTCTTGGTGTGGCACTGTGGGTTAATACGCCAGACTGCAAAGCCTTTTGAACTGCAAGGTCAGAAGTTCAAGCTCACCAGCTGCTCCTCGGAAACCCTATACAGGGTTGCTATGGGTTGGAATCGACTCGATGGCACTGCACAACAACAACATATGCATATGAAAATCAGGCAATGAATAAGGAAGACTGGAGAAGAACTGATGCATTTGAATGATGGTGTTGGAGAATACTGAAAGCAGCATAGACTGATGGAAGGACAAACAAATCTGTGTTGGAAGAAATATAGTCAGAATGCTTCTCAGAAGCAAGGATGGTTAAGACTTCGTCTCTGATACTTCTGACATGTTATCAGGAGGAACAAGTCCCTAGAAAAGGCCATTATGCTTGGTAAAGTGGTGGTAGTGGTGTGCTGTGGAGTTGGTTCCGACTCATAGTATCCCCACATAGTGTTTCTGAGGCTGTAAATCTTTACAGGAGCAGAAAGCCTCATCTTTCTCCCACGGAACGGCTGGTGGTTTCAAGCTGCTGATCCCAACTCATAGCCACTATGCTACCAAGGGCCAGTGAAGAAGGAGACCCCCCTCCCCCAATGAGATGGACTGGCACTGTGGCAGCTGCAATGTGCTCCAGCATAACATAACAACTGTGAGGATGGTGCAGAACAGGCAGTGGTTTGTCTGTTGTGCACAGGGTAGTTATGAGTCAGAAGTGACTCAATGGCATCTAACAACAACATTAGTAATGGAGTCCTGACATGGTGCTGCAGCATAAGCACTGAGCTATTAATCCCCAAAGTTGGTGGTTCAAACCCACCGGCCACTCCTCAGAAGCCCAATTCAGGGTCACTATGAGTTGGAATCAATTCAACGGCACTTAACAACAGTATCAGTAACATATTTTTGGCATAAAACAAAGTGTTCCCTACATTAGAATATCAGAGACAACAGTGGGGTAGGATTTAGAGTACTGAAACCTTCTAAAACAAGGTTAGTTTTCTTTCATCTCCAACAGAACTTAATTAATAATAACCTAAAAAGTAACTTGGCCTCAATTTCTTAGTCTATAAAAAGGAATCAGTAGTACCTATCTTGCAGAACAAGCAGACTTTGTGGCACTATAGGATAAACAGTGGACTGCTAACCTCAAGGTCAGCAGTTCAAACCCACAAGCTTTCTGCGTCTGGTAAGTAAGACCTTACAGCCTTAGAAACCCTATACAGGGTCGCTATGAGTGGAACCAATTAGAAGGCAGTGGCTTGGTTTGAAGTTTTTAATATTGCAGGGCTGCTGTAATGATGGGCACTGAACTTGGATATAAAGCACCGCCTTTTACAGAGTGACTTCTACTGTGATTATTTTAATAGAAATGCCACATTTTCTTGGGAAGTTGACATCTCCAAAATGTACACTAACACTCTAGCCACAGTTAGCATTAATGCACATGATGCCAAAATTCCAAGCTCCTAAGAGCATATTGGCATTTCTATTAAAATAATGGACAGGGGTTTGTTATTGTTTAACTCATTCTAATATATTCATATTTATAAATGAATGGAATTGCTAGCTTTTAAAATTTTTTGCTACCATTTTACATAGCACAATCTTAAAATGTGATTTGATTGCAAAGAGAGAAGAAAATAAGCAGATTTAGAAGTTTGTTCTGACATATAGCAACCCTATGCACAACAGAATGAAACCCACAGCCTAGTTCTGCATCATCTTCACAATTATTGTTTGAGCCTATCGCTGCTACCACTGTGTCAATCCATCTTAATGGGGATCCTTCCTCTTTTTCAATGACCCTCCACTATTTCAGGCATGATATCCTTTCTCAGGGACTGGTCCCTCCTGACAACATGTAGAAAGTACAAGAGATGAACTCCTGTTATCCTCACTTTAAGGAGCATTCGATCTGTACTTCTTCAAAGACAGATTTACTCGTTCTTCTGGCAGCCCGTGGTACATTTTATATTCTTCACCAATACCTTAAGAACCCTTGGCGGCACAATGGTTAAGCACTCAGCTGTTAACTCAAAGGTGGCTGGTTCTAACCCACCAGTGTTCTACTATAGAAAAATATGGCAATCAGCTTCCATAAAGATTGCAACCTTGAAAACCCTTTGTGGAAATTCTACTTTGCTTTATAGGGTTCATTATGGAGTCCTGGCATGGTGCTGTAGGTTAATGCACTCGACTGCAATGGTGGTTTGAACCACAAATTCAGTGATTCAAGCTCACCAGCTGCTCCTCAGAAACCGTATCCAGGGTCAGTATGGGTTGGAACAAAAACACCACCACCAATACCATAATTCAAATACATCAACTCTTCTACAGACTTGCTTTTTCAATGTCAAACTTTCACATACATATGAGGCCACTGAAAATACCATCACTTGGGTCAGGTGTCCCAAGCCATGGTATTTTCAATAACCTCATATGCATGCGAAAGCTGGACAGTGAATAAGGAAGACCATAGAAGAATTGATGCCTTTGAGTTATGGTGTTGGAGGAGAATACTGAAAGTGTCACGGGCTGCCAGAAGAACCAATAGATCCATTTTGGAAGAAGTGCAGCCAGACTGCTCCTTAGAGGCCAAGATGGCCAAACTTCATCTCTCATACTTTGGACATATTGTCAGGAGGGACCAGTCGCTGGAGAAGGATATCATGTTTGGTAAGGTGGAGGGTCAGAAAAAAAAGAGGAAGACTCCCAGCAAGATGGATTGGCCAAGTGGCAGCATCGATGGACTCAAGAGTGGCAATGATAGTGACGGACATATTTGCTCTTTAACACTTTAAAGAGGTCTTGGGTAGCAGATTTGCCTAACGCAATACATAGCTTGATTTCTTGACTGCTGCTTCCATAAGCATTGACAATGTGTTGTGGCTATTGTTAGGTGTCATCAAGTTAGTACCGACTCATATCCACCCTTTGCACAACAAAACAAAACAAAACACTGCCTGGTTCCGCACCAACCTCACAATCGTTGGAATGCCTGAGCCCATTACAACTGCCACTTGCCAATCCATCTCATTGGATTCTTCCTCTTTTTCACCAACCCTCCACTCTACCAAGCATGATATCCTTCTCCAGGGACTCTCCCTCCTTATAATATGTCCAAAGAATGAGAGGCAAAGTTTGGCCATCCTGACTTCCAACAAGCACTCTGGCTGTACTTCTTCCAACACAGATTGGTTTTTTTGTTTTTTGTTTTTTTGTGGTTTTTTTGACAGTCCATGGTACTTTCAATCTTATCCTCCAAAACCGTAACTCAAATGCATCAATTTTATGGTCTTCCTTATTCACTGCCCAACTTTCACATGCAAATGAGGTTTCTGAAAATACCATGGCTTGGATCAGGTGCACTTTAGTCCTTAAACTGACATCTTTGCTCTTTAACACTTTAAAGAGGTCTTGTGCACTTTAAAGATTTGCCTAATGCAATATGTTATTTGATTTCTTGGCTGCTGCTTCCATGCGTGTTGATGGTTAATCTGAGCAAAATTAAATCTCTGACAACTTCAACCATTTCTCAATTTATACAGATGTTATTTATTAATTTTGTGGTGAAATTTTTTGTTTTCTTTACATTGAGATGCAACCCATACTGAAGTAAGTTGCTTTCAGCAAGTAAGATTGCATCATCTGCATACTGAAGGCTGTTAATGGGTCTTCCTCCAATCCTGGTGCTCTGCCACGTTTTTCTTCATATAATCCACCTTCTCTGTATGCTCAGCATACAGCTTGAATAAGTATGATAAAAGAATACAACCTGGGTGCACACCTTTACTAATTTTAAACTATTCAGTGTTCCTTTGTTCTATTCAACAACTGTCTCTTGGTCTATGTACAGGTTCTTCAGAAGCACAATTAAGTGTTCCAGAATACTCATTTTTTCACTATGTTCTCCATACCTTGTCATGATCCACACAAGTCAATAAAGCACAGGTAAACATCTTACTGGTATTCTCTGCTTTCAGCTAAGATCCATCTGACATCAGAAGTGATATCCCTTGTTCTATGTCCTTTTCTGAATTTGGCTTCAACCTCTGGAAGCTGTAGTGTGTGGCTGCAACCATTTGAAGTCTTTGACAACTTCAATTTGTTTCCCTCTATCATGATGCTGTTTATTGGTTCTGTTGTGTGAATTTTTGTTTTCTTTACATTGAGGTGCAATCCATACTGAAAGATGAAGTCTTCAATTTTCATCGGTATTTTATGGCCTCTTTATTTCCAGGAGAAACAAGATTGTTTCATCTGCATATCACAACATGAAGTTTGACCATCCTGGCCTCCAAGGGGCACTCTGGCTGCACTTCTTCCAACACGTATCTGTTGGTTCTTTTGGCAGCCCATGGTACTTCTGATATTCTCCTCCAACACCAAAAATCAAATTCATCAATTCTTCTATGGTCTTCCTTATTCACTGTCCAGCTTTCACATGCGTATGCAGTAATTGAAAATACCATGGCTTGGGTCAGGCGCACCTTCCTTAGTTCTGAAGCTGACATCTTTGTTCTTCAACACTTTAAAAAGGTCTTGTGTAGCAGACTTGCATAGACCTCACCAGATGGAATACACAGAAATCAAACTGACTACATCTGTGGAAAGGGAAGATGGAAACGCTCCCTATCATCAGTGAAAACAAGGCTAGGGGCAGACTGTGGAACAGATCATCAACTGCTCATATGCAAATTAAGACTGAAGCTGAAGAAAATTAAAACAAGTCCCCAAGAGCCAAAATATGACCTTGAATATATCCCACCTGAATGAGATAATCTGAAGAACAGATTTGATACATTAAACACTAAAAGACGGAAGACCAGAAGAGTTGTGGAATGACATCAAGAACATACAGACTCAAAATAGTTAATGAAAACCTAGACTTCTGCATTAAATTATTTCCTTGGTTTATAATGGACTTTCAGGGACACTAGTAGTTTTATAATTTCATTGTATTAGGAGTCCTGGTATAAAGCACAGGACCACTACCTCAATTTGAACCACAAGCTCAGGTATTCAAACTCACCAGTCACTCCTCAGAAATCCTATACAAGATCGCTAGGAGTTGGCACTGACTCGACAGCACTTAACAACATATAATACAGGACATTTAAAGATGAAATAAAAATAACTCTAGAACAGATTTTAAGTGGAAAGGAGAAAAAAATAGTAACTGGTGTTATGCATATGATCTAATTACTACCACATTTCATCAGAAAACTAAAATAATGTGGATATTAAATGTGAATAAAATATAATATTTCAACAATGTAAGAGACCAGTTAAAAGGAATGTGGTCCACATCTTCAAATGATATGTATATAAAAACTGGTTTAATTGCCTTAAATATTGGATATATGATCAAGGTAAATTCCACAGTTGAACAAAAAACAAAAGTTGTCTGAAAACCACATGGCAAGTTTACAAACCCAAAGAATTTGAAGAGAAAGGTAAATGTGCACACATTTACAAATCAAATACATTATAGTTCAACAAATTTATCATCTAAACTAATCTTTTATGAATCTAGTTAATTAAAAGTTGAAATGAAATTGCTCCTTCTCTTTTAAATAAAAAAGTATCCAAGAACTAGAAAAGGCCCTAATTCCAATATGTATTTCTTTCCCTGCGTCAGAACTGACAAATACTGGGACAGTAAAGTAAGGCTGAGAGACAAGGAGTGAAAACATAATGAATGACAGCTACAGCAATATCTCTTGGTGGCCTAGCTGGTCCTCATTTCTTCTTGCATTTCTTTCTCTCCTAACATTTGTTCCTTCAAATTCTTCACATGCTTTCAACTTCTGTTAAACACATGTGTACCTTGCTTCATTCCCTTAAGGATACTTCACTCCACTATCAAAATTACCTCTATATACATATGCACAGCATGAGAAAATACATTTGAAAAGGCTGAGAACCTTTTTTCTGGCAGCCGAACTCCCTAGCAACTCCAAACTCTACCTGGAAGATTGATAAGCTAGGTGGGGGCATTGCAGTTACTATAAATTGGGAATCAACTTTTTCCTTTGGTGCTGCCGGATAAGCACTTGACCATAAGGCTTGACTGAACCGTAAGGTCAGTGGTCCAAACTTACGAGTTGCTCCTCAGAAACCCTAAAAATGGTCGCTATGAGTCGGAACCAACTCGAAGGCACTCAGCAACATCAACAATGTAGGTCTATTAGAAGCATAGGTTTAAGTTTACAAATCAACTCTAAATAAATAGAAGGGATTTAAAAAAAACATAGCAAAATTTAGCACTTTGTTAAACAAACAAAAAAGTAAAATATCTGATCAGGCTAGAGAAATACTAACCTTAAAATTTTGTAAAAAATTTTGTAAAAAACTAAGGAATGTCACCTTCATTTTCTTTGGTAATTCTTCCTGAAACAAATCTTGGTATTTCTAAACATATGAAATCATATTCTATATTCTTCTAGAAAAGGTTTCTGATAACATGAAATATTCTGTGAAATGTAATCCTCCTAGTGTAATGGTAAGGAGCTCTGGTAGTATAGTGGTTACGAATCAGGCTGTGAACCTCAAGGTCAGCAGTTCGAAACTACCAGTGGGAGAAAGATGAGGCTTTCTGCTCCTGTAAAGATTTACAGCCTTGGAAACCCTGTACAGGGTCGCTATGAGTTGGTTCCAACTCCACAGCACATAACCACCACCAGTGTAATGATGATAGTCATACTAGTAATACAATGTATAAGGGAGAAAATCAGAAATGAGAAGTTGACACTTAAGGGAAGACTAAGGTACTCAACATTATATTAAATGAGAATCTGATTTTCCTGACCATGACCTTACTAAATCAGAACTGAATGCTCGAAAATGCTGACTCTCAAGAATTATAAAGAATTAAAGGTCTAGTCTGAATAGCCGATGGAAGATTTATTCCTAAAGTCAACCTTTTATCAAGTTGATTAAAATCTCTGTAAAATCTTATCAACATTTCTCTAGCTCCTTAATTCACTCTTGTTGAGTAGATTCATAGTAACTTATAGATCAAAGTAGGACTGCCCCATATAGTTTCCAAGGTTGTAAATCCTTTTATGGAAGCATACTGCCATATCCTTCTTCTGTGGAATGGCTGATGGGTTCAAATTTCCAACGTTTTGATTATCAGGTGGGCGCCAACCAAACCCATTGCTGCTGAGTCATTGCTGACTCATAGAGACCCTACAGCTTCCTAAACAATACCAAAGAACTTAATTTAACACTTACCTGATGGCTCAAGGCTACCATGATGAACAGTATTCACTGTACTGTGTTCTCCTAGCCTCAGTCAACATGGGTTATTGGTCCTAAACTAAACAGCTCTGCATTGCCCAGCTAGCCAAATGCTTTGTGTGCTCTCTTTCTCTCACCCCTCTTAGCAGAAGTCTTCTGAAGTTTTCTCAGAAGACTTGCACCTGCTTCTTCTCATTGCCCCACCCCTTCTAATTCTTCTAAAATGCTTGTTTAAATCTTGTAAGAATTTGGAAACTAGGTAACCTGTGTAAAATATGAGCAAATGAAATCCAAGTACAGACCTAAGGTTTTCTTCTATGAATTAAGTGTATAAAATTTTCATGTGGGGATATTGTGGATTTAGCTTAGCAACTTCAAGAGTCCTTCCTTTCTGTCCTGGCTTCATTGTTCTCAATTATATCCCAAATGGAAAACAATCATGTAAGAAACTGAGTAACAACCTGTTTAGCAGAGTGTTCTACCAAAAATGCTATGAACTTGAAAAGGTAAATTCTAAAATTATTTTCCATTTCTAGAAATGTGCGATAACATGTTGAATTACTGTAATCACTACAGTAAATGTTAACAAGAAAAAAAAAAAAAAAAAACACTAAATTTTCTGTCACCAAATGCATCATCCTTTTCTTTCTGAAGGGAAAAAATCTTTGGGCATAAACATATCTAAGGTCTGACATAAGAAGGCTGGATTTTTTTTCAAGGCAAGCAACTATTTAAAATATAAAACACACCCAGATCTTAGTTTCTAAACACCATTCTCTAGTAAAAGAACCCAGGGCTTCCTAGAGAAATGACTGATTTCCAAAATGGGGCAGAGAAAACATAAGATAAGCCTAGAACTCCTATTAATACCACAGAAGAAGTATTTTTAAAAATTGAGGGAACTTTAACCTGAAAGAATCCACCGACTCTCAAAACTGCAATTATTTAAGCAACAAAATAAGTAATAGTAATATTTGATTATAACGTGAAAAATAAATACCCATGAGTATACATTGATATAAATAATTACATAAATAAATAAATAATTACAATTAATAATGTATGTTGCCATTGTTGTTGTTGGTTCCAAGGAATGAGAGAAAAAATTTAAAAAACATCATTAAAACACCAAAATAATAACTTTGGCAGACAAGATAAACTAATGAATAATAAAATTAATGGCTGAAGCTTTAAAGAGAAATGAGTATGTATCTACCTGAAAAATATGTATTAAGAACTTGGTGGTTTTAACTTATGTCCACAAATTATCTGACTCTCTTCCCAAGCCCTCCACTTAGGGTGAGGCTTAATTTCCTTCCTCTTGAAGATAGACTGGAGTTTGGTGATTCCCTTCTAGTAAAAAATACAGAAAGTGAAAGTAGCTTTCTAGTGGATAAACCTGGTAGACAGCACCTTAACACGTGATGAACATGAGCATAACCAGTTATAATTCCTATTGATACCATGTAACTCTTTTCATGACCCAGTGAGGGCATTTCACCTCTGAGGTATTCTTCCCCCAAATCAGTTTAATTACGAAAAAAGCATCAGACAAGCCAGACTTAGGAACATTCTACAAAACATCTAATATTCTTCAAAAGTAACAAGGTCATCAAATACAAGAAGAGACAATAAACTCCCACAGACTGGAGGCGGAGATGAAGGAAACACACTGACTAAATGCACTGTGGTATCCTGGATTGGGTCCTTAAAGAGAAGAAGGACATTAGTGGAAAACCTGAAGAAATCTGTAAAATGAAGTCTCTAGCTCATAGTACTGTACCAACGTTAATTTCTTAGTTTTGATAAAGGTACAACCTTTATGTTAACATTAGGGGAGGCGAGGTGAAGGATATAAGGAGCTGGTAGCGTAGTCGTTACAAATCGGGCTGTGAACCGCAAGGTTAGCAGTTCGAAACTACCAGCTGTTCCATGGGAGAAAGATGAGGCTTTCTGTTCCCGTAAAGATTTACAGCCTCAGAAACCACGTACAGGGTTGCTATGAGTCAGAACCGACTCCACGGCACACAACAACAGGTGAAGGATATAGGAAACTCTATACTACCTTTGTTTTTCTGTAAATTTGTAATTATTACAGAAATTAAGTTAAAAACAACATAATCTAGTGTGATTGCTTAAGGAACTCTAGTGGTGCTGTGGAACACGGGTTGGGCTGCTAACCACAAAGTTGGCAGTTCAAACCCACCAGCTGCTCCACATGAGACTGATGAAACTGCATGCTACTGTTAATATTTGCAGTCTCAGAAAACCTACATAGGATTGATGCGAGTTGGAATTGACTCTACATGGCAGTAGGCTTGATGTGGTTACTCAGTTGCAGCAAACAGCTCATAAATATCTATCTAAATTACAAAGCTCCTTTGGACTGCTTTAAGATAAACTCCAAATACTTCAATATAAAGATTCTGGCACACTTCTATGCATTTCATTTTTCAAAAGTCATAAATTATTCCTTTTAAAAGCTCTGAAATTTTAGGATTAAATATTAGGGTTTCTTAGGAACTTTGGTGGTGCAATGGACCTTTGAAAGATTGGTGGTTCAAACCTGCTACTACTACTCAGTGGGAGAAGCATGAGGCAGTCTAGTACCATAAAGATTACAGCCAAGGAAACTCTGTGGAGCAGTTCTCCTCTGTCCTTATAAGGTCGTGATGAGTGGAAATCGACTTGCAATGGGTTTGCTTTATTAGAATTTATCTCTTCTGTTTTTTTGTAAGTAACAAGTTAGGTAGCACATTGGGAATATATATGTTTCTGTTGTTAAGTGCCACTGAGTCAGTTCCAACTCATAGCGACTGTCTATAGGATTTCCAAGGAGCAGTTGTTTGGTTTGAAGCAGCAATCTTGCAGTTACCAGTCTAGTATTTATTCTACAGTGCCACACAAGGACTCTAGCGTATCTATGTATGTATTGCTGTTGTAGTTCCATGATTCCAACTCATATTAACTCTGCACAGGGTTTCCAAGGAGCTGATGGTGAGTCTGAACTGCCAATCTTGTGGTTAGCAGTCCAGTGTGTATCCTACCGTATCACACCAGGAAATACATACATTATATATATATATAAATACACACATACACACATATAAAGTCAAAATTAGAGAATGTGCTTTAACTTTTTAATGATCTCCATGAAAAATAATAACAATAGGGCAGCTATAAATATAAAACTAAGAGTCACACCTAAGATTATTCCCAAGAAAGGCATCAATCAAAATTCATCATTAGATCACAAGACAGAGCTAAAAGATATCAAAAGTATGCTTACGAAGGCTAACTCTGAAATGCATTAAAGAATGTTTTAGAAAAATATAAACTAGCTTATTCTAGGCTTACTATAAGGAGCTCTGGTAGTGTAGTGGTTATGAATTGGGCTGCTAACCTCAGGGACAGCAGTTCGAAACTACCAGCTGTTCCGCAAGAGAAAGATGAGGCTTTCTGCTCCCGTAACGATTTATAGCCTCAGAAACCCTATGCTGGGTTCCTATGAGTCGGAACTGACTCCATGGCACAAAACAACAACAACGGGCTTACTATGTTCTTGCTCAGAGAGAAACACTTAATTTCACTTAGTAATCATTGGTTTTAATGGTGCTTTCCAATCAAGTTCTGATTTTGAAGAAAAAAACAAAACCCCAATACCCAGAGGGTACAAATGACAACCAAGGTAAAGTTAAAATTCCATCTCCCTTCATTGAAGGATTTCTATTGCTTTGTGAAATTTTTCTTTTGAAAACTATAAAATTAAGAAATTAGGACCATTTGAAAAATAAAACTTTCAGGAGTATTCCTATCCTCTGAAACATGAGCACTGCTTTAAAGCACAATTTGGATTACAAAATTGTCTGATTAGTCTGCCAATCTCTATTACTGACATGTGTACCTTGAATTCCTAAATCAAAACCATTCCTGCCTTGATGCCAACTTCCTAGTCAAGCTTTCTGAAAGGCTAAGGAAGCTCAAGTTTCCCCAGTTGAACAGGAGCCAAAATACAAACCACTGCCTCTTCTGTGCAGTTGTAACCAGTCAACATGGGGGTTAAATCACTCCTAAATCAAAACAGTGTTTACTGATCACAGTGACAATGACTACACTAGCCAGCAGTTAGAAGTCGAGACAAACTTTATGGTAACAGGAGCTTCAGACTATAGTCCCTGGAAACAGACTTCTTGGAACCACCTTATCCTTAAATAAATAAATCTCAACTGAATGAAGTAAAATTATAGATAGCCCTAAGAAACACATTTGACTACTTCAGTGTTCCCAAAATGACCAATGGCAAATGTTCTTGGTGTTCCTCCTCCCTTTGCTGATTTATTTCTTCCCTGAGTGCAGGCTTATCCTTGCCCCAAGTCTTACATTCATAACTCAGTTTGCTTACTTTATATGTGCTAAACATAATATTTTCTTTGCATACTATTTACCACTTTGGTATCCAGTAAATATTTAGTAACAACAATAATAATCAACTGATTAAGCAGGTCATGCATTCAGACTTCAGACAACTTACAATCACCACCAGGAAGTGACAAAAATCTCCACCACTGGCCTAAACTATTAGAGGGCTTTATCAACCCATCTTAGGAAAAATACATCCAGGTGGAATGTATACTTTCTAACAGCCTTTATTTGACCTGCCAATTATTTTTTTCAAAAATCAGACAAATAGGAAATTATTTGAAGCACTGACTTGGTCCCAACCTCTTTCCCTTCACAGTAGAAGGATATTCGTCAATATCAAACCACCACTCATCTGTGAATTTGTCATACTGTCGTGGTTTGTGTGAAGCTGTGATGCTAGAAGCTATGCCACTGGTATTTTAAATACCAACAGGTTCACCCATGGTGGAAAGGTTTCAACTGAGTTTCCAGACTAAGATTAGGAGCAAGGAGAGGCAGACAACTTCCGATTGTTTAATCACTGAAAACTTTATGAACAGAAGAGGAACACTATCAGACACCACCAGAATATTGACAACTACAACATTATGAATACAAACAGAAAACTATCAGATGTAGTTCTCGAAGATGAGCTCCTCAGGTTGGAAGGCAATGCAAATATGTTTGGGGAAGAGCTACCTCCTCAAAATAGAGTTGACTGTGATGATGTGAATGGGTTAAAGCTTTCTGGACCTTCATTTACTAAGGGAGCACAAATTAAATGTGGAGAAACAGCTGCAAACATCCATAAATAATTGGAACATAGAATGTACAAAGTATGAATCTAGGAAAACTAGATATTGCCAAACATGAAATGGAACACATAAACATCAATATCCTAGGCAACAGTGAGTTGCATTGGACTGGTACGGACCATACTGAATCTGACAGTCATATGGTTTACTAGACAGGAAATGACTAATTGAAGAGCAATGGCATTACATTCAACATCGAAAGCATATTTCAAGATCTTGAAGTACAACACTATCTGTGATAGGATAATATCCATACTCCTACAAGGGACACTATTATTCAAATGTAAGAACCTACCACTAAAGTCAGTGACGATGAAACTGAAGAATTCTACCAACCTCTTCAGTCTAAAATTGATCAAACATGCAATCAAGATGTATTGATAATTACTGGTGACTGGAATGCAAAGGTTGGAAACAAAGATCAGTCACTGAAAGCAGGTCTTGATGATAGAAATGATGCTAGAGAAAGCATGACAGAATTTGTAAGAGCAATGATTTATTCATTGCAAATACCTTTTTTAAACATAAAAGATGACTATTCACATGGACCTCACCAGACAGGAATACACAGAAATCACCTTGACTACATATGTGAAAAGAGATGGTAGAAAAGCTCCATCTTATCAGCAAAGATAAGGCTGGGCCTGACTGTCTAACAGAGTATCAATTGCTCATATGCAAGTTTAGGCTTCAGCCTAAACTAACAATCTTAGTCTGCTATTATGACTTTGAACATATCCCACCTGAATTTAGAGATCATCTCAAGAACAGATTTGATACATTAGAAGCTGAAGAAAATTAAAACAAGTCCATGAGAGCCAAATTATGACCTTGAACATATCCCACATGAATTTAGAGATCATCTCAAGAAGAGATTTGATACGTTAGACACTAATGACCATGGTCCAGAAAAGTTGTGAGATGACATCTAGAATACAATATAAGAAGAAAGCACAAGTTCATTAAGACAACAAGAAAAATATCAAAATGTATGTCAGAAGACACTCTCTCCAGTGTAGTGATGCTAAAACAAATGGAAGAAATGAGGAGAGATAAAGGAGCTGAACAGAAATTTTCAAAAGGGAGCTCTAGACTACAACATCAAATATCATAATGAACAGATTGGAAGAGGTCCATGTTTGTGCCCATTCGGATGGAATGTGGAAATCAGACAATATCATTAATATCACATGACAAAAACATTGTTAAAGATGTTTCAAAAATGAATTCAACAGTACATTGACAGGGAATTACCAGAAGTTTTCAAGTCAGATTCAGAGGAGGACTTGGAACAAGGGATACCATTGCTGACATTAGATGGATCTTGCCTGAAAGTGGAATAAAAGAATGATGTTTATCTGTGCTTTGTTGACTATGCAAAGGCTTTCAACTACGTGGATCATGATAACATTACAAAAAAAGGAGTATCCTGGAACACTTAAATTTTTGATTGTGAGACAGTTATTCAAACAGAACAAGGGGATCCTGAATGGTTTAAAATCAGGGAAGGTGTGCATCAGGGTTTTATTCTTTCACCAAATTTATTCAATCTGCAAGCTGAGTAAATAATCCAAGAACCTGGACAATATGAAGAAGAATGTGGTCTCAGGATTGGAGAAAGGCTTATTAACAACCTTCGATATACAGATGATACCTTGTTTTCAGAAAGCAAAGAGGACTTTACATACTTACTTCAGAAGATCAACAACCACAGCTTTCAGTATGGACTGCACCTCAATGTAAGGAAAACAAAAATCCTCACCACTGGACCAATTAATAACACCATGATAAATGGAGAAGTCATCAAAGACTTCATTTCGCTTTAATCCATTATCAACACTCAAGGAAGCAGCAGTCAAGAAATCAAACAATGTATTACATTAGGTAAATCTATTACACAAAACCTCTTCAAAGTGTTCAAAAGCAAAAATGTAAGTTTGAGGAATAAGGTGCACATAGCCAAAGTCGTGTATTTTCACATGCATGTGAAAGCTGGACAGTGAATAAGGAAGACTGGTGAAGAACTGTTGCATCTGAGTTCTGGTGTTGTAGGCAAATATTAAAAGTATCATACACTTCCAGAAGAACAAACTAATCTGTGTTGGAGAATGTATAGTTAGAATGCTCTTTAGAAACCAGGATGGATGGACCAGTCCTAGGAGAAGGATATCATGCTTGGTAAAGTGGCGTGTCAACAAAAAAGAGGAAGACTCCCCCTAATGAGATGGATTTGCACAGTAGCAGCAAGAATGGGCTCAGGGGTAACCATGATAGTGAGGTTGGCATAGGACTAGGCTGTGTTTCGGTCTATTATGCATAAGGTTGCTGTGAGTTGGACCCAACTCGACGGTACCCAAGAACAGTCATCCATTTTCACTGCCCTCAGTAATAGCTATGTGTAGGACAAAAAAGAACAGAAACAAACAACCACTCATACTCCTGCCCTTCTTCTTGCTACTACCAATTGTTTGAAGGGAAAAGAGAATAGGAAAGGGAATCAAGAAGATGGAAAGAAAGCAATGAAAGAGAGAAAGAAGGGCTTGTGGACGTTGGAGGACACAAGAGACTTCTCTATTGCTACTACACATTGTAGGCTTCTACTAAGCAGTTAGGGTATATAAATTTGGAAGATAGTTTTTTGGAGGAAGCTGCTCTTTCATTCCATTCATGGATTTATACAGTCAGTACAAACTGTCCAACACCCCACCTCATTGCCATTTCTCTGTCCCTTCCAAAAAGGTGCAAGTGAGGTAACTGATTATTCATATTCACATTTCTAATAAGCCTTCCTTTTTAGCTACTGCCTGATTCACACCTGAAAATCAACCAGAAGACAGGTGTTTCACTTAGACTTCCTTTCTATCTGCTTCACACCTGTTCCTATCCAAATTAGCCATGCTTAAAAGCAGAAAGGAAGAAAGTATGAAAGGGATAGAGTGGGAACCTCACAAAACTTTGTACAGTCAGCAGTACAATGCATCCATCCCAGTAGTACTGGGAATATAACTCCTGGAACTATGACAAGAAAAAAAAGAAAAAATCCCAGTACAACCAAACTACTGAGCACCTTTCAAGGTGCAATGTGGCACAATGTCACCAGGGGACAGTTGTGAGAGCACAGATGACCTATTTAAATCTAAGTTGCTAAAAGCAATAAATAAAAGTAAAGTGTTAAAATCCAGGAAATTTAGGGAAGTGAATTTATCAAAGAAAAATTAGTACAAATAAAGAATACTTTATTGCACACCTTTCAGCAATACAGGCATACCTCGGTAACACTACAGGTTCCGTTCTAGACTACTGCAATAGCGTGAATACTATAGTAGAGTGAGTCGTTGACTTGTTTCCCAGTGCATTTAAAAATTATGTTTACACTATACTGTAGTCTATAAATGTACAACAGATTATTTAAAAGTTTGAAATATTGTGAGAATCATCGAAATAGGACAGAGACACAAAATGAGCACGTTGTTAGAAAAATGGCACCAATAGATTTGCACAACATAGAGTTGCCACAAACCTTTTCTATGTATGTTAGCAAAAAATAGAGCAAAGCACAAGAAAACAATATCTGTATTAAACACTGAATTAAGTTCAGTGTATGAACTGTTTAAGCTAAAAATTGGATCTTGAACTTAAAAATAAATGGTTCTCTTATAAAATTCTGCTTCAATGAGAAACTAATGTGACTATAAAACAGTGAGCATATCATAACGTTTGTTGTTGTAGTTGTAAGGTGCCATCGAATCGGAACCGACTCACAGAGACCCCATGCACAGCAGAACGAAACAATGTCCAATCCTGGGCCAACCTCATTACCACTGCCACACTTGGCACCATCAATGATGCCACTTGGCCTATCCATCTCGTTGGGGGTCATCCTCTTCTTCTCTGACCCTCCATCTTATCCAGCATGACATCCTTCTCTAGCTACTGTTCCCTCCTGACAATATGTCCAAAGTATGAGAGATGAAGCTTAGCCTTCCTGGCCTCCAAGGAGCACTCTGGCTGCATTTCCTCCAAAACAGATCTATTGGTTCTTTTGGCAGTCCATGGCACTTTTAATATTCTCCTCCAACACCACAACTCAAAGGTATCAATGCTTCTACGATCTTCCTTATTCACTGTCCAGCTTTCGCATCCATATGAGATTATTGAAAATACCATGGCTTGGGTCAGGCGCACCTTAGTCCTCAAGCTG
>NW_006408873.1:1456234-1460964 GCF_000296735.1 Chrysochloris asiatica | reverse complement strand
CTCGTTCCTCGGCCTCTTCTGAATCCAGCTTGAACCTCTCTGGAAGGTTCAATCATACACTGATAGTTCTCTGTCAATGTATGATTGTAGCCGTTTCTTTACCTGTAGCAAAACTTTACTCGCTTGAGATATCAAAGAGATTGTCCGATGATTTCTGCATTCCGTTGAGTCACCTCTCTTTGGAATGGTTACAAATTGCTATTTCCCAAATTACAATGTTATTGTGTTACTAGGATGAATCCAAGATTATACTAGACACTCACTAGAAAGCAACATTCTTGTATTTCAAACAGGCATTTTAAAGGATGGCCAAAGGACTTCAATGGGGTGGGGATGGGGGTGGGAGGATGCTGTAAGTAGTTCTACACAATAAGCAATGAACAGGGAGTCACAGGTTGGGGGTTTGAGCCCACTTAACAAAAACAACAACAAAGTACAAGGGCTGCCAGTACCTTCACTGTCTCTAGTATGAGGTTTCCCTATGTGTTCCCTGATAGATGGCATTTCAAGTAGATAATCTCAAAATATTTTATGTATGCCTACTTCTTTCTCCTTCTATTAGCAATCCCTCACCCTAAGAATTTATGGCTTCCTCCAACTACTTCATTTACTCTAATGAAGACTATATATTCTCACTCAATTTCTATTCCCAAATCCATTCCTATTTTCACATGATAAATGAATATTCCCACCATGTTTCAATGTTTTTATTGTACTGTCTCTAAGTACATTGGAACATTGGCAGTAGGTTTCGCTAAGGTTGTTAATTCCTTAAATGTTTTCTTCAGTTTCTTTCAGAATAGCTACCAATACCACTATCATCTTCCTTTCCCCAAACAGACTCTTTTAGATGTGTATATGCACAACTATTCATTTACTAGAGAGCCAAGGGATTTTGTAAAATAAAAATAAGTTCTCAAACCAGTTTAATTGAAAAACAAAACAAACAAAAAAATCTTCCTATGCGACAAAATGTCATGGATGGAGCAAATATCTGGTGTGGTGCTGCAAAATAATGCACTGGACTGCAAGGTCAGTTTGAATAACAAGGTCGGTGGTTCAAACTCACCAGCATTCCTCAAAACCCTATACAGGGTTGTTGTGGGTCGGAACCAGCTCCACAGCACTTAACAACAAAGTTCATGAAGATCTGTCTTCTCAAAGTAGAGTCGACCTTAATGATGTGGATGGAACAAAGCTTTTGGAACCTTCATTTGTTGGTGAGGCATGACTCAAAATTAACAGAAACAGCTGCAAGCATCCATTAATAATCACAACAAGGAATGCACAAAGTATGAATCTAGAAAAATTGAAAGTCATCAAGAAATAAATGGAATGCATGAAGATTGAATTTCAGGCATTAGGAGCTGAAATGGACAGACATTGGCCATTTTGAAATGGACAGTCATGTTATTTACTATGTCAGGAATGACAAATTCAAGAAGAATGATGTCACATTCATCTTCATAAAGAATATTTCAAATTCTGAAGTACAAAGCTGTCTGTGATAGGATAATATCCATACACCAGCAAGGAAGGCCAACTAATACAACTATTATTCCAGTTTATGTACTAATCACCAAAGCCAATGATGAAGACACTGATCCAATATGTAACTGAGATTTATTGGGTAATCAGTAGTTACTGGAATGCAAAAGCTGTAAACAGATAAAATATCAGTAGCTGGAAAATATGGCTTTGATGATAGAAATGATCCCACAGTAGAATTTGGCAAAGCCAACGACTTAAGTCATTGTATATATCTTCTTTTCAACAGCATAAGCGTCGATTATACCCATATACTGTGCCAAATAAAATTTTAAAAATTAAATTGACAATGTATGTGGCAAGAAACTATGTAGAAGCTCAATATCATCAGCTTTGGTAGCGTAGTGGTTATGAATCGGGCTGCTTAACCTCAAGGTCAGAAGTTCAAAACTACCAGCTGTTCCGTGGGAGAAAGATGAGGCTTTCTGCTCCTGTAAAGATTTACAGCCTCAGAAACCCTATACAGAATCGCTATGAGTCAGAACCGACTCCACGACATACCATCACCACCATACTCAAAACCTGGGGGCAAAGAAACCTTGAATGTTAACCATGTCAAAAGACCTGGGTCTTTGTTATGGACTGAATTATGTACCCCCAAAACTATGCATTATAAATCGTAACCCCTATACCTATGCTTAAGTAGCTCTGGTAGCACTGTAGGATAAAGAACTGAACTGCTAATCCCAAGGCTGGCAGTTCACACCTATCAGTTGTTTCTTGGAGAAAGATGAAGCCGTCTATTTCTGTCAAGATTTCGTCTCAAAAGCCCTCTACAGTGCCACCATGCATGAGTCAGGATCGACTCTATGGCAGTGGACTTTTGGTTTATACCCTTAATTATAATTCCATTTGAAAAATTCATTTTGTTTTACTAATAAGGAAGTTATTAGTGTAGAATGTGTTTTAAGTCTGTATCTTTTGAAATATAAAGACCAGATTAAGCAAACAAGCACAGGCTTGAAATGAGACAAGGACCTTTCCCCAAAGTGGCCAGAAAAAAGGAAAGAAAACGAAGAGCCTTCCCCTAGAGTCAGCCTCCTGAATTCTAACCTCCTAAACAGTATGGTGCTGCTATAGGATACACAATGGACTACTAACTAAAAGGTTGGTGGTTCAAACCCACCAAAAACCTCAGAAACCCTATAAAGGATCACCATGAATCAGTACTAACTTAACGACACTTAACAACAACAAACAGTGATAAAATAAATTTCTGCTCATTGAAGTCATCCACTTGTGGTATTTCTATTAGAGCAGTATTAGATAACTAAAATATAATGCTCAGATCTTTACACACAGATGGACTGTGTGATATGTGCAGATGGATGTGTGACCTTGAATAAGTCATTTTAAGCAATTTAGGCCTTTGTTTCCTAATCTTCAAAATGTGAGAGGCAGACTAGATATCAGCTACAGTCATATCCACCACTGTTTTATTTTATTATAATACTAATTTCAAATGTAGATGTTAAATTTTTTTGTACTAATGTGCAAAACATGGAAGTGATGGTTGAAAATCACCAACCTACACAGAAAGGATTAGGTTTATGAAACTTTGTTTATATTCTCCTGATGCAAATGATTTGCATTTAAAAGCATTTAATAAGTAGCTCTGAATGACTGAAGATAATCAGACTGAAGTCTTACAATAAAACCATTGTCACACCCAAGAGGGGTCTCCGAGGTGAGTCTGCCCAACTATTGAACTATTTCTGAGAGTAGAGAATGCAATGAGCATATACATTTTAGCCTAGTGTGCAACTATATGATAAGCACTGGACTGCTAACTGCAAGGTCAGCAGTTCAAACCTACCAACCACTCCTGGGAAACCCTGTACAGGGTGTCTGAGAGTTGAAACTTACTGAACGGCACTTAACAATAATTGCAAATTTGGAATCAATGCTTTAATTTACATGAGATTTTAACTTTTACATATAATATCTCATATAATCATCCACGATCTAGATGAGAGATGGGGAACATCCAGCCCACAGGCCATATCAGGCCCTCGAAATCATTGGTCAGGACAACTGCAATTCCAGCCATCACATTAAGGGTGAATTAAATAAATGACCAAGTACACCAGGCTAATTTTTAAGTTAATAATTTTATATGGCCAGCAAATGATTTTATAAATTTTTCCAGAAAAAAGGTTCTGCACCCCCCGATCTAGATTAACAATATAAATTCATTAACTCGTACAATTTTCCTCTGCCAATTATGTTCCTGGTGTCTTCAGAAATCCGTAACACCTGGGATCACCTATTTCAAATCGATTCACTAGGCCACTACTACCTAGAACCTCACTACCAGTAACACACAATAAATAAATAATTTGTTCTTTCATCTTTTGTGCGTCAAAATATTTTCTGTAGTATATCACTATGACACCTCAGCACACAGCACTAAAACTATTTCTATGTTTATCTATGGGAGTGTAAACTGTTTTATCATCTTTTTTACCCTAGTTCCGTGGGAGAAAGACAAGGCTTTCTGCTCCCGTAAAGATTTACAGCCTCAGAAACCCTGGTACAGGGTCACTATGAATCAGAACCGACTCCACGGCACATTACAACAACCACCACCTAACCCTTAGGAAAAACCTTACTCGCATGGTATATCAAAGAGATTGCCCGATGATTTCTTCATTCCGTTGGGTCAGCTCTCTTTGGAACAGGCACAAATATGGATCTCTTCCAATCAGTCAGCCAGATAGTCATCTTCCAAATTTCTGGGCAGAGATGAGTGAGTGCCTCCTGTGCCGCCTCACTTTCTTGAAAGATTTCAATTTCTATTCCATCAATCTGGTGTCTTGTTCTTTGCCAATTCATTCAATGCACCTTGGACTTCCCGCCTTCGGGATAACTGGCTCTTGATCATATGCTACCTCTTGAAATGACTGACCATTAACCATTTCCTTTTGGCACAGTGACTCTGTGTATTCCATCTTCTCTTGATGTTTTCTGCACCATTTGCCCAGTAAATCTTTCCATTTTTTTCTTCAGTTCCCCCAGCTTGAGAAATGCTCAGCGTGTTCTTCCTTTCTGGTTTTCTGATTCCAGATCTTTGCACATTTTGTTGTAATATTTGGGTTTATCTTCTCGAGCTGATCTTTGAAATTTTCTGTTCAGCTCTTGGACCTCCTCATTTCTTCCATTTGCTTTACCATCTCTACGCT
>NW_006408873.1:1426664-1455199 GCF_000296735.1 Chrysochloris asiatica | reverse complement strand
GCTCATTTTCCGGCACTATATCTGACAGTGTTTCTCTGCTATTCATAAGGTTTTCAGTGACTAAATATTCAGAAGTAGTTCGTCACTCTTTCTTCCTAGTCTGCCTCTGTCTGGAAGCTCATATGAACCAATAGATCCATTTTGGATGAAGTGCAGCCTGAGTGGTCCTTGGAGCCAAAATGGCCAAACTTCGTCTCTCATACTTTGGACATATTGTCAAGAGGGACCAGTCTCTGGAGAAGGATATCATATTTGGTAAGGTGGAGGGATAGAGATAAAGAGTTAAAACACCCCCAATGAGATGGATTCGCCAAGTGGCAGCACTGATACACTCAAGCGTGGCAACAGTGGTTAGGTTGGCCCAGGATCCGTCAGTGTTCTGCTATGCATAAGGTCACTATGCATAGGTACCAACTCGATGGCATCTAACAACAACAACAACCTAACCCTAGTACCTAGCACATGGCTAGCACATATTAAATGTCCAATGAATTGAATTTAATGTGACAATTCCCATTCACTTAACCAACAGAGCTTTGGGCCTGAATACCAAAAACATTCATGCTCAGACACGTCTGGTGCAATGGATGGCAAAAGTACACTCCAAGTACCCTGTAAATTCAGTTCTGAGAAAGACTATGGTGAAAAGCATTTTTAAAATACCTTTGAAAAATCCTTCCTATTTCTTATTGATTTGGTAGCCAAGAAAAAGTAAATCAGTTAATGTCTTTAATCTAATGCTATGTTTGATATTGTAAAAGTCCTGGCATTCTTTTTTCTGTCCAGGAAGGTAAGAGAGGTTGTCTATGAAATATCCACTACTTCCTCATGTAAGAGTTTTCCTCCTGCATAAAATGTTAGTAGGTTACCCTTCAGTTCAACAGCATCTTTCTTTTTGTATTTACACCAATTAATAGCACCTAACTGGCTATACACTTTTCTCTTTCATACAAAATCCGAAAAGCTATCTGGGCCTCATGCCAAAGATTTGTCAATTTTTCAAACAAGATTACCCTACCAAATCAGTCATCTTTCTTCTTCCATTAGGCAAAAGATTAAAATAGAATTACACCTCACAATGTGAGCTCAACATTTGAAAACCACTAAGCTTTTTGTATCCCTAAACATACTCTAGAGGCATTTTCCCCACCTTTTCCTCCTAGCAGTAAACAAAACTGCGGCATGCTTTCCAAGCTCAAAAGCTTTCCCATTTCAGTATATTTTCCAATTTGTCAAAGGCTATTCAAATTACCAGAGTAAAACACTAAGTGGTGATTTGGTATTTAAAGAATATGCCTGCAATCCAGGTTAGATAGGGAAGAACTTGGGCTATACATTAGCTACACATTTAACTATCTATACCATATTTTAAAACATCTGTCATTTAAAAAAATCACCAATGCAAAAAATATTTCAAAAGTCTTTCTAAAGTATAGTCTTTCTAAAGTATAGTAAAGCTCAAGTTTCATGAACTCTATGACTCAGTAAGTCCCCTTCCTATGGGTTGTTGTTGTTGTTAAATACCATGGAGTCAGTTCCTACTCATAATGACCCTGTCATTATGAGGGGTTCGAGGTGTAAATCTTTACAGGAGCAGAAAGCCTCATCTTTCTCCCACGGAATGGCTGGTAGTTTTGAACTGCCGACCTTGAGGTTAGCAGCCTGATTCATAACCACTATGCTACCAGAGCTCCTTTCCTATGGGTATGCATATGTATATCGACAGGTTTGCAGATATGGATATGTAAGAAGTGTGTGAACACATGTAACAAGATCCATCATCAAGAATGCTCTTAATCAAATGCTTCTATAACAGAAATACTACACGTACCTGGCTTTAACAACCAGAAATTTACTATCTAACAATTTAGGAAACTAGAGGTCTTAATTAAGAGTATAGGTACTACAGGACATGAACAGACGCTTCTTGGATTATTTGCTCAGCATACAGTTTGAAACTACCAGCTGTTCTGTAGGACAAAGATAAGGCTTTCTGCTCCTGTAAAGATTCACAGCCTCAGAAACCCTGTACAGAGTCGCTATGAGTCGGAACCGACTCCATGGCACATAACAACAACAGGTTGAATAAGTATAGTGAAAGAATACAACCTTGTCATACACCTTTCTTAATTTTAAACCATTAAGTGTTCCCATGTTCTGTTCAAACAACTGCCTCTTATTCCAGGTACAGATTCGTCATGAGCACAATGAAGTGTTCCGGTATACTCATACTTCACAAAGTTGTCCATAGCTTTGTGATGATCCAAACAATAGAAAGCCTTTGTGTAGTCAATAAAACTCAGGTAAAAGTCTTTCTGATAGTCTCTGCTTTCAGCCAAGATCCATCGGACATCAACAATGATAACTCTCATTTCATGGCCTCTTCTGAATCCGGTTTGAACCTCTGAAAGTTCTCTGTCAATGTATGATTGTAGCCGTTTCTGTATTACCTTTAGAAAAACTTTACTTGCATGGGATATCAAAGAGATTGCCTGATGATTTCCGCATTCTATTGGGTCTCCTCTCTTTGGAATAGGCATAAATATGGATCCCTTCCAATCATTCGGCCAGATAGTTGTCTTCCAAATTTCTTGGCAGAGATGAGTGAGTGCCTCCTGTGCAGCCTCACATCAAGGAAAGAGGTTGGGTCCCCTCAGGGCAAACCCCCTTCCAAGACTGAGATGAGCAGAGAAGTGCTCTGACTGGTGACCACGTAGTCACCGATAAGGGGAAGTGAGGGAAAAACAGGAATGAAGCTACGAACACACTCCAGGTCTCTTAGAGACCTGGTTGGCCAGCAGTTCGGCAAGACCTGGGGACTCCTGAGCCCAGAGTCAGTGACATAGCCACAGAGGACTAGAATAGAGAATGAAGCATCCAGCGGATAAGAAGTGAGGGCATACACACAAGAACACCCACACTTACAGATAATAACCACTTGACCTGGCTTCAATGGCTGGATGATCAGAACTCAACTAGAAGAAGAAAGAAGAGGAAATAAAGAGTAATCTGATAAAACTTGATGAGCTTGACCTACATGTATAGATGCAGTAGCTCAAAAGAGGGAAAAAATCTTTACAGCGAGGATCATTCCCACCCCTTTGGTACACAGGGTAGACAGGGATGGGCAACTTGGACACTGGCTACCCAAAATGGGAGGGCTACAAATGCAAGAAGTGACTGGCTTATAAGCTTTCAAGAGGGAGCCTAGATGCAGAGGGCTCAGAGGAAGGTAGAATCTCCACTGAGTAGTATCCAATCTGTCTGGGCAGGACTGATGAAAGGAGATGTAACAAAAGGAGGGGAGTGGTTAACTTTGCAGTCCAGGAGTGGAGGGCCCTGGGACCATAAAGGGAGAAGAGTGGAGTGCAGGACCCTACCCAGAGAAACGGTGACACCAGAGATGGAGGCAGAGACGATGACGTGGAGAGATGGAGCGGCTGGGAACTCTAGACCCAGAGAGGGAGAGGGGCTGTGTGCTGACGACCAGGGGGCAGGCTTGTTGTGTATACCATTTGGTTGGTTGATGATGCATGGAGGGGATTGTAACCATGGCAATGTAACAATATACAATAGGATGAATGTAACGCTAATGTTCTCCATGTAAACTATCACATAACTCACAATAAAACATTTTCAAAAAAGGAGTGTAGATACTAGGGGATGACTCTTGGGAAGGACCTCATCTCCTTTCAGCATCTGTAAGCCTGTATTCATTGGAGAGCTCCATACATTTTGGCATCAATCTTGCCCTGGTATCTAGGAGCTTCACAGTGTAGGACCGCAAATCCAAAGGATGCACTCCACTCTGGCTCTTGTAATTTTGTGGTACTAGGTCCCTCTGAGCTCTGCTCACTTCTCTTCCCTTTTATATCTTAAAAGAAACTGACTAAAGATACAACCTAATCCTGAAAATTACATATGGCCTCATTAAAGTAAATCCTCATTTCTATGATGTTAACACATAGGATAATTATATCAGATCACATCATGGTTTGATTGCATCGTATTAGATCTCATCATGCAGAAGACAAGTACACATAAACTGCTAAGCCACAGTGAATCCTGATCAAGGTAACACATTACCCTAACTATCGCAGCCCTATTACTCATCTGTCAGTTTGTCATACTGCCATGACTTGCTTGTTGCTGTGATTCTGGAAGCTATGCCACCAATATTTTAAATACAGGCTGGGTCAACCATGGTGGGCAGGTTTCAGATGAACTTACAGATGAGAAAGACTAGGAAGAAGGAGAGACAGACCGCTTAAGGATATTTAGTCACTCATATCCACAGAGGACTAGAGTGGAGAGTGAAGCATCCAGAGGATAAGAAGTGAGGGCATATACACAAGAACACCCACACTTACAGATAATACTCACTTGACCTGGCTTCAATGACTAGATGATCAGAATTCAACTAGAAGAAGAAAGAATGGAAAAAAAGAGTAATCTGATAAAATTTGATGAACTTAACCTAAACCTATGGATGCAGTAGCTCAAAAGAGGGAACAAATCTTTACAGAGAGGATCATTCCCACCCCATTGGTACACAGGGTAGACAGGGATGGCACTGGCTACCCAAAATGGGAGGGCTACAAACACAAGAAGTAACTGGCTTACAAGCTTTCGAGAGGGAGCCTAGACCCAGAGGGCGTGGAAGAAAGTAGAATTTCCACTGAGTAGTATCCAGTCTGTCTTGGCAGGACTGATGAAAGGAGATGTGGATAGCACTTATGTGGTACAATAGTAAATGATTGTTATCAGGACTGACTGTGAGGGTTGGAAATGTAAAGGTAGACATTTTTAGCAAGGAGGGGAGTGATTAACTTTGCAGTCCAGGAGTGGAGGGCCTTGGGACCATCAAGGGAGAAGAGCGGAGAGCGGGACCCTACCCAGAGAAGCAGTGACACCAGAAATGGAGGCAGAGATGATGATGTGGAGAGATGGAGTGGCTGGCTGGAGACTTTAGACCCAGAGAGGGAGAGGGTCTGTGTGCTGATGACGGGGTGGGGGGTGGGGGGGGGGGGTGATAGTCTTGCAGGGTATACCCTGTGGTTGGTTGATGATGCATGGAGGGGATTGTAACCATCGAAATGAAACGATATACAATAGGATGAATGTAAAACTAATGTTCTCCCATGTATAAACTATCACATAATTCACAATAAAACATTAAAAAGAATAGTCACTGAAAACTTTACAACTAGAAGTGGAACACTATCAAATAACACCAGAATACTGACTATTGAAACATGATGAAGAGCACCAGAATATTGTCAGATATAGTGCCAGAAGATGAGCCCCTCAACTTGGAAGGCACTAAAAACAGACTGGGGAAGAGCTGCCTCCTCAAAGTAAAGTTGACCATGATGACACGAATAGAGTAAAATCTTTGAGACCTTCATTTGCTGATGGGGCACAACTCAAAAGAGAAACAGCTGTAAACATCCATTAGTGAATGGAATGCATAAAGTATGATTCTAAGAAAATTGGAAATTGTCAAGAATGAAATAGAATGCATAAGCATAAATATCCTAAGCATCAGTAAGCTGAAACGGACTGGTATTGGTCATTTGAATCTGACAATCACATGGTTCACTATGCTGGGAATGAAATTGAAGAGGGATGGCTTCACGTTCATCATTAAAAAGAACATTTCAAGATTATCTTGAATCATAATGCTGTCTGTGATAGGGTAATATCCACATGCCAACAAGGAAGACAAGATACTACCACTATTATTCAAATTTATGTACCAACCACTAAACCAGTGGTGATGAAACTGAAGAATTCTCTGAAATTGATCAAACATGCAATCAAGATGCATTGATAATTACTGGTGATTGAAATAAAAAGGTTGGAAACACAGAGGAAGGATTAGTAGTTGGAAAATGTGGCCTTGGTAATGGAAGTGATGTGGGAGATCACATGACAGAGTTTTACAAGACTAATGACTTCTTCAATGCAAATACCTTTTTAAAATAACATAAAAGATGACTATACACTTGGACCTCAGCAGATGGAATACACAGAAATCAAACTGACTACATCTGTGAAAAGAGATGGTAGGAAAGCTCCCTATCATCAGCCAAAACAAGACCAGGGGCAAACTGTGGAAGAGGCCATAATTGCTCAAATGCAAGTTCAGGCTGAAGATGAAGAAAAGTAAAACAAGCCCATAAGAGCCAAAACATGACCTTGAATATATCCCACCTGAATTTAGAGATCATCTTAGAAGAACAGATTTTATGCATTAGACTCTAAAGACCAAAACCAGAAAAGTCATGGGCTTATATGAAGACCATCATGAAGCAAGAAAGTCATTAAGAAGACAAAAATGAAGGAAAAGACCAAAAAGGGAAGCAGAAGAGACTCTGAAACTTGCTCTCTAGCGTAGAGATGCTAAAGCAAATGGAGGAAATGAGGAGGTAAAAGAACTGAACCTAAAATTTCAAAGGTCAGTTTGAGAAGACAAATTCAAATATGACAGCAAAATGTGCAAAGACCTGTAGTAAGAAAAGCAAAAAACATGTTCAGCATTTCTCAAGCTGAACGAACTAAGGAAAAAATTCAAGCTTCAACTTTCAATATTGAAGGATTCTATGGGCAAAATATTGAATGATTCAGAAAACATTAAAAAAGATGGAAGGAACATCCAGAATCACTATACCAAAAAGAAACAGTCAATGTTCAACCATTCAAGAGGTAGCATATTCTCAAGAGCCAATGATAACGAACGAAGAAGTCCAAAGTGCATTGGAGGCATTGGCAAAGAACAAAGCATAGTAAATTGATGGAACACAAATTGAAAACTTTCAACAATGCAGCACTGGTGGCAAGCACTTATCTATACCAAGAAATTTGGAAAACAACTACTTGGCAAACTCACTAAAAGAGATCCATATTTGTGTCCATTCCAAAGAGAAGTGACACAACAGAATGCAGAAGACAACAGATAGTATCATTAATGTCTCATACACAGTGATAGAGACCTTTCAGAAGTTCAAACTGGATTCAAAAGAGGAAATGGAACAGGGATATCAATGCTGATGTCAGGTGGATTTTCGCTGAAAGCAGAGAAGACCAGAAAGATGCTTACCTGTGCTTTATTGACTATGCAAAAGGTTTCCATTATGTGGATCATGACAAACTATGAACAACATTGCAGAGAATGAGTATTCCAGAACACTTACTTGTGCTCATGAGGAACCCACACATAGACCAGGAGGCAGTTGTTCCAACAAAACAAGGGAATACTGAATGGTTTAATATTAGGAAAGGTGTGCAACAAGGTTGTATTCTTTCCCCATACTTATTCAATCTGTATGTTGAACAAATAATCTGAGAAACTGTATTATATGAAGAAAAACATGGCATCAGGATTGGAGGAAGACGCATTAACAACCTTAGATATGTAGATGATACAATCTTGCTTGCTGAAAATTGAGGACTAAAAATACTTACTGATTAAAATCAAAGACCACAGCCTTCGCTATGGGTTGCACCCACATTAATGTAAAGAAAACAAAAATCCTCACCACTGGACCAATAAACAACAACCATATAAATGGAGAAAAGACTGAAATTGTCACAGACTTCATTTTGCTCAGATCAACCATCAACACTCACGGAAAGAGCAGTCAAGAAATTAAACAACATATTGCATTAGGTAAACCTGATGCACAAGACCTCTTTAAAGTATTGAAGAGCAAAGATGTGACCTTTAGCACTAAGATACACCTGGATCTAAGTCATGGTATTTTCAATAACCTCAAATGCACGTGAAAGTTGGACAATGAATAAGGAAGATCGTACAAAAATTGATGCATTTTTCAGCTATGTACTGGAGGAGAATATTAAAAACCACACACCACCAATCTGTATTGGAAGAAGTACTGCCAGAATGCTCCCTGGAAGCCATGATGGCCAGAATTTGTCTCTCATACTTAGGACATACTGTCGGAAGGAATCAGTTCCCTGTAAAAGGTTATCATGTTTGGTAAAATGGAGAGTCAGAGAAGAAGAAGGCCCTCAATCAGATGGATTGGCACTGTGGCAGCAGCAATGAGCTCAAACATATCAATGATTGTGAGGTTGGTGCAGGACCAGACAGTGTTTCATTCTGTTATGCATAGGGTTGCTATGAGTCGGTATTGACTCAATGGCAATTAGAAACAACAACATCACAGCCCCAAACTGGAATGAAAGTAACCTCAATAGCCACAGTAATAGTACGGATTCTGTGTCGACCTGACTAGTCCAGGATTCCCAATGGTATAGCAGTTGAATGTGATTATCTTCCATTAGGTGATGAAACCTAATACAGGAATACACTCTACGATGAGTGGCTATGAGCAGCCAATCAATTGAAGGGATGCTTCTTTGGGGGTATAGCCTGCTCCCAATAAAATAAACATGTGAGAGAGGCTTTCCTCTTCTCCTGAGGACCTGGGACTCTACAATTGTAAGCCATGTTTTTGATATAAACTTGTCGTATCTATACACATATACATGTTTCACTGGTTTTGCTTCTCTAGACAGCCCAGCCTAAGACAGCTACCAACAGTGAAATGGATAAACAAAGTAAGGTAGTAATACAGATTACTATATAGTAAAGAGAATGTTATAGCAATATTGTTGTTGTCAGGTGCCATCGAGTCGGAACTAACTCATAGCGACCCCATGCACAGCAGAACGAAACAATGTCCGATCCTGGGCCAACCTCAGTACCGCTGCCACACTTGACGCCATCAATGATGCCACCTGGCCAATCCATCTCATTAGGGGTCTTCCCCTTTTTCTCTAACCCTCCACCTTACCCAGCATGACATCCTTCTCCAGCGACTGTTCCCTCCGGACAATATGTCCAAAGTAGGAGAGACGAAGCTTAACCATCTTGGCCTCCAAGGAGCACTCTGCCTGCATTTCTTCCAAAATAGATTTATTGGTTCTTTTGGCAGTCCATGGCACTTTTAGTATTCTCCTCCAACACCACAACTCAAAGGCATCAATTCTTCTACAGTCTTCCTTATTCAATGTCCAGCTTTTGCATCCATATGAGGCTATTAAAAATACCATGGCTTGGGGTCAGGCGCACCTTAGTCCTCAAGCTGACATCTCTGCTCTTCAATATACATAATGCTAAATAAATAGCAAACATAAAAAATACATATTGTTCTATAACTATTGGATAATCTGTAGACATGTTTTATACTGTTTTATATGTATTCTATACTTCACAATAAGAAAACAGATTTATTTGGTTTTTAGCTTAAAAACTCTAGTCTCCACACATAGAATGCTCATTCTCCCTTGAATCATGGCATTTGTGAAGTGTGTCCATTCTCCAGACTATGAGGGTGGAGATTGATTTTATTCATTTTGGGTCTCCCGGAACATTCTGGTATGCAGCAGATGCTCAACCAATATTGACTGAATAGATAGATGAATTAATTATGGACATAGGGAAATTTCACATAGCAAGGAAATCACCAGGAAGCCAAAGACGAAAAGTTACTTGCCTTTTCCTGTTTACAAGCAAACAGCAGTTTTAAAGTCAGTCCTAAATTTCAATTTTAAAGCCAGTCCTGGTGTGATGCTATAGGATAAGCACTGGCCTGCTAATCACAAGGTCAGCTGTTCAAACCCACCAGCCACTCCTTGGAAACCCTATCCACTATGAGTCAGAACCAATTTGAAGGTACTTGACAGTAACAAATTTCAAGTAGAGAAATACATTCTCAAGTTGCTGCTTCTAATAAATTGTTGTCTGGCATAGGATGGTTTTAGTATGTATCTTTTCAATTCAGTTGCCAAATTCTGCTTTTCCCTTTTGCAATACAGCTGCCAGACTCCTCACTGTCCAACTGTATTAATAATTCCTTAATTTAAATACAAAAAACATGTGCAACCCTCTTTATGAATTTACCCCCAAGAGTTCTAAAATGTTTCTCCATTAAAAAGCACATCTCAACACATCCTGCTGTTCTTAGAGTTGGAATGCTTTCCTCCTCCCATTTCCCCTTCAGTCTCCTATGGACCATAGGACTGAAATTAGCTATTCATTACATGTGAAGGAGTACTGGCTGGAGCGGAGCCCTGCAGAGAGAAGACTGCTATTTTACATGTCAATTTCAGAACCAAAGCATCTGCTACCTTGCTAATATGTATATTTAATGTCTCTACATAATGTGCAGAATTATATACTGCTCATTGCCTGTTTGTTCTTATATTAGGTACTCTTCTTAAGTAGCATTATTCTAAATATTCTCTTTGAAAAACAAGGGATTTTTCATTAGGGTTCCTCCCTGGTAGTGTCTGTCTATAATAGAGGTCCCAAATAAACAGCAAATAGAATACAGTCTCATGCCACACAACATCCATTCAGGCAATGTGCAACCATATATGTGACTGTGGTAGCAACCCCAGAAAATCCCTGTTGTTATTGCTAAGTGCTGTGAGTCGGTTCTGACTCATAGCTATGCTGTATAGAGTTTCCATGGAGTGGTTGGTGAGTGTGAACCACCAACCTTGTGTTTCAAACCAACCTTGCTATCCAGTACTTTATCCTACAGAGCCACATTGTTTTAAAGTTCTGAGATACATACAGTGGTTTGTAATAACAAATGGGCACTACTTTGTGAAGTGTAACAAAACATTATTATTAATTATTATGTTAAAGATGTTTTTGCATATCTGGAAGTATTTCTTTAATTTTTTTAATGCATAAAAAAGATACACTATATGATTATGCATCAAATAATGTCCATTTGGGCAAAATCTGGCTGCATAGGTTACGTGGACCCATATGCCTTCAAGTCAGTTCAGACTCTTAGTGACCCTATATAGGGTTTTAGAGGCTGTAAACCTGCACTAACATAAAGAAGTATATTATAGGAGCTCTGGTAGCGTAGTGGTTATGAATCGGGCTGCGAACCTTAAGGTCAGCGGTTCGAAACTACCAGCTGCTCCGCGGGAGAAAGATGAGGCTTTCTACTCCCGTAAAGATTTACACCCTCGGAAACCCTATACAGGGTCGCTATGGGTCGGAACCGACTCGATGGCACATAACAACAACAACAACAACAAAATCTTTACTGGAGCAGAAGGGCCTCATCATTCTCCCACACAGTGACTGGTGGATTCGAACTGACCTTGCAGTTAGCAGCCCAATTAATCTATTGAGGCTCCATAAGGTTATAACAGAGTTCAGAAATCCCAATAGAAGAATGGGACAAAGTGAATGCAATATCTTCCTAAATGTAGCATGTATATCTCATGTCTCTAAGCTGTTAAAGAATTGGTTCTACTTAAAGCTACGAGGCTAATGAAAATATAAGAGATATGGAGGACTTGCTAATGATGTGAAATTAAGATCAAACACAAAAGTGAAACCCTCTCAGAACACTGACAATTACTGGAGTAAGGCATGAAGTCTGTTCAAGATGCTTAAAGAAAACACAGGACCAGAATATGATATGGTACTCACATACTGTTCAAATCACATAACATCCTTACTTCATAGAAAGGATCATGGATAAGTGATGCATGACTGTATACTAAAGAGAACCATTTGACTAACTGCTACAAACTATACCTAACTGGTTCCGACTTATGTACAAATTCAGCATAAAGACTGATTTAGGAATGAAACTCATTCGTAATCCAGGGATTGCTTGTTTATAATATGGTGTCTGCACAACATCCAAATTGGATAACATCCTATTTCACAGAAAATATCACAGATGTTAAACGATGCATGACTGTATTGCAGACCAAAAAATAATGGCTCAGAGCAAGGTAACCAAATATGGTAAGTTTCTGGCTTGCAATTACTAATGAATGCAACTCACTTTGCATCTTAGGTTCCTTACGCCAGGATATAATTTTACCTTAGGTTGCCACTGAGGAAGCAGGAGAAAGAGCAGATATTGTATTTTCAAAAGTTACTTGTTGCTAAATCCAGAATACTGGAGTTCCTTTTCTGAATAATCTGAACACTAATGTTAAAATTTTTATTTCTAAAATGTCTCTTATCAGGCAGTGAAGCCAGGCATGGAGACAGATGATGACGTAGACAGATGGAGTGGCTGGGGACACGGGACTCAGGGAGGGAGAGGGGCTATGTGCTGACAGCCAATGGGGTGGGACTGTGGGGTATATCCTTTGGTTATTTGATGATACATGTAGGGGTTGTAACCCTGGCAATGAAACGAAATACAATCGGATGAATGTGAAGTTGATGTTCTCCCATGTAAACCCACATAATTCACAATAAAAACTTAAAAAATAAAACATCATAATGTCTCTTATCAGCAATCCATTCTACATTAAAGATGTATGTTTTTCCCCTATAAAGCGTCCCTGAATCAGTTACTGCAGGGCTGGCAGTGGTATCTCAGTTATTTAGTGCTGCTATATAACAGAAATACCACAAGTGGCTTTGTTGTTGTTGATGTTGTTAGGTGCCATCAAGTTGGTACCGACTCATATCGACCTTATGCACAGCAGAACTAAACACTGCCCAATCCTGGGCCAACCTCACCACTGTTGCCACGCCTGAGTCCATCGATGCTGCCACTTGGCCAGTCCATCTAGTTGGGGGTCTTCCTCTTTTTCTCTGAACCTCCACCCTATCAAACATGATATCCTTCTCCCGATAATATGTCCAAAGTGTGAGAGACGAAGTTTGGCCATTTTGGCCTCCAGGGAGCACTCTGGCTGCACTTCTTCCAAAACGGATCTATTGGTTTTTCTGGCAGCCCATGGCACTTTCAATATTCTCCTCCAACACCATAACTCAAAAGCATCAATTCTTCCTTATTCACTGTCCAGCTTTTGCATGCATATGAGGTTACTGAAAATAGCATGTTTTGGGTCAGGCGCACCTTAGTCCTCAAGCTGACATCTTTGCTCTTCAACACTAAAAATGTCTTGTGCAGCAGACTTGCCCAATGCAATATGTCATTTGATTTCTTGACTGCTGCTTCCATGAGTGTTGACAGTTGATCCAAAAAGAATGAAGTCCTTGACAACTTCAATCTTTTCTCTGTTGATAACAATGTTGTTTATTGGTCCAGTGGTGAGGATTTTTGTTTTCTTTACAAGTGGCTTTAGCAAACAGAAATTTACTTTCTCACAGTGTAGGAGAAACTCTGCATTCAGCACACCAGCTCTAGGGAAAGGCTTTTTTTCTCTGTTAGCTCTGAAGAAAGGTCCTTGTCTCTTCAGCTTCTGCTTCCTGGTTCCCTGGAGATCTCCAAGTGTCTTGGCACCATTCTTACCTTATCTCTCTCTCTCTCTCTGTTTTTTTAATCTTTTTTTATCTCCTTCATATCTCAAAGGAAACTGACTCAAGATGCACCCTACATTAATACTAATCCTACCTCATTAACACAACAAAGACAACCCATTCCCAAATGGGATTATAATCACAGGGACTGAGGTTAAGATTTACAAACACATAGTTTGGGAGAACATATTTCAATCTATAAAAAGTGGTATAGGATATATGAAGAAAGAAATATGCTAAAGAAGCTCTAAGTTATGTAGCCCTCACAGTGTAAATTAAAACAGCTTTTGTTCATTACCCTTCATACTCAGCAGGAAGCTGAGCATGTTCAATATTTAAGAACCACTCAGAATGGCAGTATTATACTCGTCAAGCCTAAGCGATACTAGATTTATAACAAATGAATGCATGTATTAACAGAATGAAGAGTGCCACACATGCACAATAACCTGGATTGCTTTACCAGTTAGTATATTCATGATTCATGAATTCTTAACATTAATAAATTTATTCTGGCTTGATAAATCATGTGCCTTTGCTAGTGAATAATCCCTTTTGTTACAGGAGGCAACTGATGAAATTAAGTTTTTATATGTAAGATGATGCTGGATATGTTTGTTGGTGTAAAGCAGATACAAGAGCATCTGAGATGCCCACAGCAAAAACTGGCATTGTACCATTTGGCATTTAGTTATAAATCCAAAACAGGGGCCTACAAATTCAGTAGAAAATTTTATAAAGTTAATCCTATCCCCACCCCCCCACTTGTGCATTTCCAGTACCATCTACCCCACACTATCTTTTACAAGCTCTTAAGCACTGGACAATTAGCACTGGAATGCTAACTACCAGGTTGGCAGTTCAAACCCATTTGCCACTCCTCAGAAGCCTTATACTGGGGCACTATGAGTTGGAACCAACTTGATGGCACTTAACAACAACAAGCCCTTCTATGACTGCTGAAAGAATCCAGTGTCTCTCCTCTTCCTTTTACGCTGTAGTGTCTCTTTTGTAAGGTTTTGATAGGACTCTGCACCAGGCACGATGGGGCTTTCTGCTCCCGCAAAGATTTAAAAGCCTTGGAAACCTTATTCACGATCACTATGAGTTGTTACTTTACTTGATAGCACTTAACAACGCCAACCACATAACTGGAAGAGTGTACACCTTGTGGTCTATGTTCATACTTGCATCTTCACCTCCTCAGCTGGAAATGTGGATAGTTATTAATACACAAAACACAAATGAGAGATCAAGGGCTGTAGAAATGAGAACAGGCTTATATAACTACAGTTGTCAAGAATATTTCAAGCTGAAAGTCATTTGTCTGGACAACAGGCCAGCTGCACTGTTTTTACACTGACGAACAGAACAGTCTGTATTTCTGTGGAGCAGGGACCCTTAAGGTACTTCTACTTTCTGAAATACATCACAGCTGCAGTTTTACCTTGGTTATATATAATGCTGATACTTGCATAACATGGGTTTGAATTGCACAGACCCACTTACATGTGGATCTGTTTTCTTCCTATAGCTGTTGATTACGAATCAGGCTGTGAGCAAGGTCAGCAGCTTGAAACTACCAGTTGCTCTGAGGGAGAAAGCTGAGGCTTTCTGCTCCCTTAAAGATTTACAGTCTCATTATAGACCCTGTTCAGGGTCGCTATGGGTCGGAACTGACTAGACAGCACTTAACAACAACATAGCCATTGGAGTGAGTTTAAGTATTGCATGTGAGTGAAATGCCGCATATTTTAAACAGGAATTGCAACAACTGCACTGACCGCAAGAGCCACAGGGAAAAAAATTTCTGAATGTAAATGGATATGCGCAGTTCAGACCTGTGGTGTTCAAGGATTGCCTGTAATTTATAAACAGATTTTCGACTGCACAGAGAAGTCAGCGCCCTTAAACCCTATGTTGTTCAAGGGTCAACTGTATATTTATCATCTATCTTTCCACTAGAAGCTATGTTTAAGAGGATACGAGTCACCTATGTTTCCTAGCAAAATATGCCTAATACTGAGTAGTAAATTGATACTTGTAAAATTAATGAAGGCACATGAGCATGAATGCTAGAAGGAAGTAATTTGAGCTTAAGTAAGAACTGTCATACAAACTCACTGAAGAAAATAGAACCTATCATCACATCAGAGAAGAGTTGGTAGTGAGTTGGGCTATATACCATATAAACAAGACAGGCTACTTCGCAATCTGACTGATGCCTGTACCTGCAGTCTATAGAAGATGTACAGGTTTCATGCATAGCTTGAAAATACCTAGCAAAGATTTTAACAAATATACAACAACACGTGTCGGGGAAGAAAAATAAAGATAAAATGGTGGAAATATTCTCCAATACTATCAGCCCGTAAAATTTAAGGTTACTTGTTGTTAGGTGCCATCGAGTTGGTACCGACTCATTATCTACCCTATGTACAACTGAACGAAACATTGCCCAGTCCTGGGCCAACCTCACAATTGTTGGCCCACTTAAGTCCATACTTCTTGTTGTTGTGATGTGCCGTGGAGTTGGTTCCGACTCATAGCGACCCTGTACACTACTCCAGTATTATTTATTAAAGCATGCGTCAGTTGCTGTCCAAATTGCTACCAACATCTCATTTGGTGATAGCGACTTGTCTGGTTTTTCTGTTGTTGTTGTTTTTTAATGTAATACTTAAATAGCTCATTTTAAATACTCATTCTGCACTTGGTGGTGGTATTAGATGCCATCGAGTTGGTACCAACTCATAGCAATCTTATGCACAGCAGAACAAAACATTGCCCCATCCTGGGCCAACCTCACTATTGTTGCCACGCTTGAGTCCATCAATGCTGCCACCTGGCCAATCCGTCTCTTTGGGGGGTCTTCCTCTTTCTCTCTGACCCTCCACCCTACCAAACATGATATCCTTCTGGACTAGACACCACAAAATCACACAAAATTTTTTAACTTATAGTAAGTAACTCACCTTAGGGAGCATAGTGACTCCATAGGATAAGCACCGAACTGGGAACCACAGAGCAGCAGTTCTGCAGTTTGATCCCACCAGCCCTCCAAAGGGAAACAAATGAGGCTTTTTGACCCCGTAAAAGATTTAAGGTATAGGAAATCCTATACAGGGTCACAATAAGTTGGAATTGACTTCTTGGCACTTAACAATAATAATCTCACCTACATTTAATCAATATTTCAAGGTTAACAAAGAAAAAGAAAGAAATGCTCTTTGCCATCTAAAACTACCACTACAAACCAATAACTTTAGAAAAAATAATAAATCAGCCTCTTATTTAATCAACAATGATTTTAAAGTGTAATCCTTAGCAGTTGTTTAAAATATGCATAACTAGGTTTGAAATAGTTATCCTGATTTAAAGCAAAAGAACATCTGTTTCTGAGTAAGTAAATACAGTCTGACAGCAATTTGGAACATCTATCAGAAGGAATCAACTGCAAGCTTAATAGGCATTATTTGTATTCCACATAATACTCTATTTGTACTCTCTAGCCGCTGCAGTAATGAAACACACTCAAACTCATTTAGTATGTACTAAATCCAAGGTACCTCAGCAAAACACTGAAAATTCCATTTGGATGGTTCCCAGCCCATATAGACCAACTTTTAAAGTATTACTACCATCTGGTTACTAGTCTGTGTTTACCAAAACAGTAGCTGTGCACACATTTCTTCAGCAGCTGTGGTCAAAAACTTTAAATGAATCCATTTGGCTAAATGAATACTTTTAGAGGGAAAAACAAATATAATATTTTAAATATATACTTAAAATAAGTTCTGTTAACTAGTCTCAATACCAATTCTCAAGTAAAAAAAAATAGAAAAAATTTTAAATGGCATTTAATATTTCCATTCATTTATCAAGGGACATAATACAGTCAGAATTTTCTCCTCCAGGAACAAACCTTTGAGATTATATTAATCCAGCCATCTCATCCTGGTAATAAGAAATCTGAGGTCCATAGAGGTCAAATGAATAGACGGAGGTCAATTAATCAATTAGTAGCAGAACTCTGTCCAGAAACTAGGTATTTTCTGGTTTGTAAGACAGTGGTCTTTACACAAAATTTTGTTTCATCTGTATTCTGGGATTTAAGGAGTTTAATTGTGTCAAGGAAACACTGTACTGAATAAATGCAGGTTAAAATTATTTTAAGGGCATAACCATTTTCATAAAAGATAACAACTCATAATAAATTATAAACCCTTACTTGTATTTGCTTCCTAACTGTGGTAAGAGCTTATAGTACCCTCTGACATTTATAAGAATTTTAGTTTCACAAACCTTTTCCCTTTCTTTCCTCACATCCTCACCACTCCTGACCCAACTCTTCCATTAAAACCTGGTTTACAAACCAGCCCTATTATCCTAATCAATAGGCTAAAAGTTACTATTTTTGATCCAAAGGCAAATTTATTACCTCCTACTATGGTAGCATAGAGGTTACGAATTGGGCTGCGAACTGCAAGGTCAGGGAGAAAGATGAGGTTTTCTGCTCCTATAAAGATTTACAGCCTCGGAAACCCTGTACAGGGCCACTATGAGTCGGAACCGACTCCACGTCACATAACAACAACATATATCTCAGAGTCCTGGTGTGGCACTGTGGGTTAACGCGTCAGACTGCAAAGCCATTTTAAGTGTAAGATCGGTGTTTCAAGCTTACCAGCTGCTCCTCAGAAACCCTATACGGGATCACTATGGGTCAGAACCAACTCAACAGAACTTAACACTCCTGGAGTCCTGGTATGGTGCTGTAGGAGCCCTGGTATGCACTGCTAACTGCAAGGTCTGTGGTTCATACCCTCCAGTCACTCCTTGGAATCCCTATGAGTTGGAATCAACTCGATGACACATAACAACAACATACATAGTGGGAGTACGGTGGCTCCATATGATAAGCACTGGACTGCAAACCACAAGGTTGACGGTTTGAGCCCACCAGCTTCTAGATGGAAGAAAGATGAGGCTTTCTGTTCCTGTGAAGATTTTAAGCCTCAGAAACCTTATACAGGGTCAATATGCTTCGGAACCGAATCGATGGCACTTAACTTATGGAAAGTCCATTTCGCTTACTACCTTTCATTCTTCCTCTAAACATAAAAATTCATTAATTTGTATTTGGAGATTACATTTGTTTCTTGGGAAAAAGACTCATTTGAAAGTTTGATAGTTCGAATTATAAAAAGACTTTCTATGAGGGGGGATTCAAAGAGTTCATGGAAAAATTCCATTATCTTTTAATTCCATTTTCCCATGAGTTTTTTGAAGCCTCTTTGTACTTTCAAGAAAGCATGCAATATCAAAAATTATAGTGGGAAATGGGATACTAGGATGTATATGTGCATCCAAAACAAACTGGGGTAAGCTAACATCACAATTATTGAGACAAATGAGCAAGATTTAAAGCACTTTTATATACATCATCCTATATGTATATGTATACAAAGCTGTTCATGAAGCAGAACAAGCAGTATTATTGCCATTTGACAGATTAAGAAATGCATGTAGGTTAAATGATGCATCAGGACCCAAGACTAGTAAGCCAGCTATAAAGACGTTCTGATGAGAAATGAAGTCTTTCTGATACCAAGTCCAGTAAGTCATTCCACAACACCACCTCATTTCATTTCATTAGTTTCAATTAATTTACACGAGTTAATACAAACCTATATGCAATGCCACTCTGCTCCCAGTGTTCTGGCGCGGCTTTGTTTGAGCCCAATATCAGGCAGAAAAACAAGGTGTACACATGCTACTCACATCTTTAGACACTGCAGGCCGAACCCTACAGTTCATTTTGCACAAGTGGTTAGGATTCCATTTAACCACGTATGTGTTCTTAATTCTTGCTAAATTCAACCTAGAGCAGGCCAAAGTTTAATTTAACGTTTTGGAGAAGATGGAAGTAAAATTGTTTTGAAATTTCCTTTAAAAAACAGCCTCTTGTATTAGAACAAACAGCAGCTTGTTCCTATCATTCCTTTGTTTGACAAGTCTGAGCTGGCTAGAAAGGTCATTTATGCCTCAAAGCATCAAATTAACATTTGAAGACATGAATTTTAAAAATGGCTATTTGCTTCTGTTCTGGGAATGGCTAATGTAGTTTGGAAAAGAAAAAAAAAAAAAAAAAAAAAGGCAGGCCAAAAATTCCACTCTACTCTTTACCAAGTCCCCCCAAAAGACCAAAGAAACAGTAACAAAGAAAGAAAATCCAAAAACTTTTCCTCAGGCAAACCGAACATTGATTTCATTGACTACGTCAACACATGCTGACTATGTCTTATTTATGCCTCGTTATTTAACAGATGAATTAAGATGGTAGATAAAACAGTCAAAGTCTTAAGCAGGACACTTAAAAATCATTTAATTACCCTAAGGTGAATTTTTGGCACATCATCAAGAACATTAAATTAGGTTCTCTCTTCTCATCCCCAACACACCAACTATGATTTTATAGAATAAACTCTCAGTTTATTTAGTACTGAGTTCAAATAAAGGAGCCTTGGTGGAATAATAGTTAGGCACTTGGCTGCTAACTAAAAGGTCAAAGGTCCACCAGTGGCTCCACAGGACAACGATGTGGATGTTTGCTTCTGTATCCTGGAAACTCTATGGGGCAGTTCTATTCTGCCTTATAGGGTGACTATCAGTCCAAACTGACTTGACAGCAAGAGACTTTCAAGGAGTTCACAAATGCAACTTTTTTCTTAAGTACATTTTATCACTTTCCCAACACAAATCTATATTCCTACATATTTGAAATATAAGCTATCACTACCACTGTAGCCTTCAACTATCTATCCAAGATCAGAAAATACTTTGATTTCACTGGGAAAATTCAGGCATCTGGAGTTTGAAATCCACTGTACAGCCTTAGAAAAGGTATTCATTTTCAGTTATCTGCAGGAAATGAACTACAAGTATACTGAAAATGAAAGAGTCTTCTAAGGCAGTAGCATAGAGTACCTTTGTGACCCATAGGGTTTTTGTTGGTTGATTTTCAAGCAGTAGATTGCCAGACCTTTCCACCTATCCCATAATATTAAAGAAGCCAGTGAGAACCCTGTGGGTCACTTTCTGCCACTGTCATGGAGATGGTGCAGGATCAAGCAACCTTTTGGTTTTGAGTCAGGGCCCTACTTGATGGCAGCTGACAACATCAACAATTTTATGGGAAATAAGATTTGAGAATCATACTAATTCTTAAAATATAGAAAAATTTTAATAAGAAGTTTGAGAAACATCTTTAAACATCACTATCAGTAATTCAAAATAAACTCCAAGGTGCAAAATTATTTTTAAATGATTACCTCACCGAGAAGTGTTTCATGATGTCATGAAGTAATTAATAGAACCACATCTCAGGGCTGCTTTTTTGAGCCACTTCTCAACTCTCCACTTCCCTGTATTTCCTCATCACCTTCTCAATGCAAATGTAACCCCATGCAATCTGGCTTTCCCTCCAAACATCCTATGGTCAGGGTTCTCTCAGGAGTAATTAACAATCTCATAAATGCAAAGCACAAAGGCCTCCTCTCAGGCCTCATCCTCCTTGACTTCTCCAGAGCAGCTGAAACTACTCTGGGAAAATCCTTTGAAATAGCTTCTGCAACACTGCACTGAACAATTTTCTTTCTATCTCAAAACACCTCTTCTCAGTACCTTTCACTTATCATTCACTTATCTAAATGATTCCAGTGTTTATGAGTTCCCTTAGTGCAGATCTGCCACAATGCACAAATCATGAGAATGCCTTTCAAACAGAAGACAATATGATTACTACCTGTTCAAATTGAGCAATGGGGTCGCCCTGTCCTTGGTTGTCCTCAGGTTTTACCACATAGACTTCCGATTCCTGGACAATATATATATCTATTTGCACACCTTCCAACAACACACACACATACATACCTGGCTTGTAAACATTCATCTTCATCCCTGTTTTCTTAGGATCACCAGTCCTTCTTGATCAAATTCTAACTCTTTCCAAAGGGACAATATATGTTTACATCCACCAGTATTCCCATTCTCGACAGTGCACCACCTGACAAGTATAGATTAACTGCACCACTTTCAAGCCCTATCTAACTCTGTATTTCTTGTACCTTGGGCTTTCCCTAAATTCTCTCAACTGTATCACCTCCTGCTTTATCGTCAGTGGCTTGACTTAAATCAGGTTTCACCTCTTGACTTAACAGATGTGCTCTCTGCACACCCTCCCATCTTGCTGCTCTTATCTAACCACTAAAAATCCAGTTACCATAGAATTAATTCTGACTCATGGCAACCCCATGTGTGTCAAAGAACAGTACTCCACAGGATTTTCAATGGCTGACTTTTTAAAAAGCGATCCCCAAGTCTTTCTTCTGAGGTGCCTCTGGATGGACTCAAACCTCTTAACTTTTCACTTAGCAGCTGAGCTCACTTTAACCACTGGCACTACTCAGGACCTCAAGCACTGCCATTAAAGATCATAAAATACAAGTTGTTGTTGTTAAGTGCCATCAAGTCAGTTTTGACTCATAGTGACCTTGGATAGGGTTTACAAGGAACAGCTGGTGAGTTTGAACCACCAACCTTATGGTTAGCAGTCCAGTGCTGCTCCTACAGTTGCCACACCAGAATTTCCCCAGACTGGAGTTATTATGTGGAGTCCTGGGGTGGCACTGTAGGACAAACATTGGACCACAAAGTCACTTGAACCATTATTTAATGGTTCAAACTCACCACCTGCTCCTCAAAAATCCTATACAGGATCGCTATGCATCAGAACCAACTCAATAGCACTTAACAACAACAAGTGTTAAATGCAATGATAAAGAACCGGAACTGTCTTCTGTAGGAAATTGAGGACCTTGGGATTCTGGCCCTTCTGCTCTTCCAGCCTTTCTCTTTAGTTCTACCCCCCGTTTGATAAATGTTATCATTGTCTACAATAAATCTAGAAAACGTCACTTTTCCTCCATTGAGTCCAAACATAAAAAGTTATTATAGCATGGTCATTCATGTGAAATAGGTCACCTCTGATGTATGGTACAGGATTTCAGTAAAAAGTAGTGCTGATTAGTTCAGCTGTTTCTAGGTGGTTCCTGGCTGTTTTGTTTGAATACATTTTAATGCAAATACAAGCTAATCATGGCTACCTAATTAAGGCAAGAAACTTATCACCATTTTCTCAATAATAGGGCTTTATCCCCTCTTTAGAGAGTGTGCTCCTTGCAAATCAGGGACTCAATGCCGCTACTGCTGCTACTGTGTGTTATGGAGTCGGTGCCAGCTCACAGCAATCCTGTATAGGGTTTCCAAGACTGAATCTTTACGGGAGCAGAAAGCCTCATCTTACTCCCACAGAGCAGCTGGGAATTCGACTCTAGTTACTCAATGTTGTTGTTGTTGTTGTTGTTGTTGTTGTTGCTAAGTGCCATCGAGTAGGTTCCAACTCATTGCGACCCTGTATATAGGGTTTCCAAGGAGCAGCCGGTGTACTTGAACCACCAACCTTGCAGTTTAAACTAGCATTGCAAGCAAGCTCATATCTTACAATGGTGGTGGTGATGATGTGCTGTGGAGTCAGTTCAGACTCATAGCAATCCTGTATAGGGTTTCCAAGGCTGTGAATCTTTACAGGAAAAGAAAGCGTCATCTTTCTCCTACAGAGCAGCTAGTAAATTTGACTCCAGGTACTCAATGCTGTTGTTGTTGTTAAGTGCTGCTGAGTCCGTTCCAATTTATTGCGACCCTATATAGGGTTTCCATGGAGTGGCTGGCAGATCTGAACACCAATCTAGTGGTTTAAACTGACATTGCAATCAAGTGCTTATCCTAAAAATCAATGTCTCAAAATCTTAACTTCAAGTGCCAATATTTGAATGTCTCCCCTGCATATAAACAGAGCTTATTTTAAGCAGATTTTCTGCTATTTCAAAACCAAAAAAGGTAAGTAATGGAGCCAAAAAGCTGAAATAATTTTCTCCAAAATTATTGAGAAGTTGTTCTAAAATGGTGGTAATAGGCCTATAGTAACATCCATAGCCTTTCCTCTTTCCCAACTCCATGCATAAGAGTAATAGTCAAGCTAAGGGCTATGATTACAAGTCACAATACTAGCCAGAAAGCAAATATATGAAAACCCATCATTGAAAGCAGACCAGAAATTAAGTAAAAATAGACGGAGAAAGACCAAATGGAGCAACAGACATTGCTACAAGTTAATTAAGTATCCAATAGAATGTGACCATATTATCCATCTTGAACAATTTAGCATCCTTGTAATTTTTAAAAACAAAATAGCCTAAGAAAAGCATCAAGATGGTTTTAAAACTCAGGAAATTACTAAAGCACAGACTTCAGCTAGGAGAAGAAAAAGCCAAGTGATTTAGTTCATATTAGCATTGTTGCCTATGTCTTACTCCATTATGCAAAAAAAAAAAAAAAAAAACCATGACATTTAATTGTAGTTGTTAAGTGCCGTCGAGTCGGTTCCGACCCATAGCGACCCTGTACAGGGTTTCCGAGGGTGTAAATCTTTACGGGAGTAGAAAGCCTCATCTTTCTCCCAAGGAGCGGCTGGTAGTTTCGAACCGCTAACCCTAAGGTTCGCAGCCCGATTCGTAACCACTACGGACATTTAATACTTAAATCAAAACACATTAAGTTTCTTGCCAGAAAGTCAATGATTACTAAAGTCCTGAGTAATTAAGGTTACCTTAGCTACTGCTAGCCATGATCCAAATCAATTCAAATGCAACCCAGCTGGTTTGAGGTATTGCTCTCATTGTACCTGCAAAGTTCCTTGTGCTGAAAATGATAAAAATCTAGCAGGTCCACCCCTAACCTGTTCAGGAGCCATCATCAAGGTACTTAGGGATTAAGGATGATGCTCTCAGTAGCTGGAAAAGAACTTCTCAATATGAAAGTAGCATATATAATAAAATTTCAGTTTTATATTTTATTATAACTATAAATACAAGAAGTTTGAAATGTAATAAAACCAAATATATACACTGGAATGTATACATATACATACTTATGTATATGTGTGTATATAAACTTCGTTTTACACTTATTCTGTAGCTACGTTAACCATCTCTTGCAGAGATTGATCTCTAATACATACAAAATTGTAATCTCTCATATATACAAAAATTAGCTTCTCAGCTTTTTTTTTTAAGGTTTATTATTAATTGAGTGATAGTTGACATGGGAGAACGTCAGTTTTGCACTCATCCTATCATATTTCGTTTCATTGCAATGATTAAAATCCCCTCCATGCATCACCATTCAACAGTATTTGCTTCCGTTCCCTCTGTTTTTTGTTTGTTTTGATGTACACAAACACTCAGGAATATATAATTATTTAAACAACTAAAGGACACATTCTGAAAGCCTGCCTACTGGGCACCAGCACACAGCCTTTCTCTTTCCATGAGTCTAAAGTCTTCAGCTACTCTATCTCTCAATGTCATGATCTCTGCCTCCATCTCTGGTACCACTGCTTCTCTGAATAGGGTCCCATATTCCATTCATGCTCTTCTCCCTTGATGGTCCTAGGGTCCCCTCTGTTCCTAGAATGTTGAATTAACTACTCCCCCCTTTATATTACAAAGCTTCTACCTTTACAGTTATTACAAAGTTCTACCTTTACAGCCATGGTAACAATTACTCACTAATGAATCATAAAAATCTTATCCCCATCTCCTTTCACCAGACCCATCTACACAATATGGAAACTTTTCAGTGGGGATTCTGCCTTCCCCCACACACTCTGAAACTAAACTCTCTCTTGAAAACGTGTAAGCCAGCTACTTCATGCCTTCATAGGCCCCCCATTTAGGTAGCCAATGTCTAAGTTGCCCATCTCTACCAACCCTTTGTACAGAAGGGATAGGTTTGATCCTTGATGTGAAGGCTCCTTCCCTCTTAACTGGTATTTTGAGCTACTACATCCATTAAAGTATAGATCAAGTTCATCAAATTGTTAATGATTTACACATGTTTCCTTTATCAAATTTATCTTCCTCTATTCGAGTTCTGATCATCAAGCCATCAAAGCTTGGTCAAATGGATACTATGTTATATATGCATGTTAATATATATATATAAACAATCCATCCTTTCTCCAAAATACTGAGTTATAAAAGACATTCAGTAATTCATAGCATTTCAAAACATAAATCCTTCTTAAAACGTATAGCTATACCCCTAAGAGATAAGAATCTAGTTATACACTGTCCTCATACTGGACCACCAAGAAAGAACATGCTAGCTTGCATGGAACACTTTTGGTTAGATTTTGCTTTTTATTTGTTTTACAGAACTCTACTCACACACTGTAGTCACAGTATCTCAAATGCCTTTCCAGTTCACCTGTTTTACAATTCAGACCCTGTGTCCTCTAACATTATCTGAAAAGGATATTTACAAAACAAAAAAGACTTCCTACCTGTGCCCAGGCTTCTTTGGGACCTTGGATCTATTTATACTAAAAAAAAAATCTGCATTTGAAACTAAACTTATCTATGATTTTAGTAGTATATGATCAAGTTAAAATTAAATTGTAGAACTCATTTACAAATGTAAGTAATTTATTAACAACAGCTCATTATGACAAACCAAGAGTTTATAATATTGGCATAATACTCTTGAAAGTACTTTCAGAATATGTATTTCATGAAGTTCAGTATCATCTTGAAAAAACTGAAAATTATTGAAGCACAAAAAATGACTAATGTTGAGCCCCAAACTATAGCCCTTAACCACCCTTCAGGTCTAGAATATAACTCACGCTCACATGGCCCAGTTGTTTTTAGCAAGCAGTAGGCAGGTATATAATGGGAACATATATCTAGGAACATATGTTCATCATGGAAGTCAATCATTCAAGATCCAAGGGGCAACATTTACCTAAGGACAAATTTGAAAAGGGATGGGAAGGAGAGTGGAATGGAAGTAGGAGCTACAGGGAGGAAGAGGAATCACTGTTGTTGCGTGGAGGGGACTGCAATAATTGAGATTTGTTGCATGTAAAACTGATGATCTTCTCCGTAAACCATCACTCAGAGTAAGTTATGTCTTTTGGTATTATCCTCACTTCAGGTCCAACTTCAAACTTCTTAGCACTGAAAATAAGATCCTTTGCAAAATATTTTGACCTTCCTTTCCAAACTTGACTTGAGTCCCACCATTTTATAAGGAAATCTAATGTATTTGAGTCATATAACTAAACTCTTTCCCTGTCCCAGAAACACCTAGAAATGTTAATACCCTGGGGCTATGCTCTCTACCTACAGTTGTGTTCTATGCTCATGGTTCCATCTCTGCTTGTCCCTACTTGCTGTAAGTCCAGTACAAATATTTCTTTCACACACAACTTTCTCCCAGACTTAATCTGCTGCTTTACCTTTTGTGTGGACTGTATCTCATACAAATGTTCACTTACATATATTTTTGTCACAGCATGAGAACTATTATTTACCGGCCTAGCTCCTAGCTCGATCTGAAGGCAGGGTCTGTAATATCACTATTCATTTTTTTAACACGACTAGAACACTGTAACATACACACAATTGTCTGTTAAGTATACAAATAAGTCAAATTTTCTGTTACTGCACATGCATAAATATTAAATATATAATCCAAATATTACGATTATAGGAAGAATCTTAAAACTCAACTACATGTATTTGCCATCACATGTCAATAAAAATAATTATTTTAGCGTCTAAAATATTTTATCTATATATCTGAAGAGTTACATATCACCAGAGATAAGAATGGGTTTTGCTTTGAGTCAGTACTGCAGACCCCAAAAGTTTGAATCTTGGCTCTACCACTCAGTAGCCATGTGATCTTGGCTAAGTTTCTTACAATTCTCTGGGCTTTCTTTTACCTATAAAATAGGGTGTAGTGGTTTTAAAAGCATTCTCATAAATTACTGGACACCTTTTTATGAAGAGGCACATACTACTCTATGCCTGCCTCCCCACCCCTGCCCCCAGACCTAGGCAAGTAGTGGTGACTGCCTCAAGGAATAGACTACAGGCAGCATCAGTAATACTGTGCAACTTCAGAAGACAGATTTTTAAAGCCATGAAGCTTCTGTCTGATTTTCTTAAGACAGTTGTTCTGGGGCCTTTAGTCATTATGTAAGAGGATTCAGCTACCCTGACACACCGCCATGTGGAAAGCCCATGTGGAAAGATCAGAGAGAGAGAAAGAGATGCCCCAGAAGCTCCCACTGGTCCAGCTTTCAACTGCTGAAATCCTCAGGGAGCATGGGATTAATCAAATATTTGGTACCTATAGGTCAACCGCTATAGGAGTATGAACTAATCATGTGCGTGAAGAAGCCTTTGAACTGACCCCAGAGCTCAGACCACTGTCTAAGTACAAAACCCCAAGCAAGAGTCTGTAACAATTTAATTCACAATTAAATAAATACTATTATTGACACCATACTGAAGGATCTTGTTTTCTTATTCATTCTTCCACCCTCCAGCTCTTAACTGGTGCATTTAATCTGTTTACATTCAGTGTAATTATCGATAGGTATGGTCTGTCAGTTTGTCGTACTATGGTGGCTTGTGAGTTGCTGTGATTCTGAAAGCTATGCCACCGGTATTTTAAATACCAGCAGGGTCACCCATGGTGGACAAGTTTCCAGACAAAGACAGACTAGGAAGAAAGAGTGATGAACTACTTCCAAATATTTAATCACTGAAAACCTTATTAATAGCAGAGAAACACTGTCAGATATAGTGCTGGAAAATGAGCCCCTCAGGTTGGAAGGCACTCAAAATGGGACTGGGGAAGAGCTGCCAGAGTTGACAGCGATAAAGTGAATGGAGTAAGCTTGTGGGAACAAAGCCTGCAGGATCTTCATTTGCTGATGGGGCAAAGCTCAGAATAAAGAGAAACAGCTGTAAACATCCACTGAAAATTGGAACATGGAATGTAGGAAATATGAATCTGGGGAAATTGGAAGTCAAAAATGAAACGGAACGCATAAACATCGATATCTTAGGCATTAATGAGCTGAAATGGACTGGTATTGGCCATTTTGAATCTGACAACCACATGATTTACTATGCTGGGAATAACAAATTGAAGAGGAATGGTGTTGCATTCATCGTCAAAAAGAACATATCCAGATCAGCCATGAGGTACAATGTTGTCTGTGATAGGATAATATCCATGCGCCTACAGGGAAGCCTGGTAG
>NW_006408873.1:1422908-1426564 GCF_000296735.1 Chrysochloris asiatica | reverse complement strand
AGGGAAGGCCAGTTAATACCACTATTATTCAAATTTATGCACCAACCACTAAAGCCAGTAAGGATGAAATAGAAGAATTCTGCCAACTTCTTCAATTTAAAATTGATCAAACATGCAATCAAGATGTATTGATCATTACTGGTGATTGGAATGCAAAGGTTGGGAGCAAAGAAGAATCAGTAGTTGGAAAATATGGCCTTGGTGATAGAAATGATGCTGGAGAAAGCATGGTAGAATTCTGCAAAACTAATGATATGTTCATTTCAAATACCTTCTTTAGACAGTATAAGAGACAACTATACACATGGACCTCACCAGATGGAATATACAGAAATAAAATTGACTACATCTGAAGAAAGAGACAATGGAAAAGCTCCATATCATCAGTGAAAACAAAGCCAGGGGTAGACTTTGGAACAGACCATCAACTACTCATACACAAATTCAAACTGAAACTGAAGAAAATGAAAACAAGTCCATGAGAGCCAAAATATGACATTGAATATATCCCACCTGAATTTAGAGATCATCTGAAGAACAGATTTGATACATTAAACACTAAAGATCGAAGACCAGAAGAGTTGTGGGATGACATCAAGAACATCATACATGAAGAAAGCAAAAAGTCATTAAGAAGACAAGAAGGAAGGGAAAGGTCAAAATGGATGTCAGAAGAGAACACTGAAACTTACTCTTCAGCGTAGAGATGCTAAAGATGATACAACCTTACTTGCTGAAAGTGAAGAGGACTTAAAATATTTACTGATGAAAATCAAAGAGCACAGCCTTCAGTATGGATTACATTTCAACGTAAAGAAAACAAAAATCATCACCACTGGACCAATCAACAACATTCTTATCAACGGAGAAAAGATTGAAGTTGTCAAGGACTTCATTCTTCTTGGATCAACTATCAACACTCACGGAAGCAGCAGTCAAGAAATCAAATGACATATTGCAAATCTGCTGCACAAGACCTTTTCAAAGTGTTGAAGAGCAAAGATGCCAGCTTGAGAAGTAAGATGCACCTGACCCAAGCCATGCTATTTTCAATAACCTCATATGCATGCAAAAGCTGGACAGTGAATACGGAAGACCATAGAAGAACTGATACTTTTGAGTTATGGAGGAGAATATTGAACGTGCCATGGGCTGCCAGAAGAACCAATAGATCCGTTTTGGAAGTACAGCCAGAGTGCTCCTTGGAGGCCAAGATGGCCAAACTTTGTCTCTCATACTTCAGACATATTGTCAGGAGGGAACAGTCTCTGGAATAGGATATCATGTTTGGTAAGGTGGAGGGTGAGAGAAAAAGAAGAAGACCCCCAACAAGAGGGACTGGCCAAGTGGCAGCATCGATGGACTCAAGCGTGGCAACAGTAGTGAGGTTGGCCCAGGATCGGGCAGTGTTTCGTTCTGCTGTGCACAAGGTCGCTACGGGTCGGAACCGACTTGATGGCACCTAACAACAACAACAGTATTGTGTTGATCACTGCTTTGAAGTTATTTGTTAAGCAGTAATCCTCAGGTGGTGCTATAAGATCAGCATTCAACTGCGAACCATAAGGTCAGTAGTAACCTACCAGCTGCTCCTCAGAAACCCTATACAGGGTTGCTATGAGTAGGAACCAATTTGACGGCACTTAAAAACAACAACAATAGATTACCAGAGCATGGGGTTACAATATCTAACTTGCTGGGAAATAAGCCAGATAATCTATGAAGCCAAAGGAACGAGGCTCACATACAGCCAGTCTGAAGGCTTCCTTCCCTTCACTAATGTCCTCCCTTATAAAAAGAAGTCACTATTTAAATGCCACACTATACCAAGGCAGACCATCTAGCACAGATAGGCAGTTTGGGTTCCACTTAAACTATGAATCCTTTTCATTTCTACAATTGCAGTTCTGTCCTAATGTTTCACACTACCTGAACTGTTTTTCCTCTCTCTTCTAGTCCATCCTTTACATTCTCTTCACAACCTTTCACTTTTCTTCAAATTCTGTTCTTTCACAAGGGCTCTGTTGTCTTCTAGTGTTAGTAAGTTATTTATATCCACTCATCCTGTTCAATTCTGACTCAATGGTGATGACTGGTCAGAAAGCTGGCTATAGTTAGTGGGAAATATGAGTTCAAAGGAGAAAGCTTAGCTAAACTAAATTGCTCCTATGGGGGTGGGCCTACAGGTACCAAACTCTTGATTAATCTTATTGGCATGAAGTTCTAATCATTTGGCTAAAAGGCCTACCTGCCGGTCACTCATCACTTCTGAGACAATCAAGAAACAGGATGCTATCATACCCCTAGGAAGAGATCAGAGGTATATAAGCTCTGACAGGTCATAATCAGTTAGGAGGAAGACCAAAAGTAGCATGGTATCAGAGGCTGTGGCTCCTAGAATTATTTGCTGGAGTAGCTAACATTCCTATTAAAATTTTAGAGAAGACTCATAGTTTCTGAGGAAAAAAGATGAAACTACATGAAAAGACATTTCACTAGCAGAGAATTTCACTAGCAGAAGTTTTAATTCCCAAGGGCAATTAGAACTGACTCATCTTAAGACCTCCACAGAGCCTTGGTAGCATAATGGGTTACACATTGGAATGCTAACCACAGGGTCAGCAGTCCAAATCTACCAGCCACTCCATTGGGGAAAGATGAGGTTATCTGCTCCTGTAAAGACTTAGAAGCTCAGAAACCTTATACAGGGTTTCTATAAGTCAGGACCTACAACACAGCACAGAGTCATCAACCACTACCACCAAGACCTCCATGAGGTATCAGCAGGTAGAATAGTAATGAGATCTAAGCCCTTCTGCTTCCTTTCTATTGCTTGCCAGCATTTGGATTAACTGTACAACAAAGGAACACTTTTGTTCTGCAAGCTCATGTACAGAGTATATTTCCATCTAGCCCTTTTGTCTCCAGTGATTCCTAGGATCTACATACTTCTATATCCAACCCACATATAAGAAGGTTAACGATTTAGATTGCAATCTATGCTGTTGGTTTTACAGTAAAATCAGACTGCTGTATTCTAAATCCTGATAAGCTTATCTTGAATAACTTAAGCTCCCATTACCTTTCATTGGTAAATTTTTTATGAAGGTTTTTGCCCTTAAAGTCCTTGGTTGCTTAAAATAAACAAAACAAAACAAAATGTTAAAGACCTATTCTTCTGGGGCAAAATGTAGTATATTCAATACGTTAATGAACTCAAGTTGATCAGCAATACACACTGAAAGGTGGCTTTTTGAGGACTAGTGATGCTATCGTCTAATTGTGACATGTGTGAACTACAGAGACATGAGGTCCAGAACCTCTGTGTGATCAATCCCATTCTCATTTCACATTCATCCCAATATACCAACATATTCTTTACATACCAAGCATTTTTTCTGTCTGCAAAAATATATGGCACATTCCCACTTGAAAGGACAAGCAGACCAACCTGGAGTGGCTAGAAGAACAGAAGACCTACAGGAAAAATATATAACAACATAGGCAGACCGACTGTTACTACAAGAACAAGCAACTTGCTTGCCCAGGAAACATCAAGGCAAGTGGTCAGGTCCCCTCAGTGCAAAGCCCCTTCCAAGACCAAGACTCAATGGGAATACACACTCTGATTGGTGACCACACTCGACACTGGTAAG
>NW_006408873.1:1386844-1421768 GCF_000296735.1 Chrysochloris asiatica | reverse complement strand
ATACGGCACCAATCATTCCTCCCACAGCCCTCTCTATTCAGCTGTTTGATAATCGATTACAATTGCCACACAGAACTCAGACACCACACTCTCAGTTATGGGGCTGAATGGGGGAGTTAACAGGTTACAATGAGGGGTCAGAAATGCTCAGGGCACAGTTGTTCCAGTCATCTTTTAGTAATACCCATAGGATATACCACTCTACCATAAGCCTCAGCCTTAAGGCACTGAGCTCAAGCTCCAAGGGTCTGTAAACCTAGCTCCCTCACTTAAATGTCTGGAGACATCCCAGTCTACAAGCAAGCTTCCTGCCCAAAGTGACTCAACTTTAATTGGTCCAAGGGCTAGGAAGTCTACTGCTCTGTCTTGTGCTCTAGTTCTTGGTTCTGCTGCTGCTGCTCTCCTCTGCCACTACTCCTGTTTCACAGCTTTCTGCTCCTGGGGCAAGAAAGTGCAATGCACATGACTCTTGGGGTCCAAAGGACGCGCTCCACTCCTGGCTCTTCTTCTTTGATGGTAGTGAGATTCCCCACTCCTCCTTTTGATATGGCTCATTTAAACCCATGCTAGAGGTTCAAGTTTTTATAATTCCCAATGAGCTGGGAGAACTGAAGAAAAAATTCAAGCCTCAACTTTCGTTATTGAAAGATTCTCTGGGCAAATTATTGAATGATGCAGAATACATCAAGAAAAGATGGAAGGAATATACAGAGTCACTCTACCAAAAGGAAATGGTTAATGTTCAACCGTTTCAAGAGGTAGCATATGATCAAGAGCCAATGATACTCAAGGAGGAAGTCCAAGGTGCATTGAAGGAACTGGCAAAGAACAAGGCGCCAGGAATTGATGGAATAAAAATTGACATCTTTCAAGAAAGTGAGGCGGCACAGGAGGCACTCACTCATCGCTGCCAAGAAATTTGGAAGACAACTATCTGGCTGACTGATTGGAAGAGATCCATATTTGTGCCCATTCCAAAGAGAGGTAACCCAACGGAATGCGGAAATCATCGGACAATCTCTTTGATATCTCAAGCGAGTAAAGTTTTGCTAAAGGTAATACAGAAATCAGAAATGGCTACAATCATACATTGACAGAGAACTTCCAGAGGTTCCAGCCAGATTCAGAAGAGGCCATGGATATCATTGTTGATGTCCAATGGATCTTGGCTGAAAGCAGAGAATATCAGAAAGATATTTACCTGTGCTTTATTGACTATGCAAAGGCTTTCGATTGTGTGGATCATGACAAGCTATGGACCACATTGCGGAGTATGAGTATTCCAGAACACTTAATTGTGCTAATGAGGAATCTGTACCTGGACCAAGAAGCAGTTGTTCGAACAGAACATGGGAACACTGAATGGTTTAAAATTAAGAAAGGTGTGTGACATGGTTGTATTCTTTCACCATACTTATTCAACCTGTATGCTGAGCAAATAATCTGGGAGGTTGGTTTTTTTGAAGAAAAACGTGGCGTCAGGATTGGAGGAAGACTCATTAACAACCTGTGATATGCAAATGATACAAACTTGCTTGCTGAAAGTGAAGAGGGCTTAAAACATTTACTGATGAAGATCAAAGAGCACAGCCTTCGGTATGGATTACATCTCAATGTTAAGGAAACAAAAATCCTCACCACTGGACCAATGAACAACATGCTTATCAACAGAGAAAAGATTGAAGTTGTCTTGAAGGACTTCATTGAAGGACTTCATTCTTCTTGGATCAACTATCAAAACTAACAGAAGCAGCGGTCAAGAAATCAGATGACGTATTCCATTAGGCAAATCTACTGCACAAGACCTTTTTAAAGTGTTGAAGAGCAAAGATGTCAGCTTGAGGAGTAAGGTGCACCTGACCCAAGCCATGCTATTTTTAATTACCTCATATGAGTGCGAAAGCTGGACAGTGAATAAAGAAGACCATAGAAGAATTGATGCCTGTGAGTTATGGTGTTGGAGGAGAATACTAAAAGTGCCATGGGCTGCCAAAAGAACCAATAGATCTGTTTTGGAAGAAGTGCAGCCAGAGTGCTCCTTAGAGGCCAAGATGGCCAAACTTTGTCTCTCATACTTTGTACATATTGTCAGGAGGGAACAGTCTCTGGAGAAGGATATCATGTTTGGTAAGATGGAGGGTCAGAGGAAAAGAGGAAGACCCCCAACGAGATGGATTGGCCAGGTAGCAGCATCGATAGACTCAAGCGTGTCAACAGTAGTGAGGTTGGCCCAGGATCGGACAGTGTTTCGTTCTGTTGTACATAAGGTCGCTATGAGTCGGTACCGACTCGATGGCACCTAACAACAACAACAACAATGAGCTCTACTAATAGCTACAACTGAATGATGTCATCCTATCAGCATCTTTTCACACTTTCTCTCTTCCTGACCCAGCAAGCCAGAAATATTGTTTGGTGGGAGTTACAGACTATGGATAGAAGCAATATTAGATAATTCATTATACCATACTATCCTAAATATTTCTTTATCAAACAGCACAATTGCATTCCATAACATACAGAACACCTCTAGTCTTTGAGGAGCTCTGGTAGCACAGTGGTTGCGAGTTGGGCTGCTAACCTCAAGGTAAGCAGTTCAAAACTACCAGCTGTTTTTGCAGGAGAATGATGAGGCTTTCTGCTCATGCAAAGATTCACAGCCTTGGAAACCCATACAGGGTCGCTATGAATCGGAACTGACTCCACAGCATTTAACCACCACGACCACTTCAAGCATTTCACCTCCTAAACTCACAAGCTAAAGTCTATTTGAGCTCCACCACACTAGCTTTTCTGTGTACCACATTACTCAAGAAAAGCCTGCAGAGAGACATGTAAAACTATTAGTTCTGTGTTCTAGTCTTGGAAAATAGTAACTGAGACCATGCACTTGAGAGCCAATCAAACCAGGATTCAGGTCCCAACTCTGTCATTTGTTCATCAGGTATCCTTGGACAAGCAACAATTAATCCACAGTGCGAATTCAAACACTCTCTCTATTTCACAGCCTTCTTGTGAGGATTAAGGTATGGTAACAAAATGCATAAAAAGGGATTAGAATAGTACAAAGCACAATGTAGTCAATTTTTTATTGTGGGTCCTACATTGTAGATCACTTCTGTCTCCATTACTAAAAGTCTTTGGTTCTGTCACTTTACAATGCTATACCCCCATCTTATAGAAAGTCGTATTTTAGGCCAGACCCAGCATTTTCAATATAATCTATATGACTATTTCAACTACTTAAAGAATAGTGACAAATAAAGCATTCCTGGTTCTGTTCTATAGCCACAAACTTATCAGATGGTTGTGCCATAAATGTGTATCTAATTTTAAGGGAATCACATGAGAATCTTTGACATGTTAGTGACACAAAAACTTTAGGGCAGGTCTTACTATGAATTGGCCCATGGTATCATTTGCAGATACAAAAAAAAAACAAACAACAACAACAAAATAACACACCAACTTTCCACCTTTCTATCCAATACAGAAATGTACTGTGATTGTTTCAAACCACACCTGGATTCAATGTCCTGGTTCACCAATATTCTAAAAACACAGCAGTATACCATTCCTAGTTTTCATATTTCTTTTTTAATATACAGGATTATGTCTTTTTCTTTGTTGTTAAATGCCATTGAATCAGTTCCAACTCATAGTGACCCTGTAAGGGGTTATCTGAGGTGAATTTGAATGGCTGAAGTGGTTAGCAGTCCAGTGCTTATCCTACAGCACCACACCAGGACTCCTTTTTCTTTAAGTTATCTAAAACCCAGTAGGGTAGAATAACCATATAAGTACTTAAAAATCAGTTCATCAAAGGCACTTGGTGCTCACTTATCAAAAGTGAACAGTCTTACTTAATTTATCTTCAACCACATTTAATGAGCTTAGTGGGACCACTGTAATGTCAAGTTCCTCAGTTTGGGTTTGTTTACTGGATTTATACCTACTACAAGACATTTTCCTTTTCACAGAAGCTTTTATTATAAAAGTAATTTTATCAGGGCTACTAAGACACACAACAGGATGGAATTCAAAGTCTTCAAATTAAAAATACAGAACTGAGCAGAGCAAAACATAAAAGAATTTCAACCACAATACCTACATGACCTCTCTACTAAATAGCTCAAATTTAGGTCACATCCAAACTCTCCATGACCCCAAACTATTTGTTTCCCAGAAGTTCCCACCTCCAGTAAACAGGCACAACCATCTCTCTAGAGTTCAAAGCAAAAACTTAGGAATCACCTTTGATTGTTTCTACTTGTTTACCCATTCCATATAATGTCATTACCAAGCTCTAATGATTTGTCTATCTCTACTACTCCTGCCCTCATCCAAGCTAATTTCATCTCTTGTCTGAACTACTGCAACCACCTTTTTAGTGGATGCCTTGCTTCCAGTCATACCCTCACCAGCCTATTCTCCACACAGCAGCCAGAGGATAGCTTCCAACTATATTTAGAAGAAAAACCAACTCCTCTTCATGCCCTAGAAATGCCTAACGATCTTGCCCCTGGCCACTTCACCTACCCCATCTTCTATCACTCTTCCCTCACGCTACTCTGTCCACCCTTATTCCCCCCATACACACACACACACACACAGACACACACACACAGAGAGAGGCCTTTCATTTCCTTGAAGCTATGAGAGAGCCTTCCTCCCTTCAGGATCTTCCTTCACAAACACTTTCTTACCTTTAATTTCCATTACCCTACAACTTCCACAAGGCAAGAGAAATGTGTTTATTCAGTAATATGTAACAAGCACCTGACATGAAGTCTAGCACATAGCAGACGGTCAAAAAGTCTCTGAGCAAAGAATGAATGAATACAAATAGAAAACAAATATTAAAGACAAACTTTCAACAATAAAATGGAAAACAATATAAGAAACTAACCTCAATGAGAGAGGAAATTCACAATAAACCATTTAATATTCCAGATGGACATGCCAAAGAAAACATTCTTTAGCACGATTCTTCAGCTAGGCTCATAAGAACTAATACAGCGGTTAACAAAAGATCTTTGAAAACTGAGCACAAAATGCCTCTTTTCTGGTTTTGACAATGTTTTCACTACTGAATTCACTCTCTTCAATTCCATCACAACAGAAGCTAAGAAGTAGTTCATAAAAGGAATAAGCAAATAATTCAAACACTAACCAGAACTAAGACACAAATGTGTGCCAACTGCCTTAAGTACTAACATAGTCAACAACATGAACACGAAATACCTAGGTAACACTGATATGCAAAGTAACAGGAGAGAAAGGCTCCAAATTCAATCCCAAAAATATATACTGAAACCACACATCCTGCCTGAGCAGTCAGCCTCACTGGACCAAACCAGGATGCTGCTTCTCCTCCCACTCTGATTTTCAATAAGCAAGAAGTCAGATTTGAAGTCTGATAACTACACTTCTGATCTACCAAGATTCAATCCCTGCATGAAAAGTAGCTCAATTTTCTCCCGCAAGGTTTTTCTCTTTTTATCATGAGGTCTCCGGACATGGGCTCAATCTCAATCCTCTATGATTCATTGTTGTTGTTAAATGCTGTCAAGTCAGTTTCCACTCACAGCGACCCAGTACAGGGTTTTCAAGGAGCAGCTGGTAGGTTTAACTGCAGTTAGCAGTCCAGTGTTTATCCTACAGTGTCACACCAGGTAAACACAGAAATCACCTAATAGAACAGAGTCCTGGTGTGGCACTGCAGGAGAAAACACTGGAAACCCTATACAGAGTCACTATGAGTCAGAACTGTCTCGACAGCACTTAATAACAACTATAGAAATTACAGCTCCACCAGGGGTAAGCTACAGGCTAACATTTGATTTTCCTGTGGACTGGAACGGAATCAAACTCAGTGAGGTTATACTGGTTATGGAGGCTGTCTTTTTTAATAATACGTAAATAAATTTGCTTGCTATCAAGTTTCAAAATATGAGTTAACACCAATAAAAGAAATTTTTTAAAAGATTCTCATTCAAGATAAGATTGGGATTCTCTGAAACACATCATGCTATCTGGAGTCCTTGGATGGTGCTGTAGGATAAGCACAGGACTTCTAACTGCAAAGTAGCAGTTCAAACCCATCAGCTGCTCCTCAGAAACGCTATGAGTTTCTTTCTCTAAGTCAGAACTGATTTGATAACACGTAACAACAACAATCGGGTCAGCAAATTCACAGTCTTCAATTAGGGGGTTCCTTCTTTACTTATTTTTGCCCTGTTTTCATTCTTTTTAACAACTGATTTTCTTGGTTTACCAGGTGTTTTTAGTGGGGGACGGGTTCAATCTTTATGAAAGCAGGTTGCTCTTTCTCTCACAGAGTAATCAATGGGTTTGAATCACCAACCTGCCAGTTAGAAGCCAAGCGCTTAACCATTGAGCCACCAAGGCTCAAAGCAAGGATAGGGGATGGACAAAGTTATATAACGACAAACACTTGACTAATAAAAATAACCAGAATTCACAACTCATTCCTAATACAGTGTTCAATCTATCAAATATTCTTGTTGGATTATTACATGAGTTCAATAACCTTAATATTTGGGTCCAATATAGTCCTGGTGTGGTGCTGTGGGTTAATGCGCTAGACTGCCAATTGGTTTGAACCACAAGGATGGCAATTCAAGCTCATCAGCTGATCCTTGGAAACCCTATACAGGATTGCTATGGGTCAAAACCAACTCGACGACATTTAACAACAACAGAATAGAATACTTTGTATTGTTGCTAGGTTCTATCGAGTCATTCTGACTAATAGCAACCCTGTATAGAGTTCCCAAGGAGCGACTGGTAAGCTTGAACTCCCGACCTTGCAATTAGCAGTTCAGTGTGTATCCTACAGCACACCACACCAGAACTCCATAATATTTTACAACTCTTTAGTTATGCTTTTAATATTATCCTGCATGGAGTATACTGTCATCAAAAAGTATCGAAGAATAAACACAAGTCGTTAATAATTTTTTTTTAATCTACTGTCATCTAGTCAACCTTACAGAACAGAGCAGAACTGCCCCCACAGGGTGTCCGAGGCTATAAATCTTTATGGGAGCAGATTGCCACAGCTTTCTCCCTCAGAATGGCTGGTGGGTTTGAAGCACTGATCTCTGAATTAGCAGCTGAGAGCTTAACCACTGCACCACCAAAAGCCCTGCCATTATAGCAACTCATAGTGATATAGTAGAACAGCTCCATAGGGTCAATCTTTCCAAAGGCTGTAAATGTTGTTTATGGAAAGACAGCTTCATCTCTCTCCCACAGTGGAACCAGTATGTTTGAACTATTTGTTGAATGAGTCTATATTTGTTTTTTGTAGGGGGGAAAAAAAAGCCACTATACTACCAGGGTTCCTTAAAAAGAGAATATCCAACATTATGATATTATTATTCACAAACTCAGAACACTTTTAAATTCTGTGCAAATGTTGATGTTGGACTGCACCCTTCAGCACTTGAGTCATTTAGGGCTCAGCATACTGCCTTCTGGAGTTCAGGTGTGGCTGTGGTGCTGTGGGTTAATGCACTGGACTGCAAGGTCACTTTGAATCACAAGGTCAGCGATTCAAGCTCAGGAGCGGCTCCTCATAAACCCTACACAGGGTCGCCATGGGTCGGAACCTACTTTTTAACAACAATAACAACATATTGCCTTTTGTCAAAGAAGGTCCTGAGTTTTTTGTTTCTTCTTGGCCTGTAGGCGGATTTCACCTTAGCTGAGCAGTATACATAGGTCAAATCACAGAGACTAGGAGAAGTTAAATGAAACATTAGCCCCGCCACAGATGCCTAAAAACTGATCAACAACATGCTGAAATAAACATTATGCGTCCTCTCATGAAGACTTTTAAAAACTCAACTGAAGTCATAATAATATCACTTTCATAAATTTCGGGTACCTAAAACAGTTACTCAAACCAGCCAATTAAATTAAGATAACTATACCAGATAACTTCAGTAGCAACTCAAAATAATCTTCCTTTATTTGCCTGATCAAATAACAAAGTTTTCCATGAAGTTGAATGGCTCCATTTAGATCCTTGTTTATGAACTTGTATTCCACTCCATGCTCCCCACCCACATCTCTCATTTCTCCAAATATCCCCCTCCACAAAAAGTTAATAAACTTGCATTCCTAACTCTGACTCACATTAACTAAGAACCAGAAGATTAACAAAACTCTCAGATACTATTAAATAAAATAATCTAATTAAATAGTCAAGAAAAACATTTTTTTAAAGTAAAATTAACTAGTTACCAGAGAGGTGCAAATCAAACCCACAAAGAGATACCACTAGCATGGCCAAGATTAAAAAAAAGAAAGAAAGAAAAATAACAAATGTTGGCAAGGGTGCGGGGAAATTAGAACCCTTGTCCATGTTGTGTTGTTGTTGTTGTTAGATGCCATGGAGTCGGTTCTGACTCATAGCGATCCTGTACAGGGTTTCCAAGGCTGTAAATCTTCATGGGAGCAGAAAGTCTCATCTTTCTCCTGCAGAGCAGCTGGTAGTTTCGAACTGCTGACCCTGAGGATAGCAGCCTGATTTGTAACCACTACTCTACCAGAGCTCCTTTATCCATAACTGATGGGAATGCAAAATGGGACAGCCATTATGGGAATGTGTGGTGGATCCTCAAAAAACTAAAAACAGAATTACTATGTTGTTGTTAAATTGGTCCCAACTCAGATAGAATCTGTAGAAGGTTTTGGAGGATTGGCCAGCGGGTGTGAACTACCAACCCTGCTGTTAGCAGTCCAGTGCTTATCCTATAGCACCATACCAGAACTACCACTCTTCTTGTTAGGTGCTATCAAGTCGGTTCTGACCCATAGAGATCCTGTATACGGTTTCCGAGGAGCATCTGATGAGCTTGAACTGCCGATGACCTTGTGATTCAAAGCGACCTTGCAGTCCAGCACATTAACCCACAGCATCACACCAGGACTCTACCATATGACCCAGCAATTCCATTTTAGTCATATACCCAAAAGACTTGAAAGCAGAAACTCAAAAATCTGCACACCAATATTAACTACAGCACTATTCACAATAGTCAAAAGGTAGAAACATCCCAAACACCCATCAATGGATGAAAAGATTAAAAAATGTAATTCATAAAAGAAATGAAGTTTTGATACATTCGTAGTGGTTATGAATCGGGCTGTGAACCACAAGGTCAGCAGTTCGAAACTACCAGCTGCTCCATGGGAGAAAGATGAAGCTTTCTGCTCCTGTAAAGATTCACAGCCACAGAAACCCTGGTACAGGGTCGCTATAAGTCGGAACCGACTCCACGGCACATATCCACCACCACCACTAGGGTAGTGGTTATGAATCGGGCTGCTAACCTCAGGGTCAGCAGTTCAAAACTACCAGCTGCCCCGCAGGAGAAAGATGAGGCTTTCTGCTCCCATAAAGATTTATAGCCTCGGAAACTCTGTACAGGGTTGCTAACCGACTCCATGGCACATAATAACAACAACAACAACTGTATGGATGAAGCTTGAAGACATAATGCCATGTAAAATAAGTCAATCACAAAAAAACACCTTTTTATCAGGACTGATTGTGAGGGTTGGAAATGTAAAGGTAGACATTTTATAGCAAGGAAGGAGTGATTAACTTTGCAGTCTAGGAGTGTAGGTCCCTAGGACCATCAACAGAGAAGAGCCAGAGCGGGACCCTACCCAGAGACGCAGTGATGCCTGAGATGGAGGCAGAGAAGATGACGTGGAGCGATGGGGCAGCTGGGGACTTTAGATCCAGAGAGAAGATGGGGGGGTGGGGGGTAGGGGGGTGTTAGTGTAGGGGGCAAGCTTGCAGGGTATACCCTTTGTTGGTTGATGATGCATGGAGGGCACTGTAACCATGACAATGAAACAATATACGATAGAATTAATGTAAAACTAATGTTCTCTCTGTAAACTATCATATAATTCACAATAAAACATAAAAAAAAAAAAAGAACACCTTTTATATAAAAAGAAAAGGCTAATGTACACAGACCAAAGTTTATTAGTGGTTACCAGACGCCGGAGGGAGGGGGCTAACAGTACGTAGTGATAGACAAGTCACATAGATTAAAGGTAGAGTTGCACTACTGATTATTGTAGTTGTTGTCAATAAGTTTTATACCTATAAAAAGTTCGACTGGCCAAAGTTGTGTGACAGATATATTTGTAATGATGAACAAAAAAACAAACAAACAGAGTAAGTAGGTGTGGACGCTGCTTTTATGTACAACCAAGACTTCATGGGATTGGGTCCTTGGTTTGGAGGTTCAGGGTCATAGTTTCATGGGACATTCCAGTTAATTGGCCTAATAATGCATTCAGTACTTCTGTTTGACCTCCTAATCCACTGTATACTGCCTGGGGTCTCAAAAGCTTGCAAGCAGCTGTCCAAAGCACTGGTCTAGCATTTATCCTATGCCGTCACACCAGTACTCCAACTGTTGACCATGTAGTTCACAGTCCAATGCTGATCCTGCAGAGCCACACTACGAGTCGTAGACCGCATAAGGGCCACAAAGTTATTTAGTTTGGCCCTGACAAGGCAACTGCAGTTCCAGCCATGGAATGAAGAGTGTGTTAACTAGATGCTTATCCAAATATATAGCAGGGCAATTTTTAAGTTGATAATTTTATATGGCCCACAAATGATGTTACAAATTTTGGAAGGAAAAAAAAGTTCCCATCCCTGACCCAGAGCAACAGAGGAAGGAAAAGAGTCAGGAATTGGAGTAGTGCATGGATTGGGTGGCTAACTGCTTCCATGAGACCAGAAGTGGATGGTATCTGGCCAGCATTACTAAGCATTGTAATCCAAGATCCTACAGAAAGATCCTGATCAACTGGAGAGAAATGCAGATCACACATTTCAAAGTCTCATCAACTGGACTTTCTGGAGCCATGGAGGGTGGAGGAACTCCTGAAATTACTGACCTAAGGCAGTCTTTGGGCCTTAAACCAAAAATATTCCCCGAAGTCATCTTAAAACTGAATTCATTAACTAGTTAAAAAAAAAAAAAAAAAGTCTGCCTTGAATACTGTGTTATTGTAAGAACATCTATGTGGGAACAAATGTGTAACAGCAACTCAAAAGATTAGCTAGGGATCTCAGATGGCAGTGGGTTTCTGCTAATGAGGGAGGAACACACAAAAGGGAGGTGAGAATGGGCACACAACTTGAAGAATTGTAATCAGTGTCAATAAATTATACACGTAGAAATGGTTCAATTGGTGTGTGTTTTGCTGTGTATATTCTCAACAACAAAAAAGTACATTTTAGGGGAAAAGGTAAAATTAATTATCGTTGTTTTAAGTGAGTCAAATCGACTCCAGATAATAGTGACCCTGTATAGGGTTTCCTAGGAGCAAATGATGAGCTTGAACTGCCGACCTTGAGGCTCAAACAGACTTCGCAGTCCAGTGCATTAACCCACAGTGACACATCATGAAAAGATATAGGAGGGAAATGTTGCTCTGAACATGGTCCCATGGTCCTTGCAAAATGTCTCCAGGAAAATACCCACATTTTCCTCTAGGAAATCTGAAGAACCGACAGTAATGCTTATGCCATGCCCAAAAGTGTTTCTAATAAAGTTGCATTCAATTTTGGAAGATTTTCATATATTTCTTCTTTCTGATCTTACTTTGTTTAACCAAACTGCATTTGAGAGCTTTTACAATTTCCTTCTGGTATCAATTCTGAAATGAAAATGGACTTTATGTAAGAAAAATTAAAAACCTCATCATCCAACAAAAAAATCATCTCTAGCCTCTCTACCATAAAAATCACCAGAATTTTTAGTCTCTGCCTCCCTCTTCGAAACAAAAACAGAAACTAAAGGGTCCTTGAAATTTGCTAATTTTATATATAAGCTGTAAATATTTTATTGCATGCTTATACTTATTAAACTGAAGTAAAATAGAACACCGGCTGTCAAAAACAGGAGAGAGGGGGCGGGGCGTCTTTCACATTACAAGGAAAAACTAAGAAAACACTAATCCGAGCGCGCTCGCAGCACCACCCCACCCCCGCCTTGTCAGTCACACACTCGCTGCTCCGCCCTCACACTGTCAGTTACTCGCAGGCCAGCCCCCGCGCTGTCAGTCCCAGGCTCTGGCCCGCGGCTGAACCGGCGGCGCTGACGTCAGCTGGCGACCGCGGCCGCATTCCTAAACAGTTCAGACAAACCCACTGGTGGGAAGCTTCGAAAGCCCTCAGCTGTAGTGAGGAAAGCAAAGGCTTGGCTGGCAGCCAGACTCCTGAGCTCAGCATTTTGTAATGCACTTCCTTTTTACTTAACAGCTTGCATAATACCCTTAACCCTTCCATTACCTGCATCACACCTTTAACCCATTCTTTCAACTAATTTTTTAAAACTACTTTGATGCAATTTATTTAAGCACGCTCGCGCCCCTTAAACTGCCCACCTTTTTTTTTCTACTTAAATCTTACTTTTCAAGCAAATAAACGAAACATTCGATTCAAACTCAGCATTGTTGTTGTTAAATGCCATGAAGTCCATTGTCTCTGAGTAAACCCTATACAGGGTTTCCAAGGAGCAGGATTTGAAGCACTGACCTTAAAGATAGCAGCAAGGAGTCCAGTGCTTATCCTACAGAGCCACACCAGGATTCCAAATACAACATTTGTTATTGTTGTTAAGTACCATGGAGTCGGTTCAGACTCATAGTGAACCTGCACAGGGTTTCCACATAGTTTAATGTTAATTTCTTAGTGTAATTTTAGTTTTTAAAGACCATTTATCTTTTAGAACTTATTTTTAAAGAGAATGCCTTCAAATGGTCCAAACTACAGAAGGAACAAAGGGGTATACAATGACAAAGTATTCTTGGATCCTGTCCAGTTACCCAGTTCTCAACCCATTATCACCCCTCAAAAAGTCCTCTGTAATCAAGTCAATTCTGACTGGGACACACCTAAAGAGCTCTAGTAAACGATAATTGGTAACCACACATTCAGCAGTTCAAACCCACCAGCCACTCTAGGAAACCCCATACAGGGTTAATATGAGTCTGAATCCACTGGAAGGCACACAACAAATAGGAGCTGGTAGAATTGCTCCCCCAGGGTTTCCTAGACTTCAATCTTATGGAAACAAACTGCTATCTTTCTTCTGGTGTGCCTTGTGGTTTTGAATATCTGACTTTGAAGTTAACAACCGAGCATTTTAACCACTGAGCCACTAGAGTCCCTAACGTTATTTATTTCTCTAGTATTCACACAGAAATATTTTGGTTATATATGTTGTTGTTAACTGCTGTCAGGTTGGCTCTAACTCATCGTGACCTCGTATAGGATTTCCCAGAAGCAATTAGTGGGTTTTAAACCACGGATCCTATGGTTAGCAGTCCAGCGCTTATCCCAACAGTGCCACAACAGGATTCCTTAGTTACACAATATTGTTGTTAAGTGCCCTCAAGTTGCTTCCGTTCAAAGAAACTCTGTATAGGGTTTCCAAGGAGCAACTGGTGGAACTGAACTACCGACCTTGTGGTTCACAGTTCAGTGCTGATACTACAGCATCACATGAAGTTATATACATGCTCTCTACTTATGTTTTTAAAAAACTGCATGTTGTTGTTGTTAGGTACCGTCCAGTTGGTTCCAATTCACAATAACCCAATGTATAATAGAAGGAAACTGCTCCATCCTGCACCAACCTCACAATCATTGCTATGCTTTTAGCCCATTGGTGCTGCCACTGTGCAATCTATCTCAATGGAAGGTCTTCCTCTTTTTTGCTGACTACTTTACCAAGCATGATGTCCTTCTCCAGGGACTGGTCCCTCCATAATATGTCCCAAGTATGAGAGATGAAGTCAGGTCATCTTGACTTCTAAGGACCATTCTGACTATACTTCTTCTAAACACAGATTTGATTATTCTTTTAGTGATCTGTGGTATTTTTTAATATTTTCCTCCAAAACTACAGGATCCCTGGTGTACCACTGTAGGATAAGCACTTGATCATAAGGTTGGCTCAAACCAAAGGTGGGCAGATCAACCTCACCAGCAGCTCCTCAGAAACCCTAAATAGGGTCTCTATGAGTCAGAGGGCTATCATTGCTGATATCTGATGGATCTTGGCTGAAAGCAGAGGATACCAGAAAGATGTTTATCTGTGCTTTATTGAATACACAAAGACTTTGTATTGTGTGGATCATGACAGGCTATGGGCAACACTGCTAAGTAACAGTATTCTGGAACACTTAATTGTACTCATGACGAACCTGCACACAGACCAAGAGGCAGTTGGAACAGAACAAGGAAATGCTGAACGGTTTAAAATTAAGAAAGGTATATGATAGGACTGTATTCTTTCACCATACTTATTCAACCTGTATGCTGAGCAAATAATCTGAGAAACTGGGTTATATGAAGAAAAATGTGGCATCAGGACTGGAGGGAGACTCATTAACAACCTGCAATATGCAGAAGATACACCTTACTTGCTCAAAGTTAAGAGGACTTAAAACATTTACTGATGAAGATCAAAGAGCACAGCCTTCAGTATGGATTGCATCTCAATGTAAACAAAACAAAAATCCTCACCACTGGACCAATAAACAACATTTTATCCACAGAGAAAAGACTGAAGTTGTCAAGGACTTCATTCTTCTTGGATCAACTATCAACATTCATGGAAGCAGCAGTCAAGAGATCAGACGACATATTCCATTAGGCACAAGACCTAATCTGCAGCACAAGACCTTTTAAAGTGGTGAAGAACAAAGATGTCAGCTTGAGGACTAAGGTGCACCTGACCCAAGCCATGGCATTTTCAATAACTTCATATGCATGTGGAAGCTGGAGAGCGAATAAGGAAGACCATAGAATTGATGCTTTTGAGTTACAGTGTTGGAGGAGAATATCAAAAGTACCATGGGCTGCCAAAAGAACCAACAGATCTGTGTAGGAAGAAGTGCAGCTGGAGTGCTCCTTGGAGGCTAGGAGAGTCAAACTTCATCTCTCATACTTTCAACATATTGTCAGGAAGGACCAGTCACTGGAGAAGGATATCATGTTTAGTAATGTGGAGGGTCAGAGAAAAAGAAGACTCCCAGCGAGATGGATTGGCAAAGTGACAGCATTAATGGGCTCGAGCGTGGCAACAATTGTGAGGTTGGCCCAGGACCAGGCAGTGTTTCGTTCTGGTGTATATAGGGTCTCTAACTCGATGGCACCTAATAACAACAACAACAACAAGTCAGAACCCACTGGATGGCACTTAACAATAACCACCACACCACAACTCAAATGCATCAATTCTTCTATGATCTTCTCTATTCGTTGTCTAACTTTCACTTGTATATGAGGTTTCAGAAAATAGAATGGCTTGGGTAAAGTGCACCTAATCCTCAAACTGACATCTTTGCTCTTAAACACTTTAAAGAGGTCTTCCTGTACAGCAAATTTGCCTAATGCAATACATCATTTGATTTCTTGACTACTGCTTCAACAAGTGTTGCTGTTGATCCAAACAAACTTACGTCTTTAACAGCTTCAATCTTTTCTCCATTTTATCTTGATGTAATGTATTGGTTCAGTGGTGAGGATTTTTGTTTTCTTTATATTGAGCTGCAACCCATACTGAAGGCTATGGTCTTTGATCTTCATCAGTATTTTAAGTTCTCTTCACTTTCAGCAAGCAAGGTTATATCATCTGCATATCTCAGGTTGTTAATGAGTCTTCCTCCAATCCTGATGCCACATTTTTCGTCATATACCCCAGTTTCTTGGATTATTTGCTCAGCCTACAGGCTGAATAAGTATGGTGAAAGAATACAGCCCTGTCGTATACCTTTCTTAATTTTAAACCGTTCAGCATTCCCTTTTGTGTTCCAACAACTGCCTCTTGGTCTGTGTGAAGGCTCCTCATGAGCACAATTAAGTGTTCCAGAATATTCATACTCCACAATGTTGTCCACAGCTTGCCATGATACGTACATTACAAAGTCTTTGTGTATTCAATAAAGCACAGGTCTTTGTGGTATTCTTGGCTTTCAGCCAAGATCTACCTGATGTCAGCAATTATAGCCCTCATTCCACGTCCTCATCTTCAACAGGCTTGAGCCTCTGGTGTTCCCTGTCAATGTACTGCTGAACCCATTTCTGATCTTCAGCAAAATTTTACTTGCATAAGATATTAATGATATTGTCCGATGATTTCCACATTCCAGTGGGTCACCTCTCTTTGGAATGGGCACAAATAAGGACCTCTTCCAATCAGTTGACCAAGTAGCTGTCATCCAAATTTCTTTTCATAGATGAGTGAGTGCCTCATTTTGTGGAAAGTTTGCTAATTGTATTCCATCAATTCCCAGTGTGCCATGTTCTTTGCTAATGCCTTCAGTGCACCTTGACCTTCTTTCTTCAGTATTATTGGATCTTTAAATGGCTGAACACTGCCCATTTCTTTTTGGTACAGTGACTCTGTGTATTCGTTCCATCTTCTTTTGATGCTTTATGCATCATTCATTATTTTGCCCATGTTGTTGTTATTGTTTTTAAGTGTTGTCGAGTTGGTTCCAACTCACAGCGACCCTGTACAGGGTTTCCATGGAGTAGATGGTGAGTTTGAACAACCAACCTTGTATTTCAAACCGACCTCCCCGTACAGTGCTTTATTTACCCTACAGCAAATCCTTCAATGTTATCAGTCAAGGCTTAATTTTTTTTTTTCTTCAGTTCTTCTTCTTTTGTCAGCTCAGCTTGACAACTGCTGAGCATGTCTTCCAGTTTGGTTTTCTAACTCCAGATCTTTTGCACATTTTGTTATATTTGACTTTGTCTTCTCGAGCTAACCTTTGAATTTTCTATTCAACTCGTTTACCTCCTTATTTCTTCCATTTGCTTTAGCATCTCTACACTAGAAAGCAAGTTACAGAGTCTCTTCTGATGTCCATTTTGGTCTTTTCTTTCTTTCCTGTCTTCTTAATGACCTTTTGCTTTCTTACTGTATGATGTTCTTGATGTCATCCCACAACTCCTCTGGTTTTCAGTCATAATGTCTAAGTCATCAAATCTGTTCTTCAGATAATCTCTAAATTCAGGTGGAATCTGTTCAAGTCATATTTTGGTTCTCGTGGTCTTGTTTTAATTTTCTTCAGCTTCAGCCTGAACTTGTATATGAGCAATTGATGGTCTTTTCCACAGTCTGTCCCTGGTCTTGTTTTGGCTGATGATATGGAGCTTTTCCACCATGTCTTTCCACAGACGTAGTCAATTTGATTTCTGTGTATTCCATCTGGTGATGTCCATGTGTATGTTGTTTTAAAAAGGTATTTGCAATGAAGAAGTCATTGGTCTTGCAAAATTCTATCACGTGATTTCCAGCATCGTTTCTATCATCAAGTCCATATTTTTCAACTATTGGTCCTTCCTCTTTGTTTCCAGCCTTCACATTCCAATAACCAGCAATTATCAATACATCTTGATAGCATTTTTTAATCAATTTAAGACTGAAGAAGTTGGTAGAATTCTTCAATTTCATCATCATTGGCTTTAGTGGTTGGTGCTTTACATAGCTCTTTAACTGGTCTTCCCTGATAATATTCTTTGCGTATGAATATTATCCTATCACAGCTTTGTATTACAAAGTAAATCTTGCAATGTTCTTTTTGATGATGAATACAGTGCATTCCTCTTCAATTTGTCATTCTTGGCATATTAAACCATGTGACTGTAAGATTCAAAATGACGAGTACCGATCCATTTCAACACACTAAAACCTAGGATATATCTACCTTTATGAGTTTCATTTCATTTTTGACAACTTCCAATTTTCCTAGATTCATACTTCATACATTCCAGGTTCTGATTATTAATAGATGTTTACAGCTGTTTCTCCTCATTTCTCTTCCATCAGCAAATGAAAATCCCAAAAGGTTTACTCCATTGGCATCTTCGCAGTCAACTCTCCTTTGAGGATGCAGCTCAAAACTGTATTGGGAGTGCCTTACAACTTGAGGGGCTCATCTTCCGGCACTATATCTGACAATATTCTGGTGCTCTTCGTCAGTTTTCAATAGTTCACTGGTGCCATCTGACAGTGTATTTGGCAGTACTCCGTCATTCCTTCTTCCTAGTCTGGCATAGTCTGAAAGCTCATCTGAAACTTGTCCACCATGGGTGAGACCCTGTTGGTTATTTAAAACACTGGTGTCATAACTTTCAGAAAGCACAGCAACACACAGGCCACCACAGTACAGAAAACTGAATAGAACAACCACAATTTATTTACCTCACAGTACCCCCAGGATTCCTGTTGATACCACAGTTAAAGTGCTGGGCTGTTAACCAAAAGGTTAAAGGTTCAAAGCCACCAGATGCTCAATGGAAGAAAGATGCAGCAGCCAATTTCTCTAAAGATCTACAACCTTGAAAATCGTACTCTGTCATGTAGGGTAGATATAAGTCAGAATCGACTTGAGGCAAGTAGGGTTTTTTTTTTAGTGATGGTACCTAACAATGAGAGCAAACTAGAAGGTCCGCAGTTCAAGATTTAACTTGCCTCAGAGATTTAAAAAGCTTGGAAACCCTATATGGGGTCACTATGCATCAGAACCAACTTGACCAATGGCAGACAGCAACAACAGCATCACAACAATATTTCGGGCAGTCAGGTCATTTCCAAGGTCCCGGGATGGTCACTGAAAGACTGGCACCACAGAAGAAAGATCTGGCCATCTGCTTTCTTTAAAATTATAGCCAAGAAAATCTTACAGAACAGTGTTACTCTGACACATATGGTGTGGTCATTAGTCAGAATTAGCTCAAGAGGAATGGGTTTGGTTTTTGGTTTAAGTAATTTCCTATCTTTCTGCTATTGTAAATAATGTCCCAGTACAAACCATGTAAAAGGAGCTCTGGTAGCGCAGTGGTTACGAATCAGGCTGCTAACCTCAAGATCAGCAGTTCGAAACTACCAGCGGTTCCGTGGGAGAAAGATGAGGCTTTCTGCTCCTGTAAAGATTTACAGCCTCAGAAACCCTGTGCAGGGTCACTATGAATCAGAACAGTCTCCACGGGACTTAACAACAAACCTTGTATGGATAGAGCTGTAGAATAAATTCTTAGATGGGTGACTGCTGGGTCAAATGAAACATGCATTTTTAATTTTGATAGGAAAAGTGTCCTCCATTGAAGTTGTACCCATTTACCTCCTACCAACAATTCATCAGTTTCATTGATACAGCTCACATGTCCCATGAATTGAGGCTCTTCTTTATTCCAGAGGACTCAGATCCCTTGCCAATCCAATATAAGGTTCTTTTCAATAATAAAAAAAAAAAAAATCCGTAGAAGATCGTGTCTCACTGTAATTTTATTCTATATATTTCATATTGTGAATGACGTTGAAACTCTTTTTATACAATTAAGGCCCCTTTGTACTCTCTCTGTCACTCTTAAATTATCTTTTTTAGCGATTTTTCTATTGAATTGGTTTGTCATTTTCTTACTGCTTTGTCAGAAGTTGTCAATATATTAATTATGAAAGTAGTCCTTGTGATACGAGTTGCAAACATATTTTTTCTCCAGTTTGGTCAACTAGTTGTTTCTGGTGGTTTCTGCCATAAAGAAATTTAGGGATTTTATGTAGCTAAATTGTTATCAGTCTATTGTTTTATGGTTTCTGGTTATTGTATCAAACATAAACCATCATTTCTAATGCAAATTATGAAAGAATTCTGTATTTTCTGCTAATGTTATTATGTTTTCATTTTTTAGAGTTTATACTTTGTTTTTTCCTAGATGGACATCTACTAATCCCAACGGTATTTACTGAATAATCTTTCTCATTGATTTTAAATGCTACTTTTATCATGTTTAAATACATTTCATATTGAGCAGGTTTTGTTTGCTATTTTTTAATCAAACTAAGCTTTTTCTAGGATTTCTGGGACAAATTAAAACACAGTATAATTAGGTTACATTAAAGACTTGTATTGAAATAGTATCTAATATTATTTCAAAGCAACTAACTTTTGGAGAACAAAAATTCATTCAAAAACATTACTTCTGACCAATTCTGGTAAACACTTTCAGTCTTCATAAAGACTCCAGATAATTACCAGAAAGGTTTTAAGCATTGAAAATTATTAAAGTAACATTTTGATATGATTATCTGTTGCACAAGACCTTGTTTAAGAGCAAAGATGTCAGCTTGAGGACTAAGGTGTGTCTGACCCAAGCCATAGTATTTCCAATAACCTCATATGAATGCAAAAGCTGGACAATGAATAAGGAAGACCATAGAAGATTTGATGCTTTTGAGTTATGGTGTTGGAGGAGAATATTGAAAGTGCCATGGGCTGTCAAAAGAACCAACAGATCTGTGTTGGAAGAAGTGCAGCCAGAGTGCTCCTTGGAGGCCAGAACAGCCAAACTTTGTCTCTCATACTGTATGCGTACTCACAACAGAGAGACATAATGTGGTACAAGAACTGTCAAAAACATAAATAATTCCTAAACCCTGAGATGCAGAAAGCTTGAGTGCATAGTGCAGCTCATGCTGTCCTCAGAATGATGAAGCTTCTCACTGATTCCTCAGTAGTCCCATGTACCAATCCTTTCAGGACCAGCTTGCCATGGCCCCCAAACTAAATGTCAAGGGACCTTTAAGGGTATTTAGTCTTGGGAGACAGACAACTACACGTAAGCATTTTTTCAAATTCTGAAATAGTACATAAATAAAAGGCTTTCTCTTTCTAAATAAAGTCAAGATGCAGTACTACAATTGTACTTAGGAGGTCACAATTTTAAACTAAGCCCATGGTCTTATTAAAACTATGAAACATAGAATAAATGAAAAATGAAACACAGAATAAAGTCCACACAGAAATGACTTTAATGCTCCTAATCTACTCTGTTCCTAATCTATTCTTCTACCCTTTCCTTTCAAGGTGCCTACACTTTGGCCAATGATAGTGGGGCCTGCTGTTTCTCAAACATGCCTGCTGACTTTGCTCACATTTTCCTGTATCTGGAATATGCACCCAACAACAGAGAATTCCACCCTCTAAACTAAAATACTTTCCTATCTTTCAAAGACTCAGCACAAATGCAAGCTCCTTTCTTAATGTCTTTCTCCTCTGAGGACTCCTGGTAGCGAAGAGGATGGCAGTGGTTAGCAATGAGTTTTAAAAAGAAATATCATCAAAATATGTGTTTTTAATTCTCAGGTTATAGGAGAATAAAAGAAGCTAAGGAAACACTGTGTTCTACTTACTGAGAAAATCAACGGACCATTACAAAGAAAAAGAAATAGATCCTATTTATTTCAAAAACGTAGTAATATATCCCATTTATGTGAACAAAGTACACAATTTTTACAAACCCCATCTCTGGAAGGGAGTCAGCTTCCTATTATATTTTCAAATGCAGTTTTCCATCAACTTATAAATTTTTTAAAAAGAACATAAATACAGTACTATTAAAGAAAAAGAGGAAAAACCCAAAACAAGGCGGATTGTTGGCACAGTGACAGCAGCAATGGGCTCAGGCATAGCAATGATTGTGAGGCTGATGCAGGACCAGGCAGTGTTTCATTCTGTTGTGCACACGGTCACTAGCAGTCAGTATAGACTCAATGATTAGAAACCAACTACTTCAACCAGATGATTACAAGGAAGTTCAATTGCTCTCTCACTCACTGCAGCTGAGGCTGTCAGTTCAGGGACCAACTGATACAGACTCCTATGACTTAGGACTCAAAATTCCAAAGGTTAAGATGAAAGACAGGTAAGCAACCGTTTGCAAATTTAGTTGGGCATCAGAATCATCTGGGTAACTTTAGACCAAAAGTCCCCAAATTGCTGACATAAAAGAGATGAAGGTAGGCATTTTGTACATGTTCCCAAAGTGATTTTCATGCCCAAACTTATTTAGAAATTACCAGTTTGGAATATGAGGTGGTGCCGTAAAGGAACTAGAGAAGGTGAGGTGGTCAGAGTACTTTTCTCTCCCAGTGTCCCTCCCTCACTCCAAAGAGAACGTAGCCATCAGAAGAAAGGAGCTATAACAAGAGCTGCAGGGGGGGTGGCTATAGGGATTCCCTCTTTAAAGCCCATTTGCTCTCCTAGGACTACCATAAGGTTCCAGTCCCAAATCAAATCTGGACCAAACAGCAAAACAGGGTAGGGAGTTCCTTTATAGGATGGTAGCCATGGCTAAGTCTAAGGGTAGCACAAGACAAGAAGAGCTTCAAGAGGTTTTCTACCGGCCTCATTTTGTGTCCTTCTTTGCCTAACTATTGGAACATGAATGAAAATTAGCTACTGGGAACAAGAAAAAAATGTAATCATTAAAAAATTCAACTGATAAATAAGAAAATGGAGAAAAACGTATTTCTGAGGAATAAAAAAACATATATTTTTTAAACCTATGATGGCTATTTAAAAGACCTCTGAAAGTCACCTAATTATCTCTTAACAGACTAGGATACAGCTAAACTAACCCGAAAATGCTTCTAATATATACATATTAGCAAAGAGATTAAATTGACATATTATTTCACTGTCAAAACCATCATCACTGATATTATATTATCATCTAACAGAAGCTTCTTGTTGTTGTCGAGTGCTATTGAATCGGTTCCGACTTACAGCGACCCTGTATAGGGTTTCCAAGGAGTGGCTGGTGAACTTGATCCATAATAAGGTTGTAAACTAAGAATTATGCATTAAACACTGCTTCTTTTTATGATAAAAATTTATGCAACTGTAGGATCTTGTTATATGCATGTTTTCGCTTCTTATTTTATTCAAAAGGTTCCCTTTACCAAGTGTACTTTCTAACTATGCAGACAAAGTGTTCCCTTTCTCTGGCTGTTTCTTCCCTAGCCTCCATGTGACCAAGCATCCATGCTAGACAGAAAGAAGCTATAGGGCTCACAGTGGTCTTGCTTGTTAGTCTGTGAGAGACTCAATCTACCATCTGCATATGGATTCAATTTTTCCTGTAGTCAGTGGTTCCCTGCTCTATATAAATAGGAATGGAACTGACTACATGGTACATGGCTTAGAAATCCCAGGCCATTTTTTACATTTTAGTTTTGTTTTTCTAGATAACTTTGTAGCTTTAACAGTTCAAAAAGGAGTTTGGAATACTAAATTCTCATGATTTTTGGTCATATGAAGACCATGCCCAAGTAAATAATCACTCAATCTTAAATTACTACCTCCATTGGAGTCCTTTTTATGAATCTTGCTGGTGCTTTAGGAGAGTCATGAAGGACTGAAAAGAGTTACTTCAAAAAAGACTACCAAATACATGTGTCTTCAATTAAGCTGAAACTCTTTGCTTCTTCTAAGCCAGATGTATAAGCTTGCCAAGTGCCATCATTTATAAACAGCACATTATTCCTGGTGTAATATGCTATTACTTCCTTTCTTTATCATGGGATTGATCACTGAGTTAAATACATGCATTTACCTCCATTTCCTAAGTACAACCTAAGATAAGAGACTTTTGATTTACTCATACTGGTTACGAATTGGGCTGCTAATCTCATGGTCAGCAGTTCAAAACTACCAGCTGTTCCGCAGGAGAAAGATGAATGAGGCTTCCTGCTCCTGAAAAGATTTACAGCCTCGAAAACCCTATACAGGGCAGCTGTGAGTCGGAACTGACTCCAAGGTACATAATAACAACAACATATATCCCCAAGACCTATCACATGGTATGTCTCAATCATTATTGCCTAATGAATACTGCCCTCAGTAAAGTATGACCCCACAAAAATGAAATTAATTTCTCTCATTCGTTTAGATATAACTCAACTGTACATTTACTGAAATACAAATTAAACATTATATCCAACAAGGCAGATATTAAATCTGCCCATAGGGACAAAGTAACAGCTACTATAGGAATAACTACTTTGAATTTCCTTAGTTGGGTACAATTGGATACTTAACCTTTAAGGTACAAAACCTTATATATTTAACAAAATTGAATCCCATTCAAATTCCAATTTCATATGCACCCTAGAGCACCATAATCTATAAACCATATAGTATGTTACCCTCTGCAGAAAGTTAATCATTAAAAATGCCTTCATTTGGAGAGCTTCTGGACATAGTATTTCCTATATTTTTCTTATTTAAAAATAGTAAAAAATCATCTTATTACAAAAGTTTTACCTTGCATCTGTACTTCAAGTGACAAAGATTTTATTTACAGTGGAAGCCAAACCTAACTAACGAAGTATATAATGTCATTCCATTGTAGTTTTAAAAGAACAATTATAACTATTAACTAAATTAAAATTTCAAGCATTTATATAATGATTCTCACCACCAAATCCTTCATTCCCTGGAGTGGACTTATAATTGTTTGAGTCATCTTTTCTAATCCTCACAAATAGGACCCTTTGATTCTACTGAGTGAGTGCTTCATAATAAAGAAAAACCTCAACACAGAAGTATCTACTGTTACTATAGCTCAAGGTATTCGTGTTTCACAAAGGATATGTTCAGAGTGAGAAAAGTATAGGAAACAGTTCCTTTAATTTTGTTCCATCTTTAGAAGATTTCTGGAATATTAAAAATTTTAAATCTTTGCAGCACACATTGTGATCACCACATCCTATTTGAAGAGCTGTATGCTTTTCTAAGGGACCATTTAAAAGTGGCAATGAAAAACTCAAGACATTTCAGGAAAGCATGATTGTGAAGGATCTGAATCCACAAAAGAGGGATAGTAGGCAAAGTCGTGGCAGCAGACTCTGGAAAGGAATCAATATAATAACTCTTACTCAATATCTGAAGATTTGCTATGTGAAAAATGGAAGGATAGAAGGGCAGGGAATCCATGCAAATGAAAACTACCTAATATAAAGTTACTCAATATTGCTTAGAAAGCCAAAGCCCAAGTTCTCTATTTCTAAAGGGGAAGTTAAGCCAAGGCTGACTGAAAAAGCCACATCAAGACAAATGGCAACCTGCCAAGGATACTTAACCTGGTTTGTACCACAGAAAAATGTAAACAGATATTAACCATAAGGCAACAAGTCATAAGATCTGGGTTTTAGTTCCAAATCTTTTCTCACTATCTACGAATAAGGTCAATCATAGATAGGTCATTACCTTCTCTGAGAAGCAATTCCCTAACCTGTAGCCAGAAATAAGATTGAAAAAAAAAAAACAAAAAACACTAAAGAGCAAACAAATTTGAGTATTATTATGTCCCTAGGAGATTAACTCCAGTGTATCAAGTTACTAAGGTCCCTAAGTGGCACAAACAGTTGGCACAAGATTATTAACCAAATCCATACAGTAGCACCATGGAAGAAAGACCTGGTGAACTGTTTCTGTAAATATCACAGCCAAGAAAATCCTATGAAACAGTTATACTCGACAACACATGCAGTTGTCATGAGTAGGAAATCTACTCAATAACGGATTTTTAATAGAAGATACTAGAAAGATATTTCATTTAACCACTGCTCCCCCCAAAAAACAAAAACCTGTTTTCTGAATAGTTTTTTCAGCAACAAGTAAAAATTTTAACCAAAAATTTACATTTAGAATCATCTAGTAAGTATGTTTACTAATGTAAAATTTTCCTTGTTTTTAAATTACTTCAACTTGGCTAACAGCACTGTAGGATAAGCATTAGACTGTGAGGTCAGTTTGAAATACAAGGTTGGCAATTCAAACCCACCAGCCACTTTTCGGAAACCCTATACAGGGTCGCTGTGAGTCATAATTGACTTGATGGCACTTAACAACAACTACAACAAAACTTTAACTAAAAAAATCTAATACCAACACCATCCTCTTACATGTGTACAGCATGTTACAAGCTAAACAGAATGTTTCCTTTGCATATGACTCTCACAATAAACCCATAAGGTCAACAGAATAAGGGTCACTGGGATAATTTAACAAAAAAGGAAGATAAAGGTGAAGGAAATAAGACATCCAAGGCACAAAATTAGAAGTAGTAGTGCTTGAAGCAGTCTGCCCTGTTCTAAATCACATCTACCTTCCAACACTAGACTGTATCTTCCAATCTCAGTATATTTAGAGATTTATAAAAAAGGATAAAGTTCCCAAATGTTTTAGTTTCCATTCGATCTGATTTAGAATCCCTTAAATCAATAACTACCCCCCCAAAAAAAATTTGTAATGCTTAATAAGATATTCAAAGTAGATAGTCCACTGACCCCTACAGAATGAAGCAATTTTCTTTACTCTATCTGAATAATTTATTGAGAAATAAATTCTCTGAAACACTTTAATATCAGATTATTAATACAGTCCATGACCTATTGTATTTTATAAAATTTGGCTTAAAAGGTCAAATGAATAAAATATCTTAATTTATAAGTTAGAGACTCTAAATTGCAATCGTCCTGATATATCAAAATATGTAGCCACATGTTTTTCAATTTTTGAAATTCAATTTGCTTTAAAGTCAGGGTTTTTTTTTTAAATCAATTAAGTATTTACTGAGCTATCACCACGTGTCTAGCCCTGCACTCATTTAATCTATTAAACCATTGATTTTTACCTTAACTCTGATATTGCTTAACTCAGTATTCAAAGATGATACTTGACAGATCCCTATCTATGTATAGGTATGAATGGGGCGGGGGGGGGGCTTTTTTTTTTGTCTACACAAAGACTGCTCTTAGTCTTTGCATAGCCTGCCATCTGTCCTTCTGTCTTACCTACATATACACACACACACCGTCACCAGATTGGACGGCTTACACAGAAACTGTCTCAGCACTAAGCAGTTACACCACCTGTCCGAAATGCTGTCCGCTTTACTAAGGAACCCTTTCAGAGCATGCCAGCTTTGCCGAGGGGACGAAACAAGCTATAAATGTACTCCCTCTGGTACTAATGCTTATAAATGGGATTTCATTGCTCAATGAAGTAAGTACAGTGGGGTTTCCTTTATCCATCATGACTATGCCCATAAATCAAGTCAAAAGACTAATTCAAGTCAAGTGATGGCACCCTACTGCCCCTAGGGTATCAAGTGCCACTCCCCATCAGTGCACACCATGATCTGGTCCTTCCCTCTACTAGTCCTCTATCCTGCCACACCCATTTCCCCCTACCCCCTCAATGCTCAGTTCCAGCCACAGAAGCTGTGCAGAATCTGAATCCAAAAAGTGAAAAACCATTTCATACATCTGTACTTTTGCATAAGTTTTACCTGCTGCCTAGAAAGCCTGTCTGTTTCCCCAGCCCTTTCTCTAGCTATCCACCCACCCTCATCCTAATAATATTTGCTTAGCCAGCTCCTCTCATTGCCCACCATGGGGTCAAAGCTTCCCCTTCTCTTTTGAAGGCCTCATAGATGTCCAGAAAGAACCACTGACTCCTCCTCCTATACACTCACTCAGACCCACTCAGATAGTCACTCAGGTAGTATGAGTATGACTCCATGCTTCAAGGCAATCTGTCTTTTCACCCAGTGAGATGGGAAGGGATCTAACTCTTCTTTGCATTCCCAGTATACTCACGCAGTGCTGCCACAAATCAAATAACCGGTAATGGAGGGAAAGCCCCTACTGATCAACGGCCCAGGGCTCAGTGAACCCAGGCAACTCTTCCCAATGCAACAGCCATCAGTGCCTAAACAGTCAGGGCTGGCAGCCTCCTGTACTCACATTCCTAGAGGAGACACTGATGTCCTGATAGGACACTCTCCAAAGGTAGGCTGGGCCAGGTGGAGCAGGAATAAGGAGGCAGACACTGTACCAGTCCTTACTGGGGTGAGATGACCGTAACCTGAGTTTTCTCTAATTATAAATGCTTACCTTTCATCTTCAAATTATACCTTCATGTCTCTTCCATTTACCAGTAAATTCCTGCTTTGTAATAAAAACAAGTAAAACAGCAGATCATCCACATATATAGTATCTCTCCAAACTAAAAAGTCCTTAGTGATTCAAAACTGAACAACACAAAAACATCCCTTCCTACCTATATTACTTGAACATTCCACAGACTTCGAGGACTGCTTCAACAACAACAAATATATGAGGTTGAACTATGAATCACAAGGTCAGCAGTTCATATCTACCAGCTGCTCCTCAGAAACCCTATACAGAGTTGCTATGAGTCAGAACCAACTTGACAGCATTTAACAACAACATAATGAGGTTAGCTATCTTGATTTCCAAGGAAACCCAGTGGAACAATACTTAAACATCTGGCTGCAAACTGCAAGGCTGGGAAATCAAACCTACCCAAAGATTCTGTAGGAGAAGGACCTGGTAATCTGCTGTCTTAAGGGCTGTTGTTGTTGTTGTTGTTAAGTGCCATACAGTCGGATTCTGACCCATAGCAAGCCTGTATAGGGTTTCAGAGGAGCAGCTGGTGAACTTGAACAGCCTGGCCTCCCGGTTCAAGAGGACTTTGTAGTCTGGCACATTAGCCAACAGCACCACACCTATGGGGCCATTCTATTCTGTCACATGAGGTCACTATGAAGTTGGAATTGACTCAAAGGCACCCAACAACGTCTTGCTTCCAATCTCTCTGTAGATTAAAAGCAGCATGTTTGGGAGGAAAAGAGCAAAGAAGAGGAATATATATACATATATGTATTATATACATATGTTGTTAAGTGCCATCAGTCAGTTCCAATTCATAGCGACTCTGTCTGTATAGGGCTTCCGAAAATCAGCTGGTGGGTTTGAACTGCTGATCTTATGGCTTGCAGTTCCATGCTGATCCTACAATGCCACATCAGGAAATATATATATACATATATATTAGACTCAAGAATCTGAAAATACAGCATTCTTGACTATCACTCTAAAAGGGAATAGAGAGGGAACATTTTGAATTCTTTTTCTATTAAACAGATATAAAAAATAAAGTTTGCATTTTTTAAACGGTTTTCTGGGAATTGGAATTGCAGAAAATAGTATCTTTTTCAATATACTGCTATAGTCATAGTATGTTTTTAATTGTTGTTGAGTGCAGTTGAGTCAGTTTCAACTTACAGCGACCCTGTATGGGGTTTCCGAGGAGCAGCTGGTAGGTGTACGCTACTGACCTCGTGAATCGCAGTCCAGCACTGATCCTACAGCACCACACCAGGAGTCCAAATATAACCAGGTTATTGCTGTTTTTGTTAAGTGCCGTGGAGTTGGTTCCAACTCATAGCAACCTTGTATAGGATGTCCAAGGAGCAGCTGGTGAGCTTGAACAATCGATCTTGTGGTTCTACAGACCCACCAATACCAACAAAACCTTAAAAGCCAGAAAGAGTATGTATACATTAAGAATCTCTTATATTATTCTTCCAGTCATCCAATCTGGAAGAAGTCCTTCATCAAATTTTCAGTGTTAAAGAAAAATAGCATGTCAATCTATGAGAAAATATGTACACTTTAAATGGAGTTAGTCCTACAGATGGCAAAGAAAACCTTTAGTCTAGTAAATTCTAAAGACAGTATTTTTGAGATTATTATCTAACTGACAATGCTAATCCACAAATACTTGGTCATTTTTGGGATCTCCAAAGCAAGGGGCAAGGACAAGGGGAAGAGTCAGTACAAGTGAAGAGAAAATTACACTTTCACTTAGAAAAAAAAATTTTTTTTAACCTTACAGATAGTATTTTGTCAGGCTCAGATTTAACACTGGAGGTGGTAGTTATTGTCTGTCATTAAGACAGTTCTAATTTATACAAGGTTATCAAGGCTGTAAATCTTTATGGGAGCAGAAAGCCTCAGCTTTCATCTGCCAATGTGTAACCCACTAGGCCACCAGGGCTCCTTCAGATTTAATACTGTTGTTGTTACTAAGTTCCCTGGAGTCAATTCCAACTCATCTTGTTGTTATTGCTATTGTTAGGTGTTGTTGAGTTAGTTCCAACTCACAGTGACCCTATGCACAACAGAACAAAACATTGCCCAATGCTGTGTTATCCTCACAACTGTTATGCTTGAACCCATTGCTGCTGCCACTGTGCCAATCCATCCCTTCCACTTTACCAAGCATGATGTCCTTCACCAAGGACTGGTCCCTCCTTATACAATGTCCTAAGTATGAGAGATGAAGTCTCGCCATCCTGGCTTCTAACAAGCGTTCTTCCTATACTTCTTATAATACAGATTTGTTTGTTCTTCTGGCAGTCCATGACACTTTTAATAGTCTCAAGTATTTCTGTATATGGTTTTCCGAGGAGCAGCTGGTGGGTTTGAATTGCTGACCTTGTGGTTAGCAGTCCAGTGTTTATCCTACAGTGCCACACCCAGTGTTCAGGTTTAATACTGTTATTGTTGTATGCCATGGAATGTTCTGACTCATCACAACCCTGTATAGGATTTCTGAGAGCAGATGGTAGGTTTGAACTGCCAATCTTATGGTTAACGGTCCAGGGCTTTATGCTATAGTATCATGCCAGGGATTAGATTTCATACTAGAGGCAGACAAAGAAAGTATCTGAAGGTATGATGTAAACAAAGTATACATGGATACAATGATAGTCACATCATTTCTGAGTTCGAATAATTTTGATTTTTTAAAAAGGTGTAAAAGAATAAAGAAATATACATTTATTAATTATTGCAACCTTTTTAGTCTAAATAAGTAATTCTGGTGGTGGTGGTGGTGGTGGTTGTGTACCATGGAGTCAATTCCAAGTCATAGTGACACTGTATAGCGTTTCTGAGGCTGTAAATTTTTACAGGAGCAGAAAGTCTCACCTTGCTCCAGTGGAGTGACTGGTAGATTTGACCTGCTGACCATGCAATTAGCAGCTCAGCTCATAATCCACAACACTACCAGGGCTCCTTAAATAACCCTGTTATTAAGTGCCATAGAGTTAATTTGGACTCATAGTGATCCTGTGTAAGGTTTCTGAGGAATGGCTGGTTCACCAACCTTGTGGTTCAAACTGGCTTTGTGGTCTAATGTTTATCCTACAGCACCACACCAGGACTCCTAAATAACCCTTGTTTTATTACATGGAGTCGGTTCTGAATCACAGCAACCCTGCAAAGGATTTATGAGGAGCAGCCGGTGTGTCTGAACTGCTGACCTTACAGTCCAGTGTTTATCCTACAGTGCCACAACAGGACTTCAAAATAATTGTGTTGCTGTTGTTTTTAAGTGCCTTCTTGTCAATTCCAACTCAGAACGACCCTTTACAGGGTTTTGGAGGAGCAACTGATGAGCTTGAACCATCAACCTTGTGGTTCAAACTGACCTTCTGGTCCAGCACATTAACCCACAGCACCAAACAAACAAACAAAAATTTAAATACATACTGTAATTGAAATATCTAAAATAGGTTCTACAACTTGCCCAGTGAAATAAGCCTTTTGCAAAGCCTTTGTAGTGTATAGAACCTTCAGTGGAATCCTGAACCCCATCCAGAACCTTCTGAGGTGGGACATTCCTACTAGAAAGGACAAGCAGACCAGCCTGAAATAGCTAGAGCAACAGAAGATGATACATCTTCAAAGAAAGATCATCAGGAAAAACCCAAAACAAAAATGTCAGTATGACTGGCTACCACAAGAATAATCAAGTTGTTCACTGAAACTCAAAGGTAACATATAAGCAGGTATATAAGCTTGCTGACAACCACACTGGTCTACTGGTGAGTGGAAGAAGGGGAAAGGCAGCAATGAATGAATATGGCTGAGTTCAACCACGTTCCATAGACTTCCGTTGACCTGGAGATGAGAGAGAAAAGATGAAGGGCTGGTTGGTACAAAGTGTGGTGAGACCTGGGGACACTTGAGCCCATGGACAAGGACACAGCCACAAACGGCTAGCACTGAGAGTGAAGCATCTAGCTGATATGAAGTGAGGGGAGACGCACAAGAACACCCAAATTTGCAGAGAGTACCCATCTGACCTTGCAGCTAGTACCCATCTGACCTAACCTCAATGGTTTGATAATCAGAACTTGACTAAAGGAAGATAAAAAGAAAAAAAATTTTTTGATAAAGGCAATGAGTGTAAATGGCTACAATTTGATCCACTTGACCTATACTCATAGAGATAGTACCTCAAAATACCAGAGAGGGAAGGAGTCTTCACATCAAGCATCAATGTTATCCCCTCTGTATACAGGGTAGATATAGGGACGGACAAGGAGCTCTGGTAGCATAGTAGTTACAAATCGGGCTGCGAACCGTAAGGTCAGCAGTTCGAAACTACCAGCTGTTCCACAGGAGAAAGATGAGGCAGTCTGCTCCTGTAAAGATTTACAGCCTCGGAAACCCTGTACAGGGTCGCTAAGAGTCGAAACTGACTCCACGGCACACAACCACCACCACCATAGGAATGGGCAATTTATACAGTGGCTACCTAAAATGAGGGGGCGATAAAGGCACAAAGTGACTAGCTTATAAAGTTTCAAGAGGGAGTTTAAGTTAAGAGTGTGTGGGGGAAGATAGAGTCCTCACTGAATAGTTTTCATCTTGTCTAGATGAGTTTGGTAAAAAGAGATGGGGATAAGACTCTTATGATTTAATAGTCAGTAACTGTTATCATGACTAATTACAACTGTCACAATTGTAAAGGTGAAAGTTTAATAACAAAAAGGGAGGAGTAGTTAATCTTACAGTCCAGAAACAGAGGACCCTAGAACCATCAAGGGAGAAGAGCACAAGTGGAATGTGGGACCTTATCCAGAGGCGCAACAACACCAGAGATGGAGGCAGAGATAGGGACTATGGCGAGAGGGAGCAGCTTAGGACTCTAGATTCATGGAAAGAGAAGGATTGAGAGCTGGCAGCCAGGAGGCAGACTTGCAGAATGTACCCTTTGGTGGTTTAAATTATCAAATATGCATGAGTGTTAAAAAAAAAAAGAGCTAAAATAGAGAGAAATATTGTTAACTGATGGTACATGGAGGGGATTATAATCATTGTAATGAAACAAAGTATATGATTTGTTGAATGTAAAACTGATGATCTGCCCTGTTAACTTTCACTCAATTCACAATAAAAACATAAAAAAAAAAAAATACTGAAATATCATATTCTCTTCATTTGAGCAAACTATCCTTTTGGGAATATGTGACATACTCCTGGTAGAGTCCTGATGTGGCACTGTAGGATAAGCATGGAACTGCTAGCTGAAAGGTAAGTGGTTCAAACCCACCAGTCACTCCTCGGAAACCCTATACAGGGTCACTATGAGTTGGAACTGACTCAACGTCACTTTATAACAATAGTAAGTCCTGGTGTAGCATTTTAGGATACGTAGTGGACTGCTAACCATAAGAATGGTGGTTCAAACCCACCAGCTGCTCCTCAGAAATCCTATACAGAGCTGCTATGAGTCAGAACCAACTTGTAGAACTTAACAACAAAGGTATGTAGGTAGGTAGGTAGACTGGGCTGGTAGGTAGGCAGGCAGGCAGGCAGAAAGTCAAGGACTGCAGAGGAAGAAGAAAAGGAGCTCTGTAGAGCAAATAAGACGGAAGAATGCAAGAGAAATTCAGTTTGGCTTCATGCTGTAGATGCCCTCAGGAAACGTACCTTCTCATACAGTAATTCCCCAGATTCACCAAAAGACCTGCTTTTGTTTGTAGATCAAAATCTACAAGCACCCTTTCTTACATCAGGCCCAGTGGATACATGGCTTAGAAATTATTTGCATCCCAGCATGTCCTCATCAAGCTACATGTGTGGTCTGCTCTACTGACAACACTAACAGCTGCAGGATACCTCCACAAAGACACAGAACAGACACAGAAAGATTTAGGTTTGTCAAAATTGATGTCTGAGATTCTAAAACCGTTTTCTTTTCCCTCCACATGATAGTCTACAAATGCAATCAATCTCTAAATCACTGCAGATTTTTTTCACTTGCCCATCTTCTCTATTAAGTTGCAGGGTTTTTAAAGCTTCAAGAAAGGCCATGTCTCTGGGAGGGGAGCCTTTCTAAAGAGATGGACCCTGAAGAGGAACCCCAAACAGTACTTCAAAGGCAGTAGAACAGACCATGATTAAGCTGACAGGTGGTAGTCTTCATCGGTTTTCCTTTCTCTTCTGCACATTTCTTCTCATTGAATGTTTCACGATATGTGTCCTAGTATGCCACAATGCATTTACAGACCTTTAAGCGACAAAAAATAAAGAAGCAATGATTTTGGAAGATTTAAGAGAGGCAAAGGCAAAGTCTTTCTGATGACTACTGAACTTAAGTTCACTGTCAAATTTCACAATTATTCCTATTTTAAAACATACAATATGGATTTCCATTGTAAAGTTTCTTAATAGAAGAAAGATGAGGCAGTCCACATGTGTAATGATTTGCAGCCTTAGAAACCCCATGGGGAAGTTCTGCTCTGCTTACAGGGTCCCTATGAGTCAAAACTGACTCCAAGTCAGTGGGTTTGGTTCCTGGTTTTGTTTACAAGAAAACTGCCCAAAGTCACCTTTCTGAAGAACCTTTTGGTACATATGAAGTTCTTCAGCTGATAGTGAACTGTGGGGAGTTTTGCCCATCAAGCAGAGTTTTTAAACTTTGTTCCCTCTTTTTCCTTTAAAGGAGTAAAAGTAATTGAACCACAAGACAAAAAGGTGATCTGACAGTTTTATTTTATTTTATTGGGGGGAGGGTGTTTGTTTGGTGGTGGTTATATACTGTCAAGTCAGTTCTGACTCAACAGTGACCCTGTATAGGGTTTCTGAGACTGTCAATCTTTACAGGAGTAGAAAGCCCTGGTCTTTCTCCTTTGGAGCGACAGGTAGATTCAAACTGCTGACCTTACAGTTAGCAGCCTACCTGGTAATCCACTATGCTACTAAGGCTCCTTGTTTATTTATTTATTTAATGTTTTATTGTGAATTATATGATAGTTTACATGGGAGAACTTTAGTTTTACATTCATTCCATCGTATATCATCTCATTGCCATGGTTCCAATC
>NW_006408873.1:1314446-1386474 GCF_000296735.1 Chrysochloris asiatica | reverse complement strand
TTTCATCAGCTCCGTCCAGACAGATTGAATAGTACCCACTGGAGATTCTGCCTTCCTCCATGCTCCCTAGCACTAGGTTCCCTCTTGAAAGCTTGTAAGCCAGTCACTTCTTGCCTTTGTAGTCCCTTCCCCTCCCCATTTGAGTATCCAATGTCCAAGTTGCCCATCTCCGTCCACTCTGTGTGTGGAGGGGGTGGGAATGTTTTGTTTATTTAGCTTTTTGAAAAAAAAATTAATTTGACAGGACATCCATTCAAACTAGTATTAAATACCTTTGAAAAGTGTTTTTATTTTACCCTTTTTCTCTTATTTCCTGCATTTAAAATATTCTATTTACTTTTATTCAGGAGTCCTGATGACACTGTGGTTAGGCAGTGGGCTGCTAACCACAAGGTGGTTTGCATGCACCAGAAGCTCCCCAGGAGAAATACAAGGTCGTCTGCTCCCATGAAGATTTATGGTCTTGGAACCCTATAGAGGGTCACTATGAGTTGGAATCAACTCCATGGCAGTGGGGGTTTTTTTTGGCTTGGTGTTTATTTTGATTAGTGCAAGGGTGTTAGTTAAAATAACCACACATTTCTCCAGCAAAAGACAAGGAAGAGAACATGAAATGGACACAGCCTGGTTTTAGGAACTAAAGTGCTACTGCATGTTGAATGAGAACATACTATTTGGGTGGGGGTAGCAGATTTACTGTATCGTATTTATATTACCAAGAGCCTTGGTGGCACAGTGGCTAAGCGCTCAGCTGCTAACTAAAAGGTCAAGTGATTGGAACTCCATAGCCACTGCACAAGAAAAAGAAGAGGCAGTCTGCTCCTGTAAAGATTTACAGCCTTGGAAACTCTCTGGGGCAGTTCTACACGGTCCTACAGGGTCTTGACATCAACTATATGACAGTGGGACTGATAGTACCCCTTTGCTAATCTGAGGAAAAGTACAGATTTCCCCAAAATCAGATGGCCAGTCTACTGTAGACGGCCATTCACAGACACAAGCAACTACTGGCAGAGATGTAAACACTCAGTAATCAGAATAAGCCCCTTTGAATTCCATGTAGTACTCACAAACAACATTTCATAAATGCAACAACAGAAGGCTTAGCAACTAAAGATATGGAAAACTTGCCATAACTGAGTGTGTAAGATAGAGAGGCAAATGGGCAAACAGTCTCAAATATAAATCTTTACACTGTTGAGACTGGGATACAAAAGTGTAAGAAAATGAGCACTAGTAATGTTCTCTGAAAAATAAAATGTTCAAAGGCATGAAAAACATTGTTAAACTTCACAAAGGAATTTAAAAAGAAACAACAGGGACATCTATTAACCCACAAGATGTTGAATTATTTTTGTGTCCCACAAGATGTTGAATTATTTTTGTCTACATACATACGTTTTGGAAACTTCAGAATTGCAAAATATATTCCTGATTAGCAACACTCAAGTTTTCAGCTGCCTTTACATTTGTTCATTTTGTCAAAGCCCTAGTTCTACACCAGAGCCCTTTGTCCTACTCAAACTCCAGCTCAGCTCACCTTACTGGAAAGGCTCTTCTGGTTTTGTCAGCTGTGCCCATAATAAGCAGCTGGGAAGTAAAGAAAAGCATTAGCTATTGACTGAAAACGAATGTGCACGTGGAGTTTTACCATTTGTTGCAAAGGAGGTTATAAAAAATGTAAATCCAAAAAAATGAAATTAAAAGACCATTCATTGCTCCACACCTGCTCAGAAAAGCTTTACAATCATCAATCCATGTAAAATAGCCACAGCCCAAGTAAAGGAAGTATTAATCCTTGTTTAAACAGAGAGAAAAGACTGCAACTTTAAAGGGACAAAGACAAAATCATGCAGAAGCAGGAACAGAAATGTCCACTGATGCACTGGGGATAAACCATAGGTCTGTGTTTCCCTGATGCAGTACTTTAAACAAATGGCATGCCTAGGGAAGATAAACATCAACTTGGAATGTAGGCAAGAAAGCTTTTCACAACTTCAAAGCATAAAAATGTGTTCCCAATTAGCACGTAATGTATAAAAGCCAAATGTAACCTAGATCTCAAATACTTCTCATCTTCAGGTTGAGAGAGGTTCAATTGCCGGGCAACAACGCCACTCTTCCCATTATCTTCTATGCTTATAGGGAGAGCTCTCCCCTGAGACTGTACAAGAATCCTCAGAGCAAAACCCCACATCCTGAGCTGGCTCAAAATCAAATTCTACCCGGCATTAGTGGTCCTGAGTATTTGTTTCTATTCAAAAGACAGAGAGTACAGCAGGTTAGCTGTTCCACAAAACCCATGAGTGCAGATGCTCGCTATGGCTAGCAGGGTCATATACACCTCAATGCCCCTGGTACACAGGGGCTAAAATAGGCTCCTAAAAGAAAGGCATTCCAGGTGCATTTTCAGTGGAGGAGGCAAGGAAACAAGTCTGCCAGGCTGACGTGAGATGATACATGCTGCACAAAACATGCATTCAGTATATGCATATGGAAACAATCCATCATGAAACAGAAAGGGGGAAAAGAGTATTGACTTTGATAGTGTACCTAGATACGATCAACATTATCTCAAAACAACTGAGGTACAGAAAAGTTCAACAATTTTTTCCAGGTCATAACCAGCTCTACCTAACTATAAAGCCAAGTGTCCTTCCTATCAAATTTTATTATAATTTTTATCATCATCCTGCCCTGAAATAGTTAAGCTTCAGTTATGGACCTCTATAAAGGTGGTTTAAAACTTAAGCAGGAGCCAAGCATTTTCCCTGACAACCCCAGAATACATACTAGCTTGGGTGACCGCTTAAACACTGAGATATTTCTAGTTTCACCTCTTTCAAAGAATAACTTGCCTGTTTAAATAAAATAAACCCACAAGCCAGTAAAATGTGTTGCCTCATGTCCATGGTGTTCCAGCATCTGGAACAAGAGAATGCACTTCACCTTAGAGATAGTAAGGGCCTGAGAGACCACCTGACCCACCCCGACTGCACAATTTTCTCATAAAATTTTTTTCAAGTGTTAGGGACAAAAATCTTTAAAATATGAAGAGACATGGAAAAGTCATTTACATGCAGAGAAAGCTAATGAATCTAGTAACTTAATTAATAGTGGGGACAAAATGTTCCAACATCCAATTTAAATTCAAAGTCACTCAAACAGCTTAATTGTCATCCCAGCAAACAGAATGAATACCTGCCAAAAAAATTAACCAAGTTATAGGGTCTTAGAAGCTTATGAGCAGGCTATCTAAAGTGCAACTATTGGTCTTTCCCCATCCAGTGCAAAGAAGAGTGAAGAAAATTAAAGACACAAGGAAATAATTAGTCCAGAAGACTAATGAACCACATGAACCCCAGCCTCCATGACTCTTGAGACCAGAGAACTAGATGGTGCCCAGCTACCACTGCTGACCACTCTGAAAGGGATCACAATGGAGGTCCTAGATAAAAATATGGAACAAAACCCAAAATCATTAAAACAAAAAAACACGCTTACTGGTTAAAGACCAGCAGAGCTCCTGAGAGTATGGCCCAGGGGCTCAGCTGTCAGTCAAACAACACACAGGCCTACAAGGTGAATGAACAGTAACACCCGGGAGGTATGTATTCCTTAGAAAAATCAACCATAAGAGATCACAAGGGCAACATTTGCCCAAGGATAAAGCACAAAGGATAGGAAGGGTCAGGAAAAGAAGGACAAATGGAAACAGCACACCCAGCGAGGAAATGAGGAGAGTGCTGCTACACTGTGGGGACTGCACTCAACGTCATAAAAGACAATGTGTAGTAACTGTCTGTTGAATGGAAAACCAATTTACTATAAACTTTCACCGAAATCACACACTCAAAAACATTAACCAATTTGGTCACATATCAACTTACATATTCTAATCATGTAATCTCATGAATTTGGACTCAACTGTATAATAATTAAAGCAATTGTTCATGATGTTTTGATGAAGAGCGATGGTATTATCTTTACACTTTGTGAATCTTCTTTCCACCCTACCAGACTCACATAACTCTGGTGGCATAGTGGTTACGAATTGGGCTGCTAACCTTAGGGTCAGCAGTTCGAAACTACCAGCCATTCCGCGGGACAAAGATGAGGCTTTCTGCTCCCATAAACATTTACAGCCTCAAAAAGCCCATACAAGGTCACTATGAGTCGGAACCAATTCCACAGCACATAACAACAACAACAAGAAAAGACTCCCAAAGCTATGAACATTCTTTTCTACCATGCTTGTTTTAAATGCTTTCAGTCGGCATGAAAGACTGCCTTTCTATCGGTAAGTATCAGCTTCTTCAGCAAGAAGAGCATTGTTTTGGAACTATAAACCTGGTGTGTACCTGGTAAATATTTAAAATGTCATAAAATTAGTCATTTTTCTCAAGTATTACGGACTTTAGCACCATGCTGTCATTTCTCTAAGTAAATCAATGCTAAAAGACATTATTAGCGCGTACGGGGAAAAGTTCTTATTCTTCTCTTGCTATTATTGTTGTTAAGTGCCATAGAGTTGGTTCCAACACATGGAAGCCCCATATAGGGTTTTCAAGGCTTTAAATCTTCATGGGAGCAAAAAGCCTCATCATACCAGAATAAAATGAGAAAGGTTAAAATAATACTGCTATGCTAGAATTATCAACCTTTCCAGGTCTTTATTCACTCAAAAGAAGACAAAGATTTCATTTGCTACTATAGGCAGGTGTTGGGATAAAAAGAGAGTGCCAACCAGCCACACTATTCTTTACTCCTGTCATCTGCCTTTCATCATCTTCCCACCTCCCTAAGTTTAAGGCACAGTCTAAGTTTTCCAAAAGCTCTCTAACCCAGTGTAGAGGGGAAGGACTATCAGCTGCCTCGTTCCTTTGTTTACCTCAAATTGTTGTTTAAGCACTATACTAGAAACTTTAAAAGAAAATAACTCCTAAGCAGAGGCAAAATGCAGGTGTCAGAAAAAAAATTTTTGAACTGTCACCTATATTATTACAGCTGTGACCATTTATACATCTTTATTCGTTCTGCTGTGCATAAGGTCACTATGAGTCAGTATCAACTCAATGGCACCTAACAACAATTCTTATTTCCATAATTATGAATTAAATTTTTGTTTAAGTAGGTACATTTCACTTACAATTGTTAAATCTATTACTGGGGCATAGTTCTTGTAGGAGAAAAATGTCCAACAAAATATAGTATTGTCAGGGAGCAGATCATCTGGGTTCATTAGCTTTGGAATTCACCAACGGATGGGAACTTGAGTTTGTTACTATTTTAAAAAGTTGTTTAAAAATCCATTGGTGAATTGAATGATCTGTTTAATTGTATGTAACATCATTACTGGATAGTCTTAGTACAGTTTTTGTTTTTTTTAAAGTTTTATTGTGAACTTAAGTGATAATTTACATGGGACAACATCAGCTTTACAGCATCGTTTCATTGCAATGATTACAATCTCCTCCATGCATCATCATTCAACAGTACTTGCTTCCATTCCCTCTGTTTTTGTTGTTGCTTTTTATTGGGGGGCGGGGGGATGTGTGCACAAAACTGCTCAAGAATATGTAATAATTTAAACAACCAAAGGGCACATTCTGCAATTCTGCCTCCTGGTCACCAGCACCCAGCCCCTCTTTTTCCATTAGTCCGGAGTCCTCAGCTGCTCTCACATGCCATGTTCTCATCTCAGGTGTTGCTGCTTCTCTGGAAAGGGTCCCGCATTCCACCTGTGCTCTTCTCCCTTGACGATCCTAAGGTCCTCTGCCTCTGGACTGTAAGATTAACTACTCCGCTGTTTTTGTTACAAAACCTCTACCTTTACAGTTGTGTTAGTCTCAATTAGTCATGATAACAATTACTCACTACTGAATCATAAGAATCCTATCCCCACCTCCTTTCACCAGACCCATCTACATAAGGTGAAAACTATTCAATGGGGACTCAACCCTCCCCCTAACACTCAAACTAAACTCCCTTTTGAAAACTTGTAAGGCAGTCTGTTTGTGCCTCTATTACCCCTTCATTTTAGGTAGCCAATGTCTGAGTTGCCCAGAAAATTTTTAAAACATAAAATAAACTTATTTTAATTGCTCCATCTGTTAAGTGTACTACTATTTTTCCTATATATCAAGACTTTTGTACATTATGATTTATTATACACTTTTTTCAGTTTAAGAACTGGACCAACTCTTTTAAGTTCAGAGGAACTTTACCTGGGAAGGTATTTGGAGGTTAAAGATAAATACACTGAGCATATTATCTGAAAATGAAACTAACATATTGTCATGTTTCCTGGCTTTGTGGACACCCTGTGTTTTATTAATCAAATGCGTATTGTTGTGTGTGTTGAGTCTTCTAACTCACAGCAACCCTATGTGACAGACTAGGATTTCCCTTTAGGGTTTCCCAGGCTATAATCTCCATGGCAGCAGATCCTCCAGCATGGTAGCACCCATGCTTTCCTATCTATTCTCTAATCCTACACCCCAAACATCAAATTTCTTTTGCACATAAGGCACCATTACTCTACTGCTACTTAGGAGCTCTGGTAGCGTAGTGGTTACGAATCCGGCTGCGAACCTTAAGGTCAGCGGTTCGAAACTACCAGTCGCTCCGCGGGAGAAAGATGAGGCTTTCTAATCCCGTAAAGATTTACACCCTCGGAAACCCTGTACAGGGTCGCTATGGGTCGGACCCGACTCGATGGCACTTAACAACAACAACAATAAGTAACACTTAGAAAGACTCTGCTAAAGAAGCAGAGAACTGTTAGTACCACTGGAGTCCAGTCACTTTGCTAGTACTGATTGTTGTGTGACTTATCAGTGAGTCCCTGATCATAAATAAAAATGCAGCTCTCAATATTACAAAGGTGACAGCAATATCAAAGGTTAGGTATTCATTCACCTAAAACCTTTGTGAAAATATCAGAGCAAAACTGAGGTGGAAAGGAGTGTCTCTTTCTGTTCCAAAATGTAAAAGACCTGTGTTCTAGTTATTTTATCACCAAATGACTGACAGTTACGTGTGGAGAGAAAGACAATGTGCATGAGGGAACACTCGAGGCCAACCAGCCACCAGCCACACTTGTCTATCAGGTGAACACGAAGCTTCTTGGTTTGAGTTTGCATTTATCTGGAACAAAACCAGCGTTTGGCCTGCATTCCACATATCTATATCACTCTATTTTCTATCCCTCAACAAAGAACAAAAGTTTTAGCAGGTGGACCATAATTACTAAAGCACATGTTAGCAACAACGAACTTTCATCTGTTACATTGAGAAAGATGTACATATTCTGTTGGTGTAAGTTCTCAACAACAAAAAATATATTTTTTTAAAAAGGAAAGACATTCACATCCCACTTGAAAATGAAAAGCCCTAGTAAACTTTATGTTTATTTTTAATGGATTGTATTACAGTTATCCACACAGAAGTAAACTACATAATGAACTGAGATTCACTTATTTCACACTGTTGTGTACCAAGAAGTCCTGGCAGCAAGGTGGCTAAGTGCTGAAGTGTCTGCAGTTTGAACCTAACCTACCAGCCACTCTGAGGGAGAAAAAGATGCAACAGTCAGTTTCCATAAAGATTTACAACCATGTAAACCCTATAGTGCAGTTCTATCACATCCAGATAGGGTCACTGTGAGTCAGAACCAAGTCTGTGGCAGAGGGTCGGGTTTGGTTTTGTTTGCATGAATGCCTCAATTTCCAAAACAAAACTTATTGCCATCAAGTCAATTTGGACTCACAAGGACCCTGTAGAGTAGAACGGAACATCCTCCAGAGGGTTTCAAAGGCTGTAAATCCTTAAGGAAGAAGAGTGCCACATCTTTCTCGCTCAGGGCAGCTGGCAAGTTCAAACAGCCAATCTTTCTGTTAGTAGCCAAGCGCTTAACCACTGCACCACCCAGGTTACTGCCTCAACTACTAAAATGGAAAGAAAAAAAAAAAACCCTTCTTGTGACATTCAAAAGATTGACTATATGGAGTTCCAGCTGAACATCAGGAAAACATTTACCACTTTGATGATTAAATAAGTAATAGAACGTGCATTAGTTTTCCACAGTCAACAGGCAACATGTTACAGACTAGAACAAAGTAAACTGCTGAAAACTGCTCACCACTGAAACAAGATTCCAACTCTACAGAACAGAGTACAACTACCCCACAGGGTTTCCAAGGCTGTAAATCTTTAGGAAAGCAGACTGCCACATGGAGGAGCCCTGGTGGCTCAGTGGTGAATGTGATGCTTAAAGAAATTCAATATACACGTAACTCAAAAGAGATTAACTTTCACTTTAAAAACATATTTATAACAATATTCTTTAAAAGTCCTTGTTGTTGTTAAGTACTGTGGAGTCAATTCCAACTCATAGTGACTGACCCTACACAGGGTTTCCAAGGCTGTAAATCTTTACGGCAGCAGACTGCCTTATCTTTCTCCCACGGAACGGCTGGTAGTTTCGAACTGCCGTCCTTGAGGTTAGCAGCCCAATTCATAACTACTACACTATCAGAGCTCCTTAAAATATGTCCTAGAGTGTATCTATTACATACTACAAGAAACAGTGTTTGTGAACCCTTGCAGTTAAAAATTCTAAACCAAGGGTTGGTATCACTGGTACAAAAACCAAAGAGAGCAAAAGTCATCACCGCCCCGAAGACTTAATAGTATAATCTCTCTTACCTCCAGTCAACATTTTCAATAAACAGAAAACTTCTTGAGCACCTCCTATATGTCAATCGTTATCTGGTACTAGCTCAGCACGGCCTGCACCTCACCCTCACACAGAAAGGGCCATCAAGGTATCTTACAAATCAGTCATGCTGACTCTGATGCACCACCCTCAATAGCTTCAGTTTGGCCAATATCTTTAAGGTCTAAGAACCATGAATGAATATTACAGTACTAATATTTAAAGCCGTTTGAACTGCAAGGTTGGCAGTTCAAGCTCACCAGTCGCTCCTCGGAAATCCTATATAAGGTCACTATGGGTCGGATCCGACTTGACGGCATTTAACAACAACAACAAATATTTCAGTCCTGGTGTGGCACTGTGGGATAAGCACTGGACTGCTAACCACAAGGTCAGCAATTCAAACCCACCAGCTGCTCCTTGGAAACACTATACAGGTCACTATGAGTCAGAACTCAGTGGCACTTAACAACAACGTTTTTATAAACTAGACTAAACGTGTTGAGAAAACTATTCTACAGACTTTAATTGTTAGGGAAACTTTCTGGGTTCTACCACAAGATGAGCCTGATGTGGCTAGGATAAGCACTGGACTACTAGCCACCAGTCGTTCTTGAAAATCCATACAAGGTCACTATGATTCGGAACCTACTAGATGGCACACAACAACAAAAACTGCACGATACAGTATTACTGACTCTGTCCAAATTCTGAGAATAAAGCTATATGAAATCTAGTGAGAAAAAGGGATAAACCGAACACAATAGCTCCAAAATTGAAAGAGGTAAAGCCATTTTCTCAACTTAAATATCACACTAACAGGCCTAACACTTTGCTTACTGTCTATCAGATGTAACTTGGCACTTGCATTGCTAGTAGTTCTTTTTCAGTGTGCTCATATACTTTTAGCTGCTTTTGAATGGCAATAACTGATCTCCTAGCTACCCCAACACTTGGACATGCTAATAATGCCAATCTGCAGCTACCTTTTTGTGTTCCATGTATCTGCACAGTAAAAATAAAAACTAAAAAAAATGGAGGGAATGTTTGTTTTCTTAGGAAGACATTGTATTTAGTAAGAGTGTTAATTCCTTTGTTGTTGCTGCTAAGTGCTTGCTGAGCTGGATCCGACCCATAGCGATGCTGTATAGATTTTTTGAGCTGGAGAGCTTGAACCACCGGCCTTGCAGTTCAGACTGACTTTGCAGTCCAGCACATTAACGCACAGCGCCACAAGCAGGACTCCATCCTTTAGTACTATTTATTATTTGATATTCCATAAAAGGTGAGTCCAAATATAGTTGCCCCCTCATGAAAGCCACCACTCACAAGGCAAAAACCACTGTAAGCGGATAAAAGCAACTGTTTTCAGATATGCACTAGAAGGGCTTTACTTTCTTCCTGTGGTATTAAATTATTTATCTTCATACAGTTATCAACTCAGAACTAGTTTAAGGACCCTTTGGAAAAATCAAACAGTAAAAGGCAATGTATTACTCTATCTCAAATAAATTCCTACAATTTTAAGATGACAGTCTACTTCTGTGCAGTAGTTTAGACAATAAAGATTGAAAGGGAAAGAGTAGTAATAAAACCCACTTCACAAATCCAAACGATCGCTCCCAGGGTAAAAAAGAATTCCCTTCACAAAGACTAGCCCAAGAATTTGCAGAAAGAAAAACATTCCTCAATTGACAATAAACTGAAGATGTAGGTTTTCATTTCCAAAATACTATGTATTTATCTTTTAAATTTTTATTTATATTTTATTATGCTTTAAAACCAAAAGAGATGAAGTGTATCTGTGTCCCCCAACTTCCAGGCAACTTTGTTGTTGCTGCTCTTAAGTGCCTTCGAGTGGGTTCTGCCCATAGCAACCCTTTATAAGGGTTTCCAAGGAGTAGCTGATGAGCTTGAACTGCTGACCTTGTGGTTGAAGCTGACCTTGCAGTCCAGTGCACTGACCAAAGAGCCACCCCAGGACTCACGTTATCATTTCTCATGAATCTTTCCCAAGATGTTGTATGTATATACAAATGTAAGAATGCTTGTTGTTGTTGTTATGTGCCATCGAGTCGGTTCTGACCCATAGTGACCCTGCATAGGGTTTCCGAGGGTGTAAATCTTTACGGGAGTAGAAAGCCTCATCTTTCTCCCGCGAAGCAGCTGGTAGTTTCAAACCGCTGACCTTAAGGTTCGCAGCCCGATTCGTAACCACTACGCTACCAGAGCTCCTTGTATATGTGTATATTTATTTTCTCACTTCTACACAAATGATATGGACTCCTGGTGTGGTACTATAGGATCCACACTGGACAGTGAACCACAAGGTCAACAGTTCAAACCCACCAACTGCTCCTTGGAAACCTTTTACAAGGCTGCTATGAGTTGGAACCAATTTGACGGCACTTAAGAACATAAATGGCATGATAACACATACTAGTTCTAAGCCTTGATTTTTATATTTTGTCATTTAACAAATATATATCATTCTGTACCACTGTACAAAGGTTTCTCTTTTTTTTTTTTTTACAACTGCACAATATTCCATTATGTGAATGGATCATAATTCAATCAGTCTCTATAATGAAAACTTTAGGTTGTTTCCAAAGTTTGTTATAAATAATGCTTCAATAAGCCTAGATCATACCATTACAATTTATCTTAAGATAAATTCCTAGATTGTGAAATTGTTGGGTCACATACTATTCAGATGGATCCTGTCACATGATCATCCAGAAAGGCTGTACTAATTTGCATTCCCACCAGCAATGTGTATGAGTGCCTGTTCTACTTGCAGGCTAACAGGGTGTTAATTTTGTAGTTCTAGCCAGAGTGATAAGTGTTTTTAAAAATAGTTTCAAGTATAATTTTAATTTGCATTTTTCATTTAAATAAGGTTGTTGTTGTTAAATGCCATCGAGTCAGTTCTGACCCACAGTGACCCTATATATATAGGGTTTCCAAGGAGCGGCTGGTAAGCTTGACCCACCAACCTTGCACAGGGTACCTTAACTTCATGTTTCAGAGCTGTATATCTTTCCTTTTCTATGAAATTTCTATGCATACCATTTTGTCCATTTTACTACTGAAGTGTTGGTCTTTTTCTTGTTGTAGAAATTTTTCATACATTAAGGAAATTAATCCATAATTTTGATGAGTTATAAATTGTTTTATTAACTTGTGTTTTGACTTTGGTGTAATAGTTTATGGTATTCAGAAAATTTTGCTTTTTGTGCTAATTTGTCAATATTCTTCTTTTAAAGTTTCAGGATTTTATGTAAAAGTTAGAAAAATTTCCTCCATCCTAAATTATTTTTTTTTAATTCTCCCCTTTAGTTCTATTTATTTTATGATTTTGCTTTTATGTTAACAACTTGATCCATCTAAAATTTATTCAGGTGGACGTGTAAAATAATGATGCAACTTTATTTTTTCCCCAGATGGCTATCCAGTTATCCAAATACCATTTGCTGAATAAATCTCATCACTGATTTCAGATGCACTTTTATCATGTCCTTTGTGTTTTGGAATCTCTTTCTAGTCTCCATTTTATCTGTGATCTATGCATGCGCCTTTATACCAGTTTATATTGTTGTAGCTTAATAATATCATATAGGTAGTCCCAGTGTGGCACTGTGGGCTAATGTGCTGGACTGCAAAGTCATTTAAACCACAGGGTCTGTGGTTCAAGCTCACCAGTCGCTCCTTGGAAACCCTATACAGGGTTGGTATGTGTCGGAACCAACTAGATGGCATTTAAAATAACAATATCTTTTAACATTATATAGAACTAATTCCACCTTTCCATTCCTTTTTTCCCCCCAGAATGCTCCTGGATATAATTGTATGCTCATTTGTATTAATTTTTGCATTGGTATGTCAACAGAAATAATCTGTTATTTTTGATGAGGCCAATTCTAATTTACAGACAAATTTAGGGAGCTATTTACCTTTAATAAACAACCCTAATCTTGATAGTTTTATTACAGTTATCAGTGGTATGATTCATGGTTTAACAAGAACATTCACATTTCATTTGTATATGATTCCAGTCAAAGACAACGGTCTTCCTCACAGATAATAGTGGCAGTTATCATTAACTTCCCACCTGCACCCAGGAATCTAAGGAAAATGTATTAGCACCAATCAGGAGCACTGTTAATAGGGAACATTGACTACGTTTATCTGTAAAATAAAAATAAATATTCTACAGTCACCATGCATTATTTATTTTATTATTATTAGACACTAAATATACATCTTAGCACTTCTTAACATCATTCCTATCATAACGGTTTGCTTTACAAACAATGCCTAATTTCCCATTCAGAGGATACTCCAAATTGGAAAATCATGTCCACTCTACTCAAACATTCCTACAGAAGCAGATAGTGTTAACAAGCAGAAATGTCTTTTCTTCAGCTTAGGAGGTTAAAAGTCTGAATGTGCACAGGCTCTGCTCCTGGTTTATCTTTCTTGATGGCAGTAGATCCATCTCTGCTCGCTTGTTTAATCTCTTTTATAAAATCTCCAAAGAGACTGACTCAAGATCCAATCTAATCCTACAGACTGCATCCTGCCTCATTAAGATCATCAGGTTAGGATTTATAACACCTAGGAGAGTTACATCAGATCACAAAATGGAGGATAATTACATAATACTGAACCATCGTCTAACCAAGATGACACACGGTTCTGGGGAACACAATTCTATCCATAACAATGAAAGTAGAAGAGATGTTCAGAAAATCATTTAACAGTAAGTATAAGAACTACCTTCCAAATTGCCATAAGACCAGAAGTGGATGGTAGGTAGCTGGCAACCATTAGTAAACATTACGATCAAAGCTTCCCCAGAAAATTCCTGACAAAAAGGGGAGAAATACATAACAAAATTTCAAATTCCAGGGACTTCAGTCTTTCTGGAGCCTTTGGCGGCTGGATGAACCCCTGAAACTATTTCCCTAAGATCATCTTTAAACCTTAAGCAAACAAATCAAAAATCCCTGAAGTCATTCTAAAGCCAAACAAAATTTAGCTTAGTAGTAAAGAAAAAAAAATGTCTGCCTTGAGCATTATGCGCTCTTTCAAAAACAATCTACATGGGATCAAGCTGACAACAGCAGCTCACTGGAGAGTTTAGGAGGGAACTTAAGGTGCAGTGAATTTATGTTAATGGGAGAAAAACAGCTCAGAAAAGAGAGGTGAGAATGGTTACACAACTTGAAGAATACAGGCAATGTCACTAAGCAGTCCATGTAGAAACTGATGAATTGGTGTGTGTTTTCAAGGTGCTGTAGGATAAGTGCTGGACCACAAGGTTGGTTTGAACCGACAAGCTCAGTGCTTCAAATCCATCAGCCACTCCTTGGAAACCCTATACAGGGTTACTATGAGTTGGACAGAGACTCAACAGCACTTAACAACATCAACAATATTAACAACAAAAGAAATGTAATTACGTATGCAGCATTTGTTGTTGTTGTTAAGTGCCATCAAGTGGGTTCCGACCCATAGAGACCCTGTATAGGTTTTCCAAGGAGAAGCTGGTGAACTTGAACTGCCAACGTTGCTGCTAATATCAAGATCAGGAGTTCGAAATTATCAGCAATTCCACAGGAGAAAGGTGAGGAGGCTTTCTGCTCCCATAAACATTTACAGCCTCAGAAATTCTATGCAGGGTCACTATGAGTCGGAACCGACTCCACAGCACATAACCTCCACCACCACCATATATTTTTTTGAAAAGTGGGTATAACAGGGTGATCCTGACACAAATGACCAGACAGACAGCTAGGAGGAGAAAATACCACGAGAACCCATTTATGAAAGCCTAGTGAAGACTTTGTTAAGAGTGGTCAGTTGAGTGCAGCTGGGAATCAAATCAGATGATGATGAAGAACCCACTGCATTTAGCTACACTGATGTTGTTCACAGGCACTGCGCTTCAGTGGAGTGATGGTCAGAGGCTTGAAGAATAAAGTGGGAAATGAAGCTTAAAATGGAAACCGGGATGCAAAGTTCACGTGCCTAATGTTTCATCAGTTATTTGTTCATTCTGTAATAAACTTAAAGAAAATCAGGTGAGGGAAGAATAATCCATGGACCCAACAAGTCAACGTCCTCTGATTCTTCCACAGATGAAAGGTTTTACAGATGCCTTGAAATGAAAGGTTTGGTTATTTATACCCCTTGAGGCTAATACACAACACACCCAATGGTTTTGCCTTGAGGCAAAAGATTTAACAGATTGCCCTCCTAATTGCTCCCTGTACACAAGGCCACATGATCCTGAGGTACAGATTCCTATATAAAACTCAGTGTGTGTGTGTTGGGGGGTGGGGAGGGGGAATCAAAGTATCTCACCAAATACTTCTGAACAAATAAAAATGGTTTTACAATGCTCAAAATTTAACAAATCACCATATCAAGCATTAGCTAATATATCTAGTAATTTCTGACCTAGTTCTCACTAAAATAAAATTTAGGTAAAGACATTAACAAATTATTTAAACATCAGAATACCCCAATACCTCAAAAGAAACTGACTCAAGATCCAACCTAATCCTACAGATTGCATCCTGCCTCATTAAGATCAGGTTAGGATTTGCAACACCTAGGAGAGTTATATCAGATCACAAAATGGCGGGTAATTACATAATACTGAAACATGATCCAACCAAGATGACACAGGGTTTTGGGGAAAACAATTCAATCCATAACAATGAAAGTAGAAGAGATGTTAAGAAACTCACTTAACAGTAACTACAAAATCAAGGAGCACAGCCTTCAGTATGGATTACATCTCAATGTCAAGAAAACAAAAATCCTCACCACTGGACCAATAAACAACATTCTTATCAATGGAGAAAAGATTGAAGTTGTCAAGGACTTCATTCTTCTTGGATTAACTATCAACACTCATGGAAGCAGTAGTCAAGAAATCAGATGACGTATTGCATTAGGCAAATCTGCTGCACAAGACCTTTTTAAAGTGTTGAAGAGCAAAGATATCAGCTTGAGGACTAAGGTGTGCCTGACCCAAGCCATGGTATTTTCAGTAACCTCATATGCATGCAAAAACTGGACAGTGAATAAGGAAGACCACAGAAGAAAATTAATGCTTTTGAGTTATGGTGTTGGAGGACAATATTGAAAGTGCCATGGGCTGCCAAAAGAATCAATAGATCTATCTTGGAAGAAGTTCAGCCAGAGTGCTCCTTGGAGGCCAAGATGGCCAAACTTCATCTCTCATACTTTGGCCATATTGTCAGGAGGGACCATTCGCTGAAGAATATCACGTTTGGTAAGGTGGAGAGTTAGAGAAAAAAAGGAAGACCCCCAACGAGATGGATTGGCAAAGCGGCAGCATCGATGGACTCAAGCATGACAACGGTAGTGAGGTTGGCCCAGGATCTGGCAGTGTTTCGTTCTGCTGTGCATAAGGTCACTATGAGTCGGTACCAACTCGATGGCACCTAACAACAACAACATTACCCCAATAAGCTTGTGAACATTAAGTGGTACTTATAAATACATTCAATGGCACCTGACAACAACAATAAATACATTGCAAATTTAAAGTTTTCAAATGCAAGGTACTTCATTCCTATGTGTTCATAAGACATCACATAGACACCCACAGCAAGCATCAATTTTAAAAGAGCTTAAAATATAAATTAAAACCTAGGTCAAAAAAAGCCATAAAGAGTTCTAAAAATTAGAAGAAAATTTGAACTGAGTATTAAATGTCTGGAAAGGTGAAGACATTTTTCTAAAATTAGAAAAAAAAATCATAATAGCAAAATATTTTGCATTCTTGAAATAAAGAAAATCTTCCAAATGTTCCAAAATCACCTATACACCCGCCCCACTCCTAGGGAAAGACTTGAGGTGCTACACATTTTCAGAGACCCTGTTCTCCACCACTGTGTCTCTCAATCAAATCTTTACCAACAGATGGAAATAAGAAGGACAGGGATAAAATCCATTAAGCAGAAATTGTAGCAAATCAGCATACACATGGAAAATATTCAGCCATGTGAGTAGCCCAAAACTTTCACATTAAAAGAGCAGGTAACTTGGCTTTGACAGTTATGTTGGCAAAAACATAAAACCATGATAATATCTAGTGCTGGTAACTGATGTGTAAAACTGGTAGGGAACTTGGCAATATATATACAGAACCATAAAAATATCCAACATGCCCTTTAACTATTTTCGTAATGGAATCCTGTAGTAAGAACAAAAAATTAAAACGTGAGGCAGAGAGGAGGGATGGTAACTACACATGAGCAAAGATGCTCATGTGAGCATTATTATAAAACAGATACTTGAAAACAACTTAAATGTCAAAACTAAACAAATGGTTGAGCAAACTATGATAAATGCACACACTGATTAATTATCCATAATCACTTAAAAATTACAAAAGTATATAAAACACAAAAAAATGTCTTTTATATAGCATCAAACCAAAAGAGCTGAATATAAAAAATGTATAGTTAGGTCTTTTCTTAATGCCTGGAAACATAAAAAAAGGAAACACCAAGATGGTGATTATGGTTGTAAAAGTATAGAACTTAATTTTTTCCTGCTATCTTACCAATAAGGAGCTCTGGTAATGTAGTGGTTACAAGTCAGGCTACTAACCTTAAGGTCAGCAGTTCAAAACGACCAGCTGTTCCACGGGAGAAAGATAAGGCTTTCTGCTCCCATAAAGATTTACAGCCTCAGAAATCCTATGCAGAGTTCCTATGAGTCCGAAGCAACTCAATGGCACACAACAACAATCTTACAAATGTTTTATAATGCAGAATTACGGCATCTATTTTTAAATAGAGCTTGTTATAAGAGGGAAGATGCACACAGCATTTCCAAATTTAAAATATGAGAAATTTGAATATTCATTGAAAAACTTTTTTTTCATAAAGAAAAAACAATACAATTAGGATGTCTCAGATAATTTAATCTAAAAGGTCCAAGTTCCATTTGTTTTTAGTGTTGTTAAGTGCCATCAAGTCACTTCTGACTCATAGCAACCCTGTAGAGAATTTCCCAGGAGAGGCTGGTGGGTTAGCAGTCCAGTGCTTATACAACAGGACTTGTACCACATCAGGACTCCAAAATAAAATTATGCCTTCCATATGCCAAATTTATTACTGAAAAATTATCCCTTTTCATTCAGAAACACAGATATTTCAGGTAATCCTAGAATCATATTTTCATATGTACTTATGCTATTTCTTTTTTATTTCATCTTGTAACGAAAACTTACATGCTAATGTTCATGATGGTAGTAGTTACGTGCTGTGTAGTCAGTTCTAACTCATAGCGACCCTGTACAGGGTTTCCAAGGCTGTAAATCTCTATGGGAGCAGAAAGCCTCATCTTTCTCCCACGGAACAGCTGGTAATTTCGAACTGCAACCTGACTTGTAACCACTTTGCTACTTGATAGTAAACATGATATTAATTACTATGATATTATACAGTAAATACAATATTCTTTTCACAGTGTTTTTGTAAAAGGATCTCAACAAAATAAAAAGGACCAAAATTTTCATTTAAATGGATTTATTTTATTTTAGGGTAACAAAGAAAATAAGTATTATTTTTATGGTTACTGCAAATTCTGAAAGTTTCCAAAATCTGTTCTGCTTTAACAAATAGTTTCTTAAATGCACAATGCTAGTTGCTAGAGAGACTGAGGTGAACAAAATGTACATATATGCCCCTTGTTCATTGTCTGTTGGTGGTGATGCTGTTAAGTGCTGTCGAGTCAGTTCTCACTCATAGCGACCCTGTATAGGGTTCCCAAGGAGTGGCTGGTGAGTTTGAACCACTGACTTTGTGGTTCAAACTGTCCCTGCAGTCCAGTGCTTTATCCCATAGCACCACACCAGGACAGGTCTACACACAAATAATATGCTACCAGAGATCAGTGCTATAAAGGAAATAACATGATGTGAGAGAGAGTCTGGGGTGGGCATCTGGAGCTTTAATTATGGAAGGTCTCTGAGAAGGTGATACCTGAGCTGAAACATGGATGTTATTAAAATAGGAAAGGAGGTTTCAAGCATAGGAAATGGGAAAGAATACAGTGAGTTGTCAGATTGGAAAGTTCAAATTGGAAAGATAGGTATATCCCAAAAGTGTGAACGGCTGTACTTAGTGACTGAAATGGAGAATGGTTCAAGATGAGATCAGAGTTATTGGAAGGGACCAGCCAATCTAGTAGTTATTTTAGAAGTTATTTTATCCTACATGCAATAGGAAAGTCATTTGAGTTTTAAAAAAGAATGCTTCTTTACCTGATTTATGCTACAGCCTCCTTTTTCTAGCGTGTTTTATAGTAAAATCTTTGCTGAAAAAGGAAGAACCACTTACAACATGTTTCTTGCTCAATCTGAGACACTGACCTCATGAGATATAATCCTATTTAATAATATTATAAACATTAATAATGCCTCCCGTACTAGACCAACAACACCTGAAAGAAGTCAAGAATTGTACCTTATTTAACATGGTATTTGGTTCTTGCACCAGTGTACAGAATTGTGCCTGAGGACCTGCACACAGGGGAAAACTAGTATCCCGTAAGTCAGGATAATAACAAAATATCATGGCATAATTAGGCTGTCCAAAGCCAACGACACTTTTGTAGGAAGATTCAATTTTTTTTGAGTAAACCGAAAGCACCAAACTAACAAATTCAACCAAGATTTCAAGTCACCTACATTTGGGCCCTAGAATATTCAATTCTAGCCCTCCATAGATGCACATTTATCACAACAGATTTTTAAATTGTATTCTGTTGTTTACAACATGAAATAGTGGTTAACACAGACTCTTCATTCATTTACTAGGATGTGTCAAAAGAGTTTTATCCTTCTATCAAATTCATTTGAATATTACACTAGTAACCTAGGTTTTTCACTAAGGAAAAAAAAAAAGTTCCTCAAATGCCGTTGAGTAAAGTCAGATCCCCTGTAATGCTGCGTGTGTCAAAGTAGAACTGTACTTCATAAGGTTTTCAACGGCTGATTTTTTGGAAGAAGATTGTCAGGTTACTGTAGGCACCTCTGGGTGGACTCAAACTGCCAACCTATTGGTTAGCAGTACAAAGAAGTAAACATTCACACCATTTACCTCTGCTCATCTAATAGGGAATAAGGCATTTAGCTTACCCAAGGCGCTTGCATTTGCTACTAAAACCACTGATGGGCAGATCTTTTAACAAAACAGGAGGAAAGATCAATATCCAGCAGCTAAGGAAGTGATGTTACAGCTCAAAACCACCAATGAATATTTGTATAGCACTTTACAGCTTAAAGGACATCACATACGAAATGTTATTTGATAACCAAAATGTATCAAGACTTTTCTTTACAGCTTTCAAAGTACTTTCTTAGCAGAATATACATACCACTTCATACTCAAAACAACCTTTTAAGTTAAGCAAGGCAGGTATCATTACCCCATTATAGATGATGAAATCAAGGCTCGGGAGAGTTGCGTGATTTGCCCAAAGTTCATACAGCTGTTAAACGACAAAGGCGAAACTGCACTGGAGCAAAAGGAGACTTGGTCTGCCTTTCCTCCCTGTGCCATAGCTCAGTCAGAGAGCTGACCAACTTACAGTTTGTGTAGGCTGCATTGTCAGAGGGAAGTCATTTGATGACATTCCAGACATATATCCTTTCCTGATCGCCTGCCAACATAAGAGTCCTTGCATCTACTAACACACATAATAGAAAACACATAGTTCTTTAGCCAAAGGCAAACGGATCATTAAAAAGGTAAGCCTTCTACTGAGCTAAAAGCTAAGTTTAAAAAAAAAAAAAATTTTTTTTTTTTAAACCTATGAACTAATATCATAAAAGAAAGTTAAAGACAGACCTCTGGGAATTTTGGTTTTGTTTTTTTCCCTTCTTTCTACTGTTTACATCAAGCATCTCAAGTATCTAAAACGACAATGCTAATTATCCCAAAATATTTTAATAAAGGATGTCCTCTTTTACACATCCGTACATTTTTAATGTTCAACTAAGTAAAATGTTTCTAGAATTGTGTCTGCTACTAATTAATAATTATATTTTATATAAAATACAGTAGCTAATATGTTTTGAGTTCTTGCTATGTATGAGGCACTGGGCTATTTGCATAATCTCATTGAATCCTGACAACCCTGTGATTTAAGTACAGGCCAACTTATTTTAAGTGGAGAAAATGGAGCCACTAAGTATTAGTTAATAAATCAGAAAGTAACAGAATTGGGACCTGATAACAGAAATTTAGCCACTAAAAAGAACCTGCCTATGTTCTGTTGCTTCTCTTTGTGGTCATGTGAGAAAATTGTCTGAAGAACATGGACTTTGGAATCTGACTACCTGGGTTCAAATTCTGATTCCCACACTTACTGATTAACATTAGAGAAGCTAGAGAGTATCTGTGTCTCGCTTTTCTCAACTACAAAATTAATATACTAGTTGATATAATAGTTTCCTAACAGTTCCTGCATTATGGAATCATTATGAGAAGAAAATGTAACTCTTAATACATAGTGACTGGCTCACAGTGAGGGCTCAAAAATGTCAGTCAGCAACAACATGGTGATATCCTCTGGGGATATTGAAGTGTTTGGGACTTTGCCCCACACCAAATAGTCCCAAACTTTCCCTGATTTTGAATTCCTCCTCAACCCCACTTTTTTTTTTTTAAGGTTTTACTTTCTCAAGAATCATTTTCTCAAGCAGGCATTCTTGGCTGTTGATGGATCTGCATGAAGCGAGTCCCTTCCTTTCTGTTTTATTATGCTGTAAACTATATGTTGGAAACTATAAAGTTAAATAGCCAGACTTCCTAAAATGATTTCTATAAAGGCCCAGATTATGAGGGAAGATTCAGGTACATGGACTTTGCTTGTAATAGCTAGTTTTTTTGTGTGTGTGTGTGTTTTACTCTTAAAAAAAGTCATTTTACTGTTGTTTTTCCACACACACACAAAAAAAATTTTTCTATTAAAAAAAAACAAAGATTACACAGAATTAATTCTCTCTTTGATTAAAAACACTTATGAAGAGTTTTGGTCCAATTCTTAGGTAACATTTACTGGTTTTTTGGGGTTTTTTTTAATGTTTTATTGTGAATTATGTGATCGTTTACATGGGAGAAGATTAGTTTTATATTCATCTTATCTTATATCATTTCATTGCCATGGTTACAATCCCCTCCCATGCATCATCAACCAACCAAAGGGTATACTCTGCGAGCGTGCCCACCCCCACAACCCCATCCCACCACTCCCTGGTCATCAGCACACAGTCCCTCTCCCTCTCTGGGTCTCAAGTCCCCAGCAGTTCCATCTCTCCACATCATTGTCTCTGTCTCTATCTCTGGCGTCACTGCTTCTCTGGGAAGGGTCCCACTCTCTTCTCACTTGATGGTTCCAGGGACTTCCGCTCCTGGACTGCAAAGTCAATCATTCCCCTCCTTTTGCTATGAAACGTCTACCTTTACATTTCCAACCCTCACAGTCAGTCCTGATAAGAATTATTCACTATTGTATCACAAGAGACCTATCCGCATCTCCTTTCATCAGCCCTGGCCAGAATGGATACTATTCAGTTGAGATTCTACCTTCTTCCATGCCCTCTGGATCTAGGCTCCCTCTTGAAAGCTTGTAAGCCACTAACTTCTTGCCTTTATAGCCCACCCCCTCCCTCCCCCACAATTTGGGTAGCCAATGTCCATAACAGCTAGTTTCGTTTGACTTTATGGAGCATTTGTTTTTTGATTTTTACTTAATTGACTTCCTTGTAGAGGTTCAAGAGGGCCAGGGCACCACAAATTTTAGAGCTATAGACAAGCATAGTTTTGCTGAGCACACTAAAACGTGATACTGCTATTAGTCCATCCAATCACATGAGGAAAGCATGGGGGAGTTGTAGGCTGACACACTGGATTACCCAAATAATCTTGCTATAGTATAAACAACCCTTCTCTGGCTCAGTAAGGGTTAGCATAGGTTAGAAGTAACAGCTTATACAAGATAGGATTTGTGGTTTGAGGCACTCTATGAAAGTGGAAGGAACTAAGGTATTAGGCAGATGTTCTCATTTTAGACACATCTGACAAACACTGCCAAATATGGTGGTTCAACAGAACAAAATTTTTTGTGCACTGTGAGGCCCCCATCCCTGTTTACACGTGCTCTCTAGCCCATCAGCAGAGCGAATTGACTCCACCTTTCAACGATGAACCCATTCCACAAACTTTAAGTACTAAAAACCACTAAGTATGAGAAAAGAACACAATCACACTGTTTACTGCCAGACAAAGTCTTCACTGGATTAAAATAAAAGCACACAGGGAGGGTGAAATGGAGGTGATCAAGCAAAAGGTATTTCAGATGTCTCAAAAACAAAAGCTGTCAAAGCCACACAAAAATTTACAATGTTCCACAGCAACAACTGCAGGACTGTAACTGCCAGTCCCAAACAGTTCTTCAAAATCCATCAAGTCATTCATTCCATATACAAGTAGATGGTCGGTCTATAAAATCTGGTGGTGTGCCAAATTATAGACCCTACATAGGTTTTCCAAGGCTGTAAATTTTTATGGGAGCAGAAAGCCTCATCTTTCTCCTGTGGAACAGTTGGTAGTTTTGAACTCCTGTCCTTGAAGTTAGCAGCCCAACTTGTAACCACTAAGCTACCAGAGCTCCGTCTAAACAATACATAGGGTCAAATTCATGTTTTTAACCTCCAAATCCTCCTTGTCATTCATGTTAATGATTATAATACTCCATATTGGAACTTTTAAAAATAGTCAAGTTTGCTGGTATAATTTATGAAATGTGCTACATTAAAATTTAAAAAATCACACAGCAATTGTTGTTGTTAAGTGCCACTGAGTCAGTTCTGATTTATAGCAACCCTGCATAGGGTTTCCAAGGAGTGGCTGGTGAGCCTGAACTGCCAACCTTGCAACAAGCCAATCTTGCAGTCCAGCAATTTTGTTTCTATAAAGGGCCGGAAAGTAAATATTTTAAGCTTTGTAAAATCAGAAGGAAGCCATGGTGCCAGAGTGAGAGAAACACTGGGCTGTTAACTGAAAGGTCAGCAATTCGAACTCACCAGTCCTCTATGTGAGAAAGAGGCTACAGTCTGGCGTCTCTAAAAGTTTAGACTTGCAGCAGTTCTACTCTATTCTATAGGGTCTCTATGAGTTGAAATAAACCTGATGGCAGAGGTTTAGACCATAAAGTCTAGTACAACCAGGCAATTCCATCACTAAACTAGGAAAGAAGCAGACACGATATGTAAATTAATAATCAAGGGGTGTTTCAATAGGATTTTGTTTATGCACTCTGAAATTTGAACGTGATTAAAATTTCAGTTGTCATAAAACATGTGACATTTTACTGATTTTTTTTTTCAACCATTAGAAAAGTGTAAAAATAATTCCTAGTTTTCAGGCCCTACAAAAACAAGTATCATGCCACATCTGGTTTATAGTCTAATTTGCTGATTTCCAATACTGTTACTGTTATGGTTAGGTGCCATGGAATTGGTTCCAACTCAAGACTGACCTTACGCATAACAGAACCAAACACTGCCTGATCCTGCGACAGCCTCAGAATTATTGCTCAGTTTGAACTCAATGCTGCTGCCACTTTGCCAGTTCATCTCACTGGGAGTCTTCCTCATTTTCACTGACTCTCCACATTATAGAACATGATGTCTTTCTCTAGGGATTGGTCATAGTATGTCTGAAGGGTGAGAGATGAAGTCTGGCCATACTGACTTCTAAGGATCATTCTGGCTTATTACTTCCTCCAACACAGATTTGTTTTTTCTTCTGACAGTCCATGGTACTTTTAATATTCTCCTCCAAAACTCAAATACATCAATTCTTCTATAGTCTTCCTTATTCACTGTCCAAATTTCACATGAATATGAAGCTATTGAAAATACCATGGCTTGGGTCAGGCACACCTTAGTGTTTAAACTGACATCTTTGCTCCTGAACACTTTCAAGAGGTCTTGTGCAGCAGATTTGCCTAAGGAATCATTTGATTTCTTGACTCCTGCTTCCATGAGTGTTTATAGTGGAGCCAACATAGTCTTTGACAACTTCACACTTTTATCCATTTATTATGATGTTACTTACTGATTCAGTGGTGAGATTTTTGTTTTCTGTACATTGAGATGCAATCCATTCTGAAGGCTGTGGAATTTGATCTTCATCAGTAAGTATTTTAAGTGCTCTTCACTTTCAGCAAGCAAGGTGTATCATCTGCGTATCACAGGTTGTTAGTCTTCCTCCAATCCTGATGCCACGTTCTTCTACATACAATCCATATTCTTGGATTATTTACTCAGCATACAGATTGATTTTGTATAGTGAAAGAATACAACCCTGGCACACACCTTTCCTAATTTGAAACCATTCATTATCCTCGTGTTCTGTTTGAATGACTGCCTCTTAGTCAGGTTCCTCATGAGCAGAAATAAGTTTCAGAATACTATTCTGCACAGTTTTTTGTGATCCACACAGTTGAAAGGCTTTGCATAGCAGGTTACCCTAATATTCAAAAGAAGAACTGCAAAAAACCCACCAACATTAATGGCATTAGGGTCCCTTAGGACGTTATCAGGGTGGCCATAGGTTATTCATGTGCTATTGTGGTCACCATGAGTCAGAATCGACTGGATGGGACCCAACAACACTGTGCTTTTTGAAATAGAAACTATGTAATAGAGACTATTTGAAAATTCAGGATTCTAAATACCAACATGTTAGTAACTCTGAAACATGATCGTTTCCCTCAGGAATGACTTAAACCTGCATTGTGCTCACAGTGGATTTAGGCCCATCCCAGGATTTCTAGGGTTCCCACTCTACCACTCTCACTCCCTTTACTCACCCTCTTCCACAGTAAACACCCCTTTAGCAAGTATATGTTGTTATGTGCTGTTGAGTCAGTTCTGACCCATAGTGACCCTGTATAGGGTTTCCGAGGAGCAGCTGTTCAAACCACCTTGCAGTCTGATGCATTAACCCACAGTGCCACACTAGGACTCCTATAAGGTTGAAGAATTTACGTATTTCAATTAGGTGTTGGAGAAGAATATTGAAAATACTATGGACTGCCAGAACAAGTAAAGCTGTGTTTGAAGTACAACCAGAATGCTCCTTAGAAGCCAGGATGGTGAGATTTGGCCTCTCATACTTCGTTATGAGAAGGGGCCGATCACGTTTGGTAAAGTGGAGAGTGGATGAAAAATAGGAAGATCCTCAATGGGATGGACTGACACATAGTGGCAGCAGCAATGGGTTCAAACTTGACACAGGACCAGGCAGTGTTTCATTACATTTTGTTTAAGGTTGCTATGAGTTGGAACCAACTTGACAGCACCTAACAACCTAGCATGATAAAAGCTATTCCTTTAAGCTTCATTAGAATAAATGTTGTGCTGGGTCTAAAACAAATATGAGAACACTATGGGATCAAAGAGGTGGCTTTTGAGAACATACAATTAGTCAACCTTAGGTGAGTTCAGAGTGCAAATTAAGCACCAATTGAAATCGTCTCATGGGAAGTTGTTACAAATATATTCAACCGTGACTCCATATGGCCTGAAAATTTCCACACCAGTAGATCTTTATCAATTCGATATAACAAACAATTTTGAATAACCAAAAGTTTGCTCCAACCATCACTTTCTCCAGGAGTCCTTGCACCATGGATCTATGGGATAGCCTTATAAGCCAGTGTTATTTGAATGTAATGCTCCTGTTCCATTGGGTTGTCCTCATTGGACTTTCATCAACCACCTTTCCTGTACACATGCCCCCTGAGAGTTCAAGGTGGGGAGAACAGATGAAGACAGAAAAGTGAAATTCCTCATTTCAGAAACTTTGCTTAAGCCTATGTCAGTGATCCGCCAATGGAGAGATAGTAAAGAAAACAGCTTTTCATTAAGGACCTCAGAGTTAAAGAAGACAGATTTACTTCAGATATTTGAAAATCAGTAATTCATCCAGAATATGTATACTTTGTTTGGGAATACCAAAATGTCAAGTCAAAATTTGGTGTTGTTTTTGTTAGATGTCATCCAGTCAGTACCGACTCATAGCGACCTACACACAACAGAACGCAACATTGCCAGGTCCTTCGTCAACTTCACAATCATTACTACTCTTGCACCTAATGCTGCTGCCATTGTGCCAATCCATCTCATTAGGTGTCTTACTCTTTTTTCGCTGATATTCCACTTTGCCAAACATGATGTCCTTCTCTAGGAACTGATCCCTCCTGATACTATGTCCAAAGTATAAGAGATGAAGTCTGGCCATCCTGACTTCTAAGGAGCCTTCTACCAACACAGAGCTGTTTATTCTTCTGACAGCCCATGGCACTTTCAATAGTCTCCTCCAACACCATAACTCAAATGCATCAATTCTTCTATGGTCTTCCTTATTCACTGTCCAACTTTCACATGCATATGAGGCTATCGAAAAATATCATGGCTTGGGTCAAGCGCACCTTAATCCTCAACTGAAATCTCTGCTGATGAACACTTTCTTTGCTTTTGCACACTTTCTTTGCTCTTGAACACATTAAAGAGATCTTGTGCAGAAGATTTGTCTAATGCAATACTTTATTTGGTTTCTACACTGCTACTTCCATGAATGTTGATAGTGGATCCAAGCAAAATGAAGTCTTTGCCAACTTCAAACTTTTATCCATTTATTGGTTCAGAGGTGAGGATTTTTGTTTTCTTTACATTGAGGTATAACCCATAACAAAAGCTATGGTCTTTGATCATCAGTATTTTAAATCTTCTTCACTTTCAGCAAGCAAGGTTGTATCATCTACATATAGGTTATAATGTCTTCTTCCAATCCTGATGCCACGTTTTTCTTCATATAATTCAGCTTCTCTATTTATTCAGCATGCCAACTGAATAAGTATATCAAAAGAATACAACCTTAGCACACACCTTCCCTAATTTGAAACCATTCAGTGTCCCCTTGTTCTGTTAGAATGACTGCCTCTAGTCAATATGCAGGCTCCTCATGAGGTTCCTCATTCATTAAGTGTTTTAGAATACTTATTCTCTGCAATGTTGTCCATAGCTTGTCATGATCCACATAATTGAAAGCCTCTGCATAGTCAATAAAGCAAAGATAAACATATTTCTGGTATTCTCTGCTTTCCACTAACATCCATCTGACGTCAGCAATAGTATCACTCATTCCATGTTATTGTCTGAATCCAGCTTGAACCTCTGGCAGTTCCCTGCCAATGTACTGTGGCAGCTGTTTTTGAATTATGTTTAGCAAAATTTTGCCTTCATGCATTATTAATGCTATTGTCTAATGACTGCCGCATTCCATGGGTCATCTCTCTTTGGAATGGACACAAATATGATTTCTTCCAACCAGTTGGCCAGGTCTTCCAAATTTCTTGGCATAAATTTTCAGTGCTGCATTTGTTTCACATTTAATTTCAATTTGTATTCCATCAATTTCCAGAACCTTGTTCTTTGTCAATGCATTCAATACACCTTGGACTTCTTCCTTCAGTATTATTGACTCTTGATTATATGCTACCTCTTGAAATGGTTGCATTTCTCTTTGGTACGGTAACTCTGCATTCTTCCATTTTAATACTTTGCCCATATTGTTGTTGTTGTTGTTGTTGTTAAGTGCCGTTGAGTCAGTTCTGACTCACAACGACCCTGTAAAGGGTTTCCAAGAAGCAGCTAGCGAGTTTGAACCACCGACCTTGAGGTCCATTGCACTAATCTGCAGTGCCACATAGAATCCTTCAATACTGTAAATCGAGGCTTGGATTTTTTCTTCAGTTCGTTCAACTTGAGAAATGGTGACTGTGTCCTTCCCTTTTGGTTTCCTAACTCTAGGTCTTTGCACATTTCACTATAACATTTGACTTTGTCTTCCTGAGCTGCTCTTTGAAATTTTCTGTTCAGCTCTTTCAACGTCTCATTTCTTCCACTTGCTTTCACATCTCTATGCTCAAGAGCAAGTTTCAGAGTCTCTTCTGACTTCCATTTTGATCTTTTCCTTCCTTCTTGTCTTAATTGTCTTTTGCATGCTTCCAGTAAGATGTTCTTGATGTCTTCTGGTCTTTGGTCATTAGTTTTTAAATCAGCAAATGTGTTCTTAAGATGATCTCGCAATTCAGGTGGGATATGTTCCAGGTCATATTTTGGCTCTTGTGAACTTGTTTTAATTTTCTTCAGCTTCAGCCTGAATTTGCATATGAGCAATTGATGATCTGTCCACAGTCTGCCCTAGTCTTGTTTTGGCTGTTAATATGGAACTTTTCTACAGATGTAGTCAATTTGATTTCTATGTATTCCATCTGGTGAGGCCCATGTGTATAGTCATCTTTCATGTTGCTTAAAAATGGTATTTGCAATGAAGTCGTCATTGGTCTAAAAAATTCTGTAATGCAATCTCCAGCATCATTTCTATCACCAAGGACATATTTTCCAACTATTGATCTTTCTTCTTTTTCCAACCTTTGCATTCCAAACACCAGTAATTATCAATATATCTTGATTGCATGTTTGATCAATTTCACACTGATGATGATCATACAATTCTTCATCATTATTATCTTCAGTGGTTGTTGTGTAAATTTAAATAATAGGCGTATTAGCTAGTTGTCCTTGCTGGAGTAAGGATATTATTCTATCACAGACAATGCTGCACTTCAAGATAGATATTGAAATGTTCTTTTTGATGATGAATGAGACACCATTCCACTTAAATTTGTCATTCCCAGCACAGTAATTAGTAATTCATGTGGCCAATACCAGTTCATTTCAACTCATTAATGCCTAGAATATCATTGTGTTTTCCATCTCATTTTTGACAACTTTCAATTTTCCTAGATTCTTACTATGTACATTCCGTGTTCCTATTAGAACAAACCCAAAAGTGCTTCTCAAGAAAGACCTGGCAATGTATTTCCAACCTACTTCGATATCAAGTTGTATCCTCACACACACAGGACTGCCATTAAGTTGTAATTGACTGCTTTCATTTTGTGGTTTACTATGTTGAGAAACTTTTATTCTTATTTAGAGTCATAAGGAGCTCTGGTAGCATAGTGGTTATGAATCAGGCTGTGAACCTTAAGGTCAGCAGTTCGAAACTACCAGCTGCTCCACAGGAGAAAGCTGAGGCACTCTGCTCCCGTAAAGATTTACAGCCTTGGAAACCCTGTACAGCATCGCTAAGAGTCAGAACCAACTCCACAGCACATAACAACAACAACATGTAAGCACTCTAGTACTCATCAGTTTGTCGTACTGTGATGGCTGTGTGCTGCTGTGATACTGGAAGCTATGCCACCAATATTTCAAATACCAGCAGAGTCACCCATAGTGAACAGGTTTCAGTGGAGCTTCCAGACTCAGAATGACCAGAAAGCAAGGTCTGGAAACCTACTTTCTAAAAATTAGCCAAGGAAAACGGATCACAACAAAACGAGGTTGCTCTGTCCAACTCACTGCTTTAGATACATCAGGGCATCAATCACTGAAAGAGGACATCATGTTTGGTGATGTATGTAGAAGGCCAATGAGGCGAAGCGATCTTCTCATAGAGATGGACTGGCATGAGAGTCACGTGTCTTTAACATGCCAGAGATGGTAAGGATGATGCAGGACAAGGGGACATTTCATTTTGCTGTACATAAAGTTGCCATGAGTCAGGGATGACCTGATGGCAGCTATTGATCTCTATATGTGCACTGGGTTGCAATGTCATTTATTCTGTAGTGGGAATGGCAATCTAAGAATGGTGTGAAATATCTGCAAAACTTAAGTGGAAAGAAGTAAGTAATCAGGGGAGCAGTCTGATATGCAAGTAAAAACTGGGGAGTCATTATCACCTTATAATATAAAAGCCAGAGTCCTGGTGTGTCACTGTAGGTTAAGCACTCAACAGCAAGGTCCATTTGAGCCACAAGGCCAGCAGTTCAAACTCAACAGTTGCTCCTTGAAAAATCTTATACAGGGTCACTATGGGTCAGAACTAACTTGACAGTACTTAAACAACAACAACAATATAGAATTAAGGGGATGGTTGACATCATCTAGAAAGAGCACACCACGTAAGAGAAAAGAGCCAAATCTCAAACCCAAGGGACAACAAATTCACAGGCTGGATAGAGGAAAACTCACACACAAAAAAATGAAGGTGTCACCAAAGAGGAAGGAGAAAGACTAAGGAGTACAGGTTCCCCCTACAGGCTCCTCAAATACAGGAAAAGCCAATGAGGACTGCAGGTTAGAAAGAAGGCATATTCCTTTCAAATTTTTCATTTCAAAAACTATGCTGTGAATGAGGAAGGGTTGGAAAACATTTACAAGTAAAAAGGGAACAGAGGATTGCAACAGAAGCTGCAAATTTACTTACTCTTTTGATCTGATACAGATCTAGATCTAAACCAAACCCACTGCCATCGAGTTGATTCTGACTTATAGCAAACCATTAGGATTTCTGAGATTATAAATCTTTACTGGAATACACAGCCTCATCTTTCTCCCTCAAAGCAGCTGATTTTTTGGCAGCCAGACACAACTCCTAGCATCACGAGGGTTCCTTTAGCTAGATATAGTCTCTGGCTATTTTATGGTGGGCGCTGGACTGCAAGGTCGGTTTGAACCACAAGGTCGGTGGTTCAAGCTCTCCAGTTACTCCTTGGACACCCTATACAGGGTCACGATTGAGTTGGAACAAAATTGACGGCATTTAACAACAACAACACTACATACCTAGGAGTCCTGACAGCGTAGTGAAATATGCATTAGGCTACTAAACACAAGGTCAGTAATTCAAGTCCACCAGGTGCTCTGCTGGAAAAAGATGAGGATTTCTGCTCTTGTCAAGATTTACAGCCTAAGAAACCCTACACAAGGTCACTATGAGTCAGAACTGGCTCCACAACACACAATCCACCACCACCACTATCACTGTCTATCTAGGGAGGATACTGGGCTGGTACCCATTTAAGCATCTATTTGCATGTTTGAAGACACATGTGGGAGAATTATATGTTGGTTAACCATTTCAGGGTTATCTGCTGGCTTTCTAAAGATGTCAAACCATTTCACAGTGAATCCTTTCCTTTAAATGTATTTTTTCACTATCTTCTTGCAAATATCACACTAAATTTCCTGCTAGGAAAGAGTGAGTCTAATTAATCTGGAAGGAAATGTTCTCAACAGAAAGTAAAATGGAGTAACAGGGTTGCCCTTTATTTAGACTGGAGTTGTTCCAAAGCTATTATCCTGAGCCCCTGTCAATAAAAGCCACAGACTCTAATGTTCTGGGCAGCAGCCTCACTTGGAGGTAATGGGGCTCTCTTGAAATTTAAATGAAGATCTGTCATCATGACTGCTCTAAATGCCTTTGCCCTAGTTCATAACTTCTTACAAATAATATCTTAGTGCTTTTGGTCTCAGTAAAAAAAGACTTTTCCTAGAGTGGGACGGTACCTTCCTTCTTAAATATTTACTTAGAAAAGAAGCAATCATTGTTCAGGATAACTTGTTGTTAGGTCCCATCCAGTTGGTACCAACTCATAGTGATGCTAAGCACAAAAGAACTCAACACTGCCTGGTCCTGGGCCAACCTCCCAATTGTTGCCACACTTGAGCCCATTGATGTTGCCACTTTGCCAATCCATCTCGCTGGGGGTCTTGTTCTTTTTCTCTGACCCTCCACCTTACCAAACATGATATCCTTCTCCAGTGACTGCTCCCTCCTGACAATATGTCCAAAGTATGAGAGATGGATGAAGTTTAGCCATCCTGGCCTCCAAAGAGCACTTTGGCTGCACTTCTTCCAATACAGATCTGTTGGTTCTTTTGGCAGCCCATGGCACTTTCAGTATTCTCCTCCAACACCATAATTCAAATGCGTCAATTCTTCTATGGTATTTCCTATTCACTGTCCAGCTTTCGCATGCATATAAGGTTACTGAAAATACCATGGCTTGGGTCAGGCACACTTTAGTCCTCAAGCTGACATCTTTACTCTTCAACACTTTAAAAAGGTCTTGTAAAAAAAAAAGGTCTTGTGCAGCAGATTTGCCCAATGCAATACGTCACATGATTTATTGACTGCTGCTTCCATGAGAGTTGCTAGTTGATCCAGAAAGAATGAAGTCCTTGACAACTTCAATCTTTTCTCCCTGTATTGATAAGAATGTTATTTATTGGTCCAGTGATGAGGATTTCTGTTTTCTTTACATTGAGATGCAATCCATACCGAAGGATTCATTAAGTATTTTAAGTTCTCTTCACTTTCAATAAGCAAGGTTGTATCATCTGCATATCGCAGGTTGTTAATGAGTCTTCCTCCAACCCTGATGCCACATTTTTCAGTATATTCTAAAATAAAACTGATGGTATTCAAACGGATCTTAAAAATGATCTTGCCCAGTTCCCTTATTTGACACTATAAAAGCGGAGGCTTTCCCCAGGTGATTCAGAAGGAAGAACCTTGTAATCAGAACCAGTCAAATGAGGGTTTCACTCCTCCTTCCATTACATGTTCCTCATTTGCAAACCCACCCCATACTCATAAAGGAGGATTAAATGAAAGCACTTAGCACAGTGCTGGCACACAGTTGTTGTTGTTGTTGTTGTTGTTGCTAAGTGCCGTCAAGTGGATTCCGACCCATAGCGACTCTGTATAGGGTTTCCAAGGAGTAGCTGGTGAGCTTGAACCACCGACCTTGCAGTTCAAACGACTTCACAGTCTGACGCATTAGCCCACATCACCACACCAGGACTCCGTGGGTACTCAAAAGTGAGTTCCTTTCTTTTTAACCCCTAGTCCTTTTTTCCCTCGTTGCTCTAACTGGGGACCTTCACATCAAACAAAGCAGAAAGGACACAAGAGCTGTGTACTTGATATTTTCACTAGTTCTAATTTAAATAAGAAATTAACATCAACATACCTAAATCCAAATGAGAACTTGAACTTGAAAGATGGCAATGATTTAAGAAAAGAGATTAGAAAGAAGAAAACCAAAGAGCAAATTGAGGTAGGGACAAAAAAAAAACAATCCAGCATCATAGAAGTTAAAGTTGGAGTGCCATATAAATGGTGGTGGTGGTAGTGGTGTTAAGTGCCTTCGAAACAATTCCGACTCATAGCGACCTTGAATAGGGTTTTCGAGAAGCAGCTGGTGAAGTTGAACCGCTGATCTTGCAGTTCAAACCATCCTTGCAGTTTAGTGCATTATCCCACAGTACCACACCAGGACTCCATAGAAATGGTATCAGTGTCAAATGCCAGTAAATGGTTAAGATCAAATAGAATCCAAACCCATGTGCTAGCTATAAAATCTGTGGAGACACTTAAGAGAGAGGTTCCAGAGATAGAGGTGAAAAAATGGCACCAGTAACAGAAATCCCAAGAATAGTTAACAGTTAAATAAGTAAAATCAGTAGAAACTTTTAAGTGTTCAGCAGCAGGAGAAGAAAAATCAAACAATAACCAGATGTGGAGGGGGGCAAGATCAAAGTATAGATCTAACAGCACAGACTGTGAAACTAATGTGTGTATATGCAATCCCAAGGCTGCCAACTAGCAGCTGTGTGACCTTGCGAGAATCACTTACTCTCTCTTTGCCTTAGTTTCCAAACCTGTAACACAAGAGTAACAACAGAGCCTACTGTGCAGGTTGGTTTACTGTTGGTTCTCATTTCTTTCTGTATTACAAGAGGCTGCAAGTCTATAAACTACATTTTCCAAACTCCCTTGCTAACTGGCTTCCAGTTGGGTTCTATCAATGGGAAACACTGGCAGGGGCTGAAAGATGAGAAAAAGAAAATATCTTTTACATTTCCAGTTTCTGGTACGATTTCCAATACTGCAGCAGACAATTGCAGGCTCCAGTAGCATCTGTGGTAGCTCCAAAGCAGTTCAGTGGCTGAAGAGGCTGCCTAATGTCTTCTTGCTTCTTCAACATTCGCACGCACGCGCGCGCACACACACACACACACACACACACACACGCTCTCTCCTTTTCACTCCAACATCCAACATCCCCAACACCGTTTCTTTTATGTTCTTCCAGCCTTACTGTAACTAATTCCTTACATTAATCCTTCTCTACTTTTCAAAAACATCTTTTGTTGTCATTAAGTTGCCATCAAATCAATTCCAACTCATGTGACACGTTTTTTATTTTTCTGACTAGACACTTAAATCCTACTTCTTAAGGTTGTTGTGAGATTAAAATGATTTATAAATGTAAAGCACTTAGATTAGTGCCTGATCCCAAAGAAGCAGTTTATAAACGTTTAACAATTGTTACCTCTGAAAACATCTTAAACAAGGTGCTATTCCTTCTTGTTGTTCTTAGGGAGTTCCCCTAACTTGATTTCAACTCACACAGAGTTCACGTAACAAAACTAACTACCCCATTAGCTTTTCTAAAGTACAATCTTTACAGAACAGATCACAACAGGGTAGGTTCAAACCATCAATCTTTCAGTTAGCAGCTGAGCACTTCAACCACTGTGTCACCAAGGCTCCATGTTGTTGTTGTAGTTAAGTGCCGTCAAGTTGGTTCCGACCCATAGCAACCCTGCATGGTGTTTCTGAGGAAGAGCAGCTGGTGAACTTGAACCACCAACCTTGCAGTTCAAATGGCTCCATAGATAGATAGAAATAGACAGGTATAGGTAGGAGAGAGATGTTCCTGCAATACCTTTGTACAAAGTATTTCCTACATATGAAATGCTCTCCTATCATCCCATTACAGAAGTTAGAATTTATAACATGTGGGATAATTAAATCACAAAATGGAGGATAATTACATAATACTGAGAATGTATTTTGGGGTAACACAATGAAATCCATAACACAGAGTTACAAATGACATCTGTTATTAAGCATATGTAAGTCAGAATAGGTGCATACAGTTCTTATTTAGTCTTACTTTAGTGCAAGAAGCAGTAGGAGAAGAAGTGGACTGCTAATCTCAAGGTCAGCATTTCAAACCCACCAGTCACGCCACTGGAGAAAACTATGGCTGCCTTCTGTACAAATTTAAGTCTCGGAAACCCTATAATGGCTGCTGAATTGGAATTGACTCAATGGCAGATTTTAGTTTGGTTAGTGCAATAAAAGGCTCAAAAACCTTTTTAAATTATTTAAAGTTGCACATGCAGTAAGTGCAGGTGAGTGTGATGAAGAATTTGTTGCAAGCTGGAGTTCAAGGAACCTGGGTGGTATAGTGGCTAACGCTAACCAAAGGGTTGGCAGTTCGAACCCACATGCCGCTCCACAGAAGAAAGATGATGCAGTCTGCTTCCATAGAGATTTACAACCTTAGAAACTCTATGGGGCACAGTCCCCCCGTAGTCTACAGGGTTGCTATGAGTCAGAATCAATTCGATGGCAGTGGGTTTGGGTTTGGGATATTATAAAACTTACGAAAACAAAATGAAGGTCATACTGATTCTTCACTGTATAACTTCTCTTAATTTTTACTGTAAAAATACAAGAAAATTAATAAAAGCATAGATCTTTAAATATAAGAAAATCTATATTCCACTAATTTGCATTCAGAAATACTAGGTTTTACTTTGGACAATAAAACATCACTACTCTAAGATGCTGTCATTGTCAGGTGCCATCGAGTCAGAACCGACTCATAGCGACCCCAACCAAGCACAGCAGAAAGAAACAATGTCCGATCCTGGGCCAACCTCACTACCACTGCCACACTTGAGTCCAACAATGATGCTACCTGGCCAATCCATCTCGTTGGGGGTCTTCCTCTTTTTATCTGACCCTCCACCTTACCCAGCATGACATCCTTCTCCAGCAACTGTTTCCTCTGGACACAGTCTTCCTACTCTAAGATAGTCTACTGGAATTCAGAACACAGTTTCCCTAAAGGGAAAAAAAATTGGTTAGTTTCTTAGGCTTCCATTTGTTATTTAAAATGGTGTAAAACAATACTGTTTCAAATAATTACAGTTCAATACTGGTGCCTGGAAAAAATTAAAATGAAGAAATGTATAACTTTTTGTAGAGTTTCTGAACCTTCAGGATTCTCTCAAGTGTTTATGATACTATTCAAAACCTGTAACTCTCATTTTATAATCATTGTACTTCTGTTTATCAGGCAGGGTTGTTTTCTTAGTTTAATCACAACTATACACTGGATAATCAGAAGGGGGGAGGGCAACAGTGAAGTCACAACAAAAAAGAAACTGCCTACGGTAGAATTAAGCTTTGAGCAAGGAATGAGAGGGTCTGAACACATATAGAAAAACATTTATGATGTTTTTAGCTGTCAAAGAGAAACTGAGGAAGCTAGTTTCCCAAATCTGCCATAAGGTGGTGTTAACAAACAGGAGTCAGAACCAACTTGGCAGCACTTGACAACAACCAGGAGAAGCTCGGTAACTGCTTCAATTGTTGCTGCTTGTCCTGGAGTGAGTTCTGACTCATAGTTATCCTGTAGAGTGTCTCTCAGAGCAGCTGGTGGGTTTGAATTGTTGACCTTGCGGTTACCAATCCAGTGTTAATCCTACAGCACCACATCAGGGCTCAACTGCAAATGGTGGTAGCTTTGTGTCATCGAATCGGTTACAACTCATAGGAATCCTGTCTGAATAGGGTGTCCGAGGCTGTCCTGGTGTGGCATAAGCACTTACCCTCAAAGTAGGTTTGAACCACAAGGTCAGTGGTCCATACATTCCAGCCACTCCTCAGAAACCCTATATAGGGTCTCTATGAGTCAGAACTGACTTGACGGCACTCAACAACATATCTTTACAGGCACAGAAAGCCTAATGAGACAAAACAGGGAGTCCTGGTGTGGCGCTGTGGGTTAATGTGCCAGACTGCAAAGCCGTTTGAACTGTAAGGTTGGTGGTTCAACCTCACCAGCTGCTCCTTGGAAACCCTATACAGGGTGGCTATGGGTCAGAACCGACTCAACGGCACTTCACAACAACAACAGGGTAGACAAGAGGAGTACTGGTGGCACTGTAGGCTAACTGTTGGGCTTCTAACTGAAACATTGGCTGTTTAAACCCACAGAAGAAAATTGAGGCTGTCTGCTCCTCAGAAACCCTAAGCAGCAGTCCGACTCTGTGCTATAGGGTCGCTATGAGTTGGAATCGACTTGATGGCAACAGCACTGGTTAGAGTAGGACAGAAAGTTAAAGTCTTTCAAATGTTTCCGAAACTCAGAGAGCCTGATCCCTGAAAGAATTGCTCTGGACAACAGTAAAATCAGTAAATAAGATTAGTTTCATAAAGCTAAATTTATTTCATTAATACCTCTCTTCTCGGAGGTTTTTCTTAGGTATCAAATACCATTTTAAAATATCAAGAGATTTTTGTGTTTTTAAGCATAATTAACAGTAGTACTATTCCTGGACACATAACAGCAACAACTGAGAAAATTACACATGCGACTCACATCCCTTTCCAATGAATGCTGCTACTCTACAGACCTTATAAGTGTAGATCTTATAGTGGGGTCTGGTTTGGAAAACAATGGTTTACAGACTAGCATACATAGAAAAGGGATACAAGCCACATAAGTCAATTTCAACTTCCTAGTCACTGTTATGTGTCATCGAGTTGGTTTCAATAGAGACCTCACAGCATTCCGGTGCTTAACCTACAGTGCCACACAGCAGTCACACTGGAAAGGCTTTAAACAAAAAGAAAGTTTAAATTAACTTAGAACAGTAACTTGAATAATTTACTAATGTTGTTGCTATAAGGGCCTTCAAGTAGATTCCAGATCATACCAATACTGTATAGGTTGCCGAGGAGCGGTTGATGAGCTTATACTGCTGACCAGTGCATTAACCCACAGCGCCACACCAGACTCCCAATTCACTAACAGTAACAGCCAAATTTTAAAAGGTAAAAAAGAAAAACAGATGAAATGAATTAACCCAACATATCCAAAATAATATCATTTCAATATGTATTCAGTATAAAAATATTAATAGCATATTTGACATTCTTTTTTACATTTGTTGTTGTTATTTAATTGCCGTCAAGTTGGTTCTGACCCATAGCACACCCCACTTCAGCTTCACCATATTTCAAATGCTCCATAGTCACAGGCAACTAGTAGCTATTGTTTTGGACAGGTGAGATACACATGAGTAGAAATTCACCAATCACTTTATTGAAGATATTGATGCTACTTTTTTCAAAAGTCATTATTGATATTTTAAGAATTTAAAGCTTTAAATATATGTGCTGTTTTCATAGACTTAGCTAACATTTTGGTTCCTATCATCTAGTACTGTATTTGAAAAAAAAAAAAAAAAACTCCCAAGAGAAATACATAGTAAACAGGTAAGCTATATCACTGCTATTTTATCCCAAGTCCCAAAGCCTGGTGGTATCTCAACTCCCCTTTCTCTAGCCCAAGGGAAGACCTAGCAAACACAATAGGCCTCCACTGGTCCCCAGACTAAGGAATTCTCATCTCCTGGGTTTGTGAACAGGGAGCTAAATCATAACTACCAACCTAAATCCCCAAGCTGAAGTATCTGGTCCTTTGACAGGGGAAACTGATGTAACCTGATCATTTTGCACTATTCAATGGCAGCTCATTTAATGGTGTTGGTAAAATAGTGATAAACAAAAATATCAGTCACATTTTTAATGTGATTAAATATTATTTTAATACTGAATTTAAAGTAGAAAGAAGAAATCAACTTGAATTACTACCTTTAATTCTTTGTGATTTGTAGGATGAGATCAGGTGCATAGCCTGTATACAAAATTAAAAATTTAAGCAGACTTCAAGAATTTTCATTTTCAGTATGAAGTCAAATTGCAACCTTAGAGCCTTTACTTATTTAATTATTATTAAAATAGAGCCTAGGAATAGGAGTCAAAAAGTCACTGAGGAATATATACTATAAATCTTAAGCCTGATGCTTTGAGAAACTCCTTAAACTATGCTTAATATTTGAAATCAAAAGTATGCTACTGACTTACTTTAGAGTCCAGTGATGTATGAATTTAAAGTATGCCTTAAAGATATGCAGGGAGATTGATATGGTGCCAGAAACACCAAACAAACTCTGAGACCTTCAAATATAATGTACTGTTTCTCACTTATCAGAAAGTAACTTTTCTTTTGTACATAAAACTCTTGCCATCAGCATAAATGTATGTGTGTGCATGTGCAGGAGTAGTGAGATAATTACATACCTTTGGGGCTTAAATACATCTGGTGTCACATCACACCGTAGGCAGAGAGTTATTTCATTTGAACCATTCACTCCAGAGAGTAATTACTCATCCCATAACTTGGTCATAAAAGCAAAGCGTACTCAGTGTTTCAGCAGTTGTATAGCACAGTTATATTTTCATAAAGTGCTTTTTGAAAACAGATAATCAAAACATATACCTTAGTATGTGCTAAGACTATGATGTGATACAGACTTTCTAACTGAGCCCCGGTAATGTAGTGGGTTATGCATTGGGCTGCAAATGCAGTTCAAATTCACTATGGGAGAAAGATAAAGCTTTTTCTGCTCCTGTAAAAATTTATAGCCTTGGAACTCTATACAGGGTCACTATGAGTTGGAACCAACTCAGATGCACACAGTAACAGCAGCACAGACTTTCTAAGCTTTAAACCTGTGAGTCTACACAGTGAGTTGCACTTGCCACAGACAGACCCCAGCAAAAGAAAGAAAAGTTGAACCATTATGGCAAATACAACTGAAAAATAGAAAAGTCTTGGCATTTCCAACTAGAGATTAAACAACAATCAGAAATGCTCTGCTATAGTCTCATGGTTACCCATCTTTACTCACAGGAGAGAATAAGAATGAAAAACCTGGAGGTTGCCTGGAAAGACACATCTTTCCTTGTCTTAAAAGAGCGGAGTTTCCTTGAAGAACAAAGGAAAGAAAAAAACTGCACTAAGAATTTAGGCAGGTCTTTAGATTGTAATTCAGAAGTCATTGTCAAGAGACTGTCCACAGCACTTCAGCAATCTGCTCATCCTCTCCATCGACAGAGCTGTTAACCCAACCCAGCAGCATCTAAAGCTGCCTTCCAGGAACAGGGCTATGTGCATGTCAGCTGCCTCACACAGCTTGTTACACATCTTCTCCTATATAACACTGCCTCTATGTCTCCCACTCAAATCAAGGAACAGATGACAGAGAAAACAGAATTGGTAAAAGAGAGCAAATTTTTTAAGCTAGAAAGTCACCATGGTTGTGACCGAGCCTTCTTTTTTTAGGTCCAGCACAGAAAAAACATTCACCTTCAACTATATGTCATTATCAGCTCTGAGAAGAAATAAGATACTATATATGTATGGATCATACATCCATTATAGCCCGTTACTATTAGAAACAATCAATTAAAATGCAGGATAAAGTAGAAGAGAAGTTGTAGAATATTGTCCAAAGGTCAAGGAGCTGATTTTGAGTGGTGTCATGGGTCAAGGAGGCCTGCACCATGGTTTCCTTCAGGTTCCCACAGAAGAAGCTGCCCCCGTGGCAATTCGTGGAAAAGATGGTACAGTGAGAAGACCTCACTTGATAGCTAGAAGGCCTGGCTGAGTGCTGCTCCTAGACAAGTGGTTTAGCATCTCATGACTTCAATTCCATGGAATACGTATGTTTTCCAAGAAGGAGTATGTTTTTCCAAAGGAGCTCCGGTAGCATAGTGATTACGAATTGGGCTGCGAACCTCATGGTCAGCAGTTCGAAACTACCAGTTGTTCCGAAGAAGAAAAATAAGGCTTTCTGCTCCCATAAGGATTTACAGCCTCGAAAACTCTGTACAGGGTCACTGTAAGTTGAGACCAACTCCATGGCACATAACCACTATGACCACCACATTTTTCCAAAAGTCGTTAAGAGATCATTTAAAGCACAGAACTGGTACTCAAAAAAGCAACAGGTTGTCTGAGCTACAAAATTATAAGCAATGGTAATTAATACAAGTTCTGTGTTAAAGTTGACTCCTCTCCCAATAAAAATCACTGAAAAATTTCAGATGTTTCCAAAATCATTTTAATGGGATAGAAAAAGTTTTTGTTACAGACAGCTACCTAATGTTTCTTACATGTATGTGGCTCTTTTGGGTCTAATATGAGAGGAAAAACAAAAGATCACAGTAAGGAAAGCTCAATCACAAGCAAAAACTCACAGTAGGAAAAACAGTTCCATGTAGATCTGCTGTGAAGCTCACAATGAGTTCTATTCTAAGGTCAGTGCCTTTGCCCACCATGACCAAGCACAGCTGCTCATTCAAGAGGACTCGGGGGGAAAAAAGAGGAAAGAAGAGAAGTGAATTTACACATGGGGGCAAAAGAGAAGTTCCTACTCCAACTATACACCTACCAGTCTCTCACCAACTTTGGCTGCAAACAGAAGGCATTTATACAATGTACTTATTTTCTCAGGGCTACTGTGTCATACAAGCTCACATATCTTAATAACTGACCTTGATAAGGCATTTACTATCTACATAATAGCACAGCACTTCTCAAACTCTTCCACATAGGTCCCCTAACAACAGAGGTGAATGAAATGCTCCCTTGGGGAATCTGAGAGTGGCCCAAAGTGGCCTGTCACAAATACAAAACAAAATATGTTTTCCAAACTGGAATATTTTTTGTGTAAGGGATATGGAATACATAGAGCCACTGAATAAAATCAGTGCCTCTTCCTGGAAAGCTACAGAAGTATGTCAAAAGTAAAACACAACTCTCTTTATCCATTTATTTGACAAAATTTTATTGAAAGTCACGTGCAGAGGGTTGTACTGAAAGCCATGGATGCAATGGTATGTATATATGTACATGAGCATACACACACATATATATTGTCCCTGCCCTCATGGATCTTACAATCGAAAGGGGGAGACAAAATCACAAGGAAACTCAAAACAGATCTACAAAGGAGATAACTCTACCAGGAAATTTGTTTAAGCCAAGACAACAAGCATGAACCAACCAAGAATAGCCTTCCAGACGGAGGGGAGGGGGGAGGGGGGGAGAATATATATATATCTATACACAGTCAGAAGGAGATGGTAGGGTAACTTGGAGGGAGAGGCAAAACATTGTGAAGAAGAAACAGATGACAGGGCTGAACCATGCTGAATTTTGCATACCTAGGAATGACTAGCTAAGAAAGACCACTGAGGGTTAGTAAGCACAGGGTAGATGAAGGCAACATCACCCTGCTGCAATAGCTATTTTAAGAGCTGATCTTTGCTAGTCCCAACCTTCAAGCTGATTCTATCATTTTTAAGCATACGTAAAGTCCGCTCTTACGTAAACATATCTTGAAGATATTGTGGCTCAGTTCCAGATCATTAGAATAAAGCACTTACCACAATAAAGCAAGTCACACAAATATTTGGTTTCCCAGTGCATATGTAAAAGTTAGGTTTACACTATATTACAGATTATGAAGAATTTTGAAATATTATGAGAATTATCAGAATATGGTATAGGGACATGAAGTGAACACATGCTGTTGGGGGGAAAAATGGTACCAATAGATCTGTTTGACTCAGGGTTGCCACAAAACTTCCATTTTTAAGTTTTATTTTACTGCAGTATCTGTGAAACGCAAAGGAGGCATGCCTGTACACAAAAGTGTACACGTATATACAAAGAGCACATACGAAGCAATAAGAAAAACTGTATGGCATAGATCAGAAGTACAAAAGAATTACTAACAAATTGAAAGAAGGGGAAAAATGTATCATGTGATAGCTAATCCACTGTAAACTTCATTAAGACACTGAACTACTAGAAAACAATGCCACAGTATGTAGTCAGGTAACATTTCCACAACTTTCAAGAGCAAAGATTTGGAAGCACTCAAAAATAGGAATGAAAAGCATATACAGATACAAGTATAATTTCAGTTCACAGTAAGCCTTTAAAATTTCACTTGAAGCTATTTTTCTTAATACTTTATTTGTAAATCTTTAAATTAAGGGAAACAGTTAATTGCCTTTTTCCATACAGACAACCAAAGAGTCTTCTTTAATAATACTTTATATTGTGTTTCTGGTGAACATTTAATAACACTGTTAGGGTCTATCTTAGTTATCTAGTGCTGTAACAGAATTAACACAAGTGGATTGTTTTAAACAAATTTATTCTTTCATAGTTTAAAATGCTAGAAGTCTTCATTGAGGACACCAGCTCCAGGGGAAAACTTTCACTCTCTGTCAACTCTGGAGGAATGTCTTTGTCATCAATCTGCCACTGGGTCTAGGAGTTTCTCAGCACAGGGACTCTGGATCCAACAGACATTTCTGCTCCCAACTCTTCTTTCTTGGTGATAGGTTAACTCTGATCTCTGTTTACTTGTTTAATCTCTTTTACATCTCAAAAGAGATTGGTTCAAAATAAAATCTAATCCTGTAGATTGTATCCTGCATCGGTAACGTAACTGCCACTAATCCTGCCTCATCAACACCATAGAAGTCAGAATTTATAACATACAAGATAATTACATCAGATCACAAAACAGAGGATAATTATATAATACTGAGAATCATGGTCCAGTCAAGTTGATGAATATCTGGGGGGACACAATTCAATCTAAAACATTACATCCATTCATACCCCAAAATTCATGCCCTTGCTACATATAAAACACATTCACCACACCATATCCAAAAGTCTTATATCAACTTCAAGAACAAATTTCATCCTCAGGCAAAATTCCTCTTTATCTGCGAATCTAGAATATACGTTATCTGCTTCCAAAGTGCAATGGTGAAACAGACACTAGACATACATTACCATTGTAAGTGGGAGAGACTGGAGGAAATTAAACATAAGTGGCATCAAGCATGTAAAATATCTAGCAAAACAATTTACATTAGTTCTCAAGACTTGAAAAAATTTTTGTTCTCTAAAACCATGTAGGCAATGGACCTACCCTGCAGGCTCTGGAAGCTAGTCATGCTCTCCAGAGCTTCAGCTCCACCATCTAGGCTCACTGGGATGCCAACTCTACTTCCTCAGCTTTGGGAAGCTCCATTTTCTTAGTCCAACTGAGTGTCAACTGCATCCCCTGACTCCAGCAGGCCCCATTCTTCTGTCCCTTGGGCATGGACGTCCTGCCCCCTCAGTTTTAAGCAGCAGCTCCAGTTCCAACCCTCTTGCCACTCATGAATATAGTATCAGCCCCACACTACTCAATCAAGTTAGTGATGTGCTGGCTCTCTGGAACCTAGAAAGCCATGACTCTATCAATTAGAGCCAGCAAGTCATGGTTTTACTCTTTGAGACCCCACAGGTCAGTGGCTCTACCCTTTTGAGACCGGGCAGCTCTGCTTCCTTGGTCCTCTGGACCTCTTGGGCTGGCCTAGCCTCTGCCCTGCTCAGGCAAGTGCCTCAGAGCTCTTTAGCTCTACTAGTAAGTTCCCAAATGAACTCCACTCAATCAGTAAGCCACAGCCCAGAGGCACTCAGATCTCCTGCTCTCTGGTTAGCGCCTACACTGACTCACACCCATCTCCTAGTTCTGTTGCTGCCATTTTTCTAGCACTGCTTCTCATCACCCACACCATCTGGTGTTACAGCCCTTCTCACTTCCTTCTGAGCCATCACCAGAATAGAATTGCCTTTGATGTCCATAATTTCACCAACTCTCTTCAAAGCAATATTTGTTAAGTGCCATTGAGTCAGTTCTAACTCATGGTGACCTTGCATAGGGTTTCCAAGGAGCAGTTTGTGGATTTGAACCACCAACCTTATGGTTCTCACTGTCTATTGCAAATCCTACAAGCTCCACAGTAGAAGACATTCTAGGCTTTTACTATTGTTGTTAAGTGCTGTCAAGTCGATTCCGACTCATAGCAACCCTGTATAGGGTTTCCAAGGAGCAGCTGGTGAGCTTGAACCACTGACCTTGCAGTTCATACAACTTTGCAGTCTGACACCATTAGCCCACAGTGCCACACCAGGTCTCCACTTTTACTACTGTTGTTGTTGTTAGGTGCCATCGAGTCAGTATTGACCCATAGCGACCTTATGCACAGCAGAATGAAACACTGCCCGATCCTGGGCCAACCTCACTACCATTGCCATGCTTGAGTCCATGGATGCTGCCACTTGGCCGGTCCACTTGGCCAATCCATCTCGTTGGCAGTCTTCCTCTTTTTCTCTGACCCTCCACCTTACCAAACATGATATCCTTCTCCAGCGACTGGTCTCTCCTGACAACATATCCAAAATATGAGATGAAGTTTGATCATCTTGGCCTCCAAGGAGCACTCTGGTTTCACTTCTTCCAAAACGGATCTATTGGTTCTTTTGGCAGCCCATGGCACTTTCAATATTCTCCCCCAACACCATAATTCAAAAGCATCAATTCTTCTACGCTTTTACTATTAGACACCATGAAACTCTTCCAGCCTTTACTTATTACCCAATTCCAAAACTGCTTCCAGCTTTCAGCATCTGCTAAGAGTAGCACACCTCTCCTAACAACAAATCTTGTTTGGGTTATCTAGTGCTGCTATAACAAACAAAAATTTATTCTCACAGTTTAGGAGATTCGAACTCTGAACATAGAAGGCCTTTTCACTCTGTTGGCTCTGGAGAAAAGTCCTTATCATCAATCTTACCCTGTGTCTAGAAGTTTCTCAGGACGGGATCCCGGTCCAAAAAACGTATTGGGCTCCCTGCTCTTCTTTCTTGGTCCCTTGACCTCTGTACACTTATTTAATCTCTTTTAACGCTCAAATGAAACCGATTCAAATTATAATCTAATCTTTTTTATAGATTATATCCTGCCTCATTAATATAACTGCCACTAATCCTGCTGTCAGAGGAAGACCCCCCCAATGAGATGGATTGGCAAAGCGGCAGCATCAATGCGCTCAAGTGTGGCAACAATCGTGAGGTTGGCCTAGGATCGGGCAGTGTTTTGTTCTGCTATGTGCGTAAGGTCACTATGAGTCAGGACCAACTCGATGGCACCTAACAACAACAATCCTGCTGCCTCTTTAACATCATAGACGTTAGGATGCACAACATATAGGATAATTATATCAGATCACAAAATGGATGATAATTACATAATACTGAGAATCATGGACCAAACAAGTCGACACATATTTGGGGGGGCACAATTCAACCAGTAACAGATTCTCATTTGACAGTTTTCATACAAACTGTTCAGTGACATTAGTTACATGTTTGATAATGTATCAACATTCTCTTTTTGTGTTCTGGCTGTTACATTTCCAGTATTCTAGTTTTCCCATCCCCTTATCCATTCAGCTTTGCATAGAGTAAATCCTGACCTTTTGGTCTCATATGTATGGCTTTTAAGTAGAACACCATTCTTATGGGTTTGTTATTGTTACTAAGTGCCATCGTGTTGGTTCCGACTCACAGCAATGCTGTACATATGGTCCCAAGGAGTGGCTGGTGAACTTGAACAGTCAGCCTTGTGGTTCAAACAGACCTTACAGTCCAGCACATTAACCCATAGCACCACCTTTATTTTGTATTCCATTCTATTTTGCTAAAAGGTGATCTCAGAATATAATTTCAGTTCAAGGTTAAAAGAGAGTGTCTCAGAACAATAGTCTCAGGAGTCCTCTGGTCTCAGTTGGACCACTTCGTGTGACAGTTTTTAGGAATTTGAGTAATGTTCTACATTGTCTCCCATTCTAACTAGGACTACCTATTATGGTCCTAGTAAGATGCTCAGTGGTAGCCAGGTAGCATCTAGTTCTTCTGGTCTCAGGGCAGATGAGGCCATGACTCACTCGCATAAGCATCAGCCTTATACTCATTTCTTCTCTGAGATTTTGGTTACCTTCGTACTCTTTTGCTCCTGACAAGTATAGACCAATGACAAGTATAGACTACAAGGTTTAAGACCCAGATGCTAATCACTTCACAAAGATGCAGAAGGTGAACTTTATTAACTATATTATGCCACACAACTGAGTTGTTTCATGAAACTATGTTCTAAACTTTTCAGTTAATAAACTCTTTTTACTGATTCAAGTCACCAAAAGAAGGTATTCCATATCACAGAACAGTCACACAACTTGAGAAATTCTGAAATATAGATCTGAAATGAAATAACAGTTTCGTATCTTCTTCCATTCTCTGTCTGTCCACGGTAAATATTCAAGGAAGCCTAGAATCTAAATTCCAAGTGACTAGGTTAATCCACAAGGAAATAATCCACTAAGTCACTCTAGGAGAAAGAGGAGACTTTCTGCTCCCGTGAAGATGTACAGCCTCAGCAACCCATATAGGGTCGCTATGAGTCAGAACTGACTCCATATAACCACCACCACCATCAGATTAATACACAGAGTTCTGATGTGGCACTGTAAGATAAGAACTGAACTGCTAACTGCAAGGTCAGTGGTTCAAAGCCCTCAGCTGCTCTTGGAAACCTTATATATGGTTGTTACAAGTCAGAACCAATTTAAAGGTACTCAACAAGAAGGTTAATCCACAAATTATCAATTCTTAGCATGAATAAGAGAGTCCTGTTGTTGTTGTTGTTGTTGTTGTTGTTGTTAGGTGCCATCAAGTAGGTACCAACTCATAGAGACCTTATGCACAGCAGAACGAAACAATGCCCGATCCTGGGCCAACCTCACGACTGTTGCTACCCTTGAGTTCATCAATGCTGCCAACTTGGTCAATCCATCTCGTTGGGGGGTCTTCCTCTCTTTCTCTGTCCCTCCACCTTACCAAACATGATATCCTTCTCCAGAAACTGGTCCCTCCTGACAATGTGTCTGAAGTATGAAAGACAAAGTTGGGCCATCCTGGCCTCCAAGGAGCACTCTGGCTGTACTTCTTCCAAAACGGATCTATTAGTTTTTTCGGCAGCCCATGGCACTTTCAATATTCTCCTCCAACTCCGTAACTCAAAAGCACCAATTCTTCTAGGGTCTTCTTTATTCACTCTCTAGCTTTCACATGCATATGAGGTTATTGAAAATACCATGGCTTGGGACAGGCACACCTTAGTCCTCAAGCTGACATCTTTGTTCTTCAACACTTCTGTACTATAGATTAATGCACTGGACTGTAAATTTGGTTTGATCTGCAAAGTCAGCAGTTCAAGCTCACCAGCTGCTGATCCTCACAAACCTATACAGGCTCTCTATGGGTTAGAACCGACTCGATGACACTGTGCAACAACAGTATCATGAGTAACACAGAACTAATTTTAGCCATCCTCCTTTCCATTTTCAGAATAATTCCTGAGTTCTAGTACAGACAATATTTATCAATTATTCGAGTTTAAAATGGGAGATTAAAAGTGAGTCTTTTAAAACACCATTAAGTTCTTGATCTTTTGTACTCTAGAAAGAAGATAAACAAGCTCTGCTCTGCTGGTCCTTAAGTGTTTCAAACGCCAAGTCAATGCTGTAAATAGGAAGGAACTCCTAAACCTACTTGACAAAATGTCCTTCCTTCACAGGAGCCAGTGAATCATTTCCAGTAACTGCTTTTATCCAAAAGATGTTTCTATCAAAATGAAGCATATTACTTTCATTGACCCAATAATTTTTATTATTTTGGACAAGGCCAAACAATTTCCAAAACAATAATTTTTACTAAGCCCAATAAATATCTTTGGCACTCAGAAGTTCAATGCCTAAAATTTGGAGAAGAGTAAAGAAAAATAATTACAAATCCTTGAAGAGTTATATGGGTATTCAAGCGTACTGCCTCAAAACCTATCAGTCACTTTGAAGAACAGGAGCACAGAATTGTGGCAAGGGTTAAAAAAAAACAAACCTAGAACGAGGTCACAACTCTGTACAACTCAGGCTTTGAGCTCTGATCTCCAAGTTTCTCTGTTGTTTTCTAAGGCTGGTCTCGTAGATTTGATTTGTAAACCATTACTAAGTCCATGCACTCTTCTAAGTGCTTTATATACATATACTCGTTTAATTTAATCTTCATATCAACCTAATGAGATAGGTACTAAAATTATCTCCGTTTTAAGGCTGAGAAAAGTCAAGCAAGGCACAAGATTAAGTAACAAATTCAAGATAAAAAAGCTAGTAAGCAGCACATAACCACTATTATGCTACTCTCCTTAAACCTACTGACTCCACTTGCACAAAAAGCCTTCCTATGGAAACCCCCCCCCCCCTTTGCAAGCACATCCAGGAGCCCGATTATCATTCAGCTTAACTACCTAAGCCTCACCATCAACATGCTCAATTTGGATTTATCTAGAAAAACAAAGGCTACATATCTATGTGTTTATGTTGCATGCTGTCAAGTTGGTTCCGTCTCATAGTGACACTGTATAAGGTTTCCAAGGCTACAAATCTTTATAAGAACAGAAAGCCTCATCTTTCTCCCAAGGACTGCTAGCCACAAGGTCAGTGATTCAAATCTACCAGTTGTTCCTTGGAAACCCTATACAGGGTTGCTATAAGTCAACAACAACAACATATTGTTGTTAAGTGTCACTGAGTCACTTCTGACTCACAGCGACCCTGTATAGGGTTTCCGAGGAGCAGCTGGTGAGCTTGAACCATCAAACTTGCGATTCAAACCAGCCTTGCGGTCCAGTGCATTATCCCATGGAGCCACACCAGATCTCCATGTTGTTGTTGTTGTTAAGTGCCGTGGAGTCGGTTCCGACTCATAGCGACCCTGCACAGGGTTTCCGAGGTTGTAAATCTTTACGGGTGTAGAAAGCCTCATCTTTCTCCCGCGGAGCGGCTGGTAGTTTCGAACCGCTGACCTTGAGGCTCGCAGCCCGATTCATAACCACTACGCTACCAGATAGATAGATAGATAGATAGATAGATAGACAGATAGATATACACATACACACCATGAAGTCCTGGTGTGGTACCATGGATTAATGTGCTGGACCTCAAGGTCAGCTTGAACCACAAGATCGGCAGTCCAAGCTCACCAGCTCCTCCTTGGAAACCCTATACAGGGTCTCTATGAGTTGGAACTGACTCAACGGCACTTAACAACAACAATAATAACCATAATACATACTTAAATGGACTCCTGGTGTGGCACTGTAGGATCAGAATTGGACTGTGAACCACAAGATCAGCAGTTGAAACCCATCAGTTGCTCCTTGGAAACCCTATACAAGGTCACTATGAGTCAAAACCCAACAGCATTTAATAATAAGCAACAAAAATACTGAAATATAAATTACAATATAAACGTCTAATCTTCAAATTCTTTTACATTGTGAAGTTCTAAAAAATCACTATTTACTTTGTACCAAACAAAAATAAAATTAATACTAAAATAAAAGTAGATTATTAAATAAGCTACCCCGAAGGTCATTATTTTCGTTAGAGTTCTCATAGTCATCACATAAAAACATCTTTCATTAGTATCTAACACTTCTTTTCAAAATACTTGTATATCAAAGACCTTATAGCTTACACAGGAAGGCAAGGGACTGTCCTCATTTTATGTGTCAGTAAACTATGGCAATAGGTGCAATTAAACAACTCTTCAGGGTCACATTATTTATGCTGGCATTAAGGCCATGGCATACTTTGTTGACTGACATATGGTCTGTTTAGCTGTACTAGATAAAGTGATTAAAACTGTTAACAAAACATTAACAAGGAATAATCTATGCATGATGGTGCTGGTGTAAGTCTGCAAGGACTTACAGCAAACCTGTATAGAGTTTCTTAAGTTGTAAATCTTTACAGGAACAGAAAACCTCCTCTTTCTTTTATGGAACAGCTGGTGGATTCGAACTGCTGACTTTGCAGTTAGCAACTCAACTATGTTACCAGGGTTCCTTATGGATGTTGTTGTTGTTATATTGTTATATGCCATCAAGACAGTTCCAACCAATAGCAACCCTGCATGAGGAGTGGCTGGTGAGCTTGAACCGCCGACCTTGTGGTTCAAACCAACTTTGCAGTCCAGCACATTAGCCCACAGCACCACACCAGGACTCCTTCCTTACGGACAGTAATGATTTAATGATAAAGGGACAGATTTTTCAAAAACAATGCTTTTCTTCTCTGATTATTAAATCAATACATGATGATTACAGAATACTTGGTAAACATAAAGAAGTAGAAGAAAATAACCAACAGAGAAAATTAGACAACACTGGAGTATCCCATAACATTTCTCCTTTGTATAACTAGTTAGAATTCAGGCACTTTCATGTATTCTCTCATTTGGGCCTCTTAGCAGCCTCAGGATGGAGATGGCACAGGTCTAATTATCCCCATTTTAAAGCAACTTGAGAAGGCACAGAGACAGTAATAAGGGATCTACCTAACAGTAGGCATGAATAGTAAAACAAGACCCACCATGAGGACTCTAGTTAGTCACTTGATGGGCCAGGCATATTCTCTAAACTCATAGCCATTTGATTAGCAAATGGTTCACTCACAGAGTGGCCAACTAAATTCAAGGATCTAAAATTATGTAGTACTTGCGAGCATCAACCTAAGGTAAGAAAATGTACAAAATAAAATAGTTTTTAAACAAACGTATGCTGAAACACTACATCATCAAATAAGGATAAGAGAATGTATCTATCTATAAATTGCCAAAAGGGGTAATGTATCAAACCCACAAAGATTTTTAAATCTCATAATGGCTTCCTTTTGGTCTGAATGAAAACTTACCAGATGTATTTCCTATTTCCTACCTGAAAGAGATTGAGTGCAACCTATTGTTGAAGGTTAGAGGTAAATCAAAGGTCTTCTTTCAATTCCAAGCTCCTCCCTCCCTCCCTTCTCTCTCTCTCTCTCTCTCTCTCTCTCTCTCACACACACACACCCAGAGAACAATTTCAAACTGATTTATGATCATCCCTTCCTTTCTGGGTATAAAGACCCATGACTAGAGTAACCATGTACTTTATAATCCTCACTGCAACACTGACAAGAGTGAAAGAGGTGACTGTGTGACCATGCTAAGAAAACAGGAACAAACCAAGACTGGGCAAGTGGGAACGTGTGGACACTCAATCTCTGAGTAGCCCATCCCTCTCAGGAGCCAAGCACTGGGAGTACACCTCTGTTAAATTATTGTTCAACAACTGCTTGGTGTATCTAATTTTATGTAAAATTGAGTTTTAAGTAGATTCTCCCTCAAGGGAAACTCATCACATTTTGTAGACAAGTTTAATAAACCACTCCTATTAATTAGCTGATGTCTTTCTACTCTGTGTAATATCTTGTGGGATATTCTGAAGTTATATGGGCTTTACAAGTCATCTGAAAAAAACGTAAATTTAAAAAAACTAAATTTATGTTTCCCATTTCATTAAAAAAGTGACACTTCAAATAAAATGAGAAAGCACTTTTTTATACTCTCAAAGATACAATAATTCTGATTATTTTCTCAGAAAACTCAAAAGTGTCACTTAATATGGGAATATTCCAACTTTTTTTGTTTAGTAGTTAGAAATAAATCACCTTCAGAACAGCTTTTGGCTAATGCTGGTGTGGTGCTGTGGGTTAATGAGCCAGACTGCAAAGCTGTTTGAACTGCAAGGATGGCAGTTCAAGCTTACCAGCTGCTCCTTGGAAACCCTATACAGGGTCACTATGGGTCAGAACTGACTTGACGGCACTTAACAACTACTAACAAGTTAACAGTAACAAGTCAAGTCTCTTTAAAAGAGAGAAGGAAGAAACCTTACTCAGTATCTTTAGAAACATACTAATCATAAACCTAATCCTAAAAGCCAATCTACTCTAAGCTTAGTACACACCAACAATACTATTTCATCCCAACACCCACCCACCTATATAGGCTATTCAGAAAATACAAACCATATTCTTATGCGTCAAAAAGAAATCTTATTAAAGTAAACACAAGAACTCATACATTTCCTGATTTAATAATATAAAAACATAAAGTTACTTAAGTGTATGTTGTTGCTACTAAATGCTGTCGAGTTGGTTCCAACTCATAGCAATCCTGTATACGGTTTGCAAGGAGTGGCTAGTGAATTTGACCCATCGCCCTTATGGTTCAAAAACCGACCTTGCAGTCCAATGCTTATCCTATAGTGCTGCACCAGGACTCCTAAAGTGTATAGAGAAACCAAAGTTTATTAGTGGTTGGAGGAGTAGGGAAAGGAAAAAATGGGGACTCATCGTTTAGGAAGTACTGCATATCTGCTAAGGGTGAAAGGAAAATTTGGAAATAGCTAATGGCAATGATTGAACATGATACAAAATTTGTCATATATTTATCACAACAAAGAAGAAAGAGACAAGGAAGGATCTTGTCCTAGAACCCACAGAGAGAACTGCCCTGAGGAAGGCCTGTATTCTGACTCTCAGCTGCCCCAAGTGTAAGACAATAAATTTCTTCTGTTCCTTAAAGCTACCACTTTGTAGTATTCACAGCAGCCAGAGAAAACCATGGCAGCATGTGAATTACAGCTCAATGAAGCCGCTTTGTCTTGTTTTGATTTTTAAAGGTGCAGAGAAAGGGAGAAGAGCTATATTATTAGCAGCTTTAAGCTACTAATGCAAAGTCAGATCTAATGCATACACTGAATTTTTGTGTATGTGTATGGAAGTATACACTCAAAGCTATACTATTTCAACAATTTCTATAAGTACAAATCCATACAGCAATTTTTTATTTAAAATTCTCATTTGTTCTTATATAACCAATTCTTTACTGCTGTTGCTATTAAATGCTGTCAAATTGTTTCTGACTCATAGCAATCCTGTTTAGGGTTTCCAAGGAGTGGTTAGTGAGTCTGAACTGCCAACCTTGTGGTTCAAACTGACCTTGCGGTCCAGCGTTTATCCTACAATACCATACCAAGACTCCAATTCTTGACCACTACATAAAATTTATAAACTATGAAATAAAAATAAATTTTTGCAAAAATAAAGAGCATGAAAATTCTTGGTTGAAATTTAAATCTGTTGACACAAACAGAAAAAGCTGTCAATTGAAAACAAAACATTCAAGTACAAACTATTAAAATAAATAAGTTTTCTTAATGCTTTCTCCCCACTACTACAGCAGTAGTTCTATATGCTAAACAGCACTAGTCAAACTACCTTGTGGGTTTTTATTTTAATCAAGTTTGATAGTTACACTAGAGCTGACATCATTTACATGATTCACCAAAATAAAATCTCAATTACATGAACGATCCACAGTATAGTCACTTACAATGTTCTATGCATTAAAAAATACATTTGTGCCCCTCCCAAAGAGAGATGACCCAATGAAATGCAGAAATCATCAGACAATAGCATTAACAATGAATGGTTGAAAATTAGGAAAGATATGCAACAGGGTTGTATTCTTTCACCATACTTATTTAACCTTTATGCTGAGCAAATAATCAGAGAAGTGGGATGAAGAAAAATATGGCATCAGGATCGAAGGAAAACTCATTAACACAAACTGTGATATACAAATGATACAGCCTTGCTTGGTGAAAGTGAAGAGGACTTAAAATATTTACTGAAGAAAATCAAAGACCACAGCCTTCGGTATGTAAAGAAAACAAAAACCCTCACCACTGGACCAATAAACAACACTCATATAAAAAGAGTAAACATTAAAGTTGTCAAAGACTTTATTTTGCTTGGATCAATCATCAACACTCAGGGAAGTAGCAGCAGTCAAGAAATCAAACGATATATTACATTAGAAAAATCTGCTGCACAAGACCTCTTAAAAGTATTCAAGAGTTAAAGTTTTCAAGAGCAAAGATGTCAGTTTGAGGTCTAAGTTGCACCTGATCCAAGCCATGGTATTTTCAATAACCTCATATGCATGCGAAAGTTGGACAGAGAATAAGGAAGACTGTAGAAGAATGGGTGTGTTTGAGTTATGGTGTTGGAGGAGAATATTAAAAGTACCATGGACTGCCAAAAGAACAAACTGATCTGTGTTGAAAGGGGTACAGACAGAATACTCCAGGGAAGCCAGGATGGCTTCTCATACTTTGGATATATATATTATCAGAGGGAGCAGTTCTGGAGAAGGAGATCATGCTTGGTAACGTGGAGGGTCAGTGAAAACGAGGAAAAGCACCAATGAAATGAATTGACACAGTAGCAGCAGCAATGGGCTCAAGTATAACAATTTTAAGGATGTCACAGGACCACACATTGTTTCATTCTGTTGTTGTGCATAGGGTTGCTCTGAGTGGAAACCAACTCAACGGCACCTAACAGTAACAGCAGCCCCTAGGTGGTGAAAACAATTAATACTCTCAGCTGCTAACCAAAAGATTGGTGGTTTGACTTCAGCTCAGAAGAAACACCTGGCAAAGCAACTTACTTCCAAAAATAAGCTATTGAAAACCTGCTGAACCACAGGTCTACCGACACACATGAGGTCACCTTGAGTCAGAATTGACCGGACAGCAACTGATTTTAGGTACCATGCCTCTAACTAAATGAAGACTGTACTATGACTCAATATACTTGAGCCTCTATCCCCAGGGTATTCTAATTGCGTTTCCTAATAAAAGTTTTGTTTTCACCCTAAGAAAAAGAAATTTACCACTCCTGGCTCAGCTTCAGCAAGCTGTTCAGGGTTGCACTTATCCACAATAATATAAGCATCTCTTTGTTTAAAGATGTAAAAATTCTACAGCATCTGCCTTTTGTAAACTACTAGACCAGCAGTTCACCTTGTGCTGCTGTTGTTAAGAGAGTCAGAGTCAGTTCCAACTCATAGAGACCCTGTACTGGGTTTCCAAGAAGCAGCTGATGGGTTTGAACTGCCAGCCTTGTGGTTAGCAATTCAGTCCTTATCATATAGTACAATACCAGGATTCACCTTGCACTATAGATCGCTTGAGTTTTAGTTCACAAATGTGATATGTGCAAAACTCATACAGTAACTACCTTTAAGACAAAGTGAAGGGAAAAAAATCAAAATTGATTCTATTTCTAGTTATTTTGGCCAATTACATTGTGCTGTCTTAAGACGGGCTTCAGATCAATGTATTGACTAAATGTTATCCTGGCACCCAACAGATCTAAATACATTACAGCACTATGCAGTGGTTACTGAATACTCCGTTTCTATTCATAGTCTCAGTGTTTAAGGCCATGGTATACTGCAAATCATCCCTAACATATATGCAGGCTCAATAGCACTATAGAAAGAAGAGAAATACAGGATTCACCATTCTCCTTAACAAAGTCCCTTCCAAAGTTATAAATTCACACTGTGACATTTTTATGCCTTTCTAGAATGCAATATATATTCATTTTAAACTAGAAATGGTAATCTATCAAGTTCTTAAATTCACATGTGTACCCAATAGTTTGAAACTCTGTAAATACAATCTATAAAATACTTATTCTAGAACCTACAGAATCTAGACCTAAATTGTAATAATTTAACTAAAACCTAGTTGCTTCCCACTAGAATAAACAGTAAGATTTCTTTATTTGTTAAACATATTATATTGAAGCATTAACCAAACCTAAACACAAACAAACATGCCTTAGCAAAGAGAACACTGATAATTATTGAAACACACACGTTTTAGGAAAAATTATGTATAAACTAATTCCGACTCCACAACTTCAACAGCACTGGGAATTCCAAGAGACCCAAGGCATTTAAATAAATTAGGCAAATTTTATATCTCTTGGTGCCACCACAAAACCATTAATTATTGAGCTGGATAAAAGTCTGACTTGATAAGGCAATCCTAAATTAAATCTTCTATCTAAAATATTAAACTGTGTTACAAGTTTTAGGATTTGTTATTTGTGATTACTATAGTTTTAAAAACTTTCATTTCTTTAAAAAAAAATGCATATACCGTTTCAAAAACATACAGAAAAGTATATCATAGGTCAGAATGTCTGAAAATGAAGTTCAGTTGGATAACTGAAAAGTTTGGTTTTTGACATTTGCCAGCAGTCCCACAATGTGCTGGCCCTGTGCCATCATGGCCTGGTGCCAGCCTGATGCAGATGAGGCTAAAAATAGAAGCTAACCAGCAGCTGGAACACACACATAGGTCTTTCTGACTTCAGTTTTAGTTCCCTAAATCGGGGGTGGGGTGGGATTACAACTTTAAGGAATGAAGGAAATGGAATATAATCTCTTTGTTGGTATTTCCCTTCTCTTCATATTTCTTGTCTTTTTTTCTTTCCCTCCTACTCCCTTAGCCCACTTCACCTCCAAAGAAAGGGAAGGAGAGGGAAACGGGCAAGGAAGGAAAGAAAGAAAAGCTGAAGCTCTGAGGTACAGGTCCAGAGCTCCTTGCATCTCCTGACTTCAAGTCTTACTTGATTGTTCCCAAATCACAGTGACCATTAAATCATTTCAGTCCTGGTCTTTACCCTGATCTGTTGTGAAGTGTCATCAAGTCGGTTCCAACTCATGTTGTTGTTGTTAAGTACCGTGGAGTCAGTTCCAACTCATAGTGACCCTGCACAGGGTTTCCAAGGCTGTAAATCTTTATGGGAGCAGAAAGCCCAATCTTTCTCCCACTGGTTAAAAGAATGTTTTTAAAACAAGCTGGGTGTTTCCATAAAGATTTACAGTCTCAGAAACCCTATGAGTCTGATTCCATTCAAAGGCTTGGATTTCTTTTTTGGTGGGGGATAGGGAGGTGGTGATGGAGTCCTGGTGTGGTGCTGTGGGATAAAGTACTAGATCGCAAGGTCAGTTTGAACCAAAAGGTTGGCAGTTCAAACTCACCAGCTGCTCCTTGGAAATCCTATACAGAGTCACTATGAGTAAGAATAGACTCGATGGCACTTAACAAGGTACACTGCTTTGGAGTCCGGGATGCACAGTGGTTTAAGCACTCAGCTGCCAACTACAAGGTACTCAGTTGGAATCCACCAGCCACTGTATGGAACCAAGAGGTGGCAGTCTGTTTCTATAATGGTTAAAGTTTTGGAAACCCTTTGGGTTTGCTGAATTGTAATTGACTCGACACCACTGGATTTGGTTTGGGGGTTTATGTGTACTAGGTCCTAGTGTGGTGCTGTAGGATAAGCACTGGACTGCTAACCACAAGGTCAGTGATTCAAACCCACCAACCACTCCTTGAAAACCCTATATAACAGGGTCGTTGTAAAAACCAACTAGACAGCACTTAACAACAACCTATCCTGCAAGCCTACTATGAGTCAGAAACAACTTGATAGCAGTGAGGACTCTGGTATTGTTTTTTATACTTAAGGAGTCCCGGAGATATACTGGTTAAAGCACGCCACTGTTAACCATACACATTCACTGTTTGAACCCAACAGCCACTTCCTGGGAAAAAGGTGTTAATCTGCTACCATAAAGATTACAACCCTTGGAAATCCTGTGAGGTAGTTCTAGTCTACAGGATTGCTACGAATTGGAATAGACTCAATGGCAACAAGATATTACATTTAGAAGCCCTGGTGGTACCGTGGGTAAGCACTCAGCTGTTACGTTTGGTGGTTCGAAGCCACCAGTTGCTCCATGGGAGAAAGGTGGGACAGCCGGCTTCCCTAAAGATTCACACCCTTTAATAACCAATGGGGCAGTTCTACCTTGTTGCTCTGAGCCAGAATTGACTCAATAGGAGTAGGTTTGGTTTTGGTTTTACACTTTGTTGAAAAGTGGTTAAAGCATTCAGCTGCTAACCATAAAGGTCAGGTATCTGAACCCACCAGCTTCTCCATGGGAGAAAGGCATGGCAGTCTGCTTCTGGAAAGATTAGTCTGGGGAACCCTATAGTACAGTTCTACTATGCCATTATCGAGTCCCTATGAATTTGCTACAACTTGATGGCAATGTGTTTGGTTCTTGGTTTATACTTCATTTAGTAGCCCTGTTGTTGTTGTTGTTCAGTGGCTGTCAAGTCGGTTCCTGTATAGGGATTCCAAGAAGCAGCTGGTGGGTTTGAGATGTCAACCTTGTGGTTCACAGTCCAGTGTGCTGATCCTACAATGCCACACCAGAAGTCCTTGTTGTTGTTGTTGTTAGGTGCCACTGAGTAGGTACCGACTCATAGTGACCCTATGCACAACAAAACGAAACACTTCCTAGTCCTGGGCTAACCTCACAATTGTTGCCATGCTTGAGCCCACCGATGCTATCACTTTGCCAGTCCATTCCACTGGGGGAGGGGGGGGCTTCCTCTCTCCCTCTGTCCCTCCACCTTACCAAACATGATACCTTTCTCCAGTAACTGGTCCCTCCTGACAATATGTCTGAAGTATGAGAGATGAAGTTTGGCCATCCTGGCCTCCAAGGAGCACTCTGGCTGCACTTGGTCTCAGATCTGTTTGTTCTTTAGGCAGCCCATGGTACTTTCAGTATTCTAGTGATCTGTTCAATATACACCTGCTAACTAAAAGGCTGGTGATCTGTTCAGTTGCACTCTGAAATAAAGGGATTCGATGAGTCAAAATCCACTCAGTGACACACAAGAACAAACTTCAGTTTTTGTATGCTGATTAAGCAAGCATTTCAAAGGTACCACCGGCACATAGAGAATTCTAAATAATTGTACTGATGTCATTAAGAATTTAAAGCTTCCTTCTGTGAACTCTTTCTACGTATCTTTTTGTGCATATTTTTCTGTATAATACAACCCAACATTAGAGATCTGACACCAATTAACAATGAAAAATGCTTCAAGTAAACAGACTGTTAAATAAGGCAGGATCAGGCAGTGAGTCACCTGAATTTTAAGTACATTAATTCACTAAATGAGCTTTCAATTTATCTGATCAGCTTACCCAGTTAGTAAGTTTAAATGTACTGACAGGTTCTACTGCATCCTTCTAATTAGCATTAGTGGTGGCCGTAAGTGGGAATCGACTGAGCAGCACCTAACAACTCCAACAGTAATTGCACAGATAAAGCTCTCTCAACACGTGTCAGTCTCTTTACCAACAACGAGATAGAATACCAATTTCAATCATAACATTTTTAAAGGACATTATGATGAGAACACCAACACAACCACTTTCCAAAGCTGAAATTCATTCATAAAGGCATTTTTTAAGTGCAGAGTTCTTCAAGTTAAATTTTGAAAACACTCTTTTTAAAGGAAAAAAAAAAATCCCATTTTAAAACTCTGGCCATGGTGAAAGTCACTCTAGGAAGTAGTTAGAAACTATAAACCTAAAGATGAACTGTCTAACATAGTTCATCACGATGCAGCATGAGCAGTATTGCTTAATGGGTAAGGGCACCAACTCTCGAGCCATGGAGGCTGTATTTGGCTCCCTTATTTATTAGCTGTGAGACTTTGGACAAGTTACTTCCCCTCTATGTGCTTCAGTTTCCTCATCTATAAAAGGAGAATAGAAGTGCTTACCTCTCAAGTAGCTGTTGTTAAGAAGTGCAGAGTTCATAAAGCAATATTGGATACATGGTTGTTGTTAAATGCCATCGAGTCGGTCCTGACCCATAGCGACCCTGTATAGGGTTTCCAAGGTGTAGCTGGTGAGCTTGAACCGCAGACCTTGCAGTTCAAATGGCTTTGCAGTCTGGCGATTAACACCCAGCACCACACCAGGACTCCCCATACGTGGTTAAGCATGTGAAAATGTTAGTTTTGTTTTATTAGTTCTACTACTACAACTAGTAAATGTTCTAGTAGTATTAAGAATCTCACTGTAGATCCTGCTTGGTCACCTTAGAGCAGGTGGTGGGCTGGCAACGTCTTGCGTATATGGGGTCCCCAGCCGATCTCCTCCCTCCCTGCCTTCCTCGGATGGCGGCTGTTTATGCTGGACGTGTGGCCAGAGACGGGTAAGGATCACGTGGAACCTCGGCAACTTAAGACAGAGCCATTGCCATGCTGCAATGAGTTTCAGTGACTGGTAAGACTGAGGAATTCGCACTGGCCGCCTAAGACAGGCAGCGTCCCTTAAACAAACAATAAATAAGGAGGATTCGGATGCAGACCGTGTAGACCCGGTCAGGAGGTCAAGCCCCTGTGGGCCCAAGCGTTGCTGACCGTCCAAACCATAGGCTCTGAGGATCAGACTTTAGCTACCTAGTAGACATAGCAAACTGTCCCTCATCTGATTATTCAGTAATGCTTGCTAGTAATCTCATACATGAGCCCTGGATATCCACAGACAAATGTAAAAACCTCCCCTAAAACCCGAGAATGTAAATTCCAAAAAGGCAAGTCCCCCCACCCTCCATCCAAAAAAAAAAAGCTAAAGAGGATAGAGAGAAACACTGTTAACTGATGATATATGGAGGGGATAATAATCAATGTAATGAAACAAGCTATATGAATGGTTGAATGTGAAGCTGATGATGTGCCCTGTAAACTTTCACTCAATCCAAAATAAAAACATTAAAAAAAAAAAAGAATCTCACTGTAAATCAGGTTGAGCTTCTGAAGAAGCCAAAAACACCAAGTCAAATAGGAAGGTGAGAGGTTACTAATATTTTGAGTTTACATCAATTAGGTGAAAGACGTGTGTACAGATATTTGTTGTTGTTAAGTGCCATTGAGTCAATCCCGACCCATAGCAACCCTGTACAGGATTTCCTAAGAGCAGCTGGTGAGCTTGAACCACCAACCACCTTGCAGTTCAAACGGCTTTGCAGTCTGGTGCATTAACCCACAGCACCACACCAGGACTCCACATACAAGTGTAAGGGTTGGTATGTTCCCATTTGCTGGGGGGGGGGGTATACTGAGAAGAAAAAAGCAACTGTAAAATCTGTACAAAACTGGTCCTGAATAAAGAGCTACTAGACACGTTTTCATAGACTAAATTCAGAGCAGTCAAGTTTCTTACTGAATATGAACTTACATCGTTTTACCGGAATGTTTTAAATTGTCAGTAAATCCTCGCAAGTGTGGTTGCACACGTACATACACTCACACAGCTGCAATCATTTTGTATAGTTAGTGGTCATAACGATCTTTTCCTGACTGTTCATCTCATCCAGAGTTATCACTACAGATCCCAAACATCTACAAATGTTTCTAACACTACCATGTATTTGTTGTTGTTGTTGTTGTTGTGATAAATGCCGCTACGTCAGTTCCGACCCATAGCAACCCTGGCATAGGGTTTCCAAGGAGCGGCTAGTGAGTTTGAACCACCAACCTTGTGGATCAAACTGACATTGCAATCCAGCACATTAACACACAACACCACACCAGGACTCCATACATTTAGCATGATGTTATCAAGAAATGCTTTTTAATATTCAATAAAGTGTTAGCCAAATAATCGCTCCAATATGCACTTGATTAACATTTAAGAAAACAATTCTTGTTTTCTGAGATTAACAAACACTTTCAGAAAATTCTTTGGGCAGCCCAAGCAATGTAAGAACAGATTCAACAATCCGCTTTTCAGTTCCTGCTTTTCAGTTCCTGTGCCAGGAGGGAGGGAGGGAGGAAGGAAAGAAGGGAGGAAGGAAGGAAGGAAGGAAGGAGCGCTGGAAGCACAGTGGTTACTTGTTGGGTTGCTAACTGCAAAGTCAGCAGTTTGAATCTACCAGCCACTCCACAGGAGAAAGCTGAGTATTATTGCAGCTGTAAGGATTTACAGGGTCTCTATGAGTTGAAACTAACTCAGCAGCACACCACCACATGCCTTTCTGTACAATTGGCCTCAGTTACCTCATCAGTCAAATGGGAGATGTTATAATTTATGTTATCTTTTTAGTTCTAAAAATCTCTGGAAGTAGGTAACAGCTATCGAGCAACATCATTTTAGAAATCAGTTTCTCAACTTTTAACATATATTATTCAAAGAAATCAAGCAAATTCATCCATATATAGTGGTCTCTGAAATATGCTTAGCATAGCAGTTCTCAAGATGACATCTGGGCTCATTTTTCTACTATTCTTTCCTGTTGGCTTATGGACCCCAACTTATATATATATATAGAGAGAGAGAGAGTAGTTTCTGACTTATAACAACCCTGTATAGTGTTTCCGAGGAACTGCTGCTGACGTTGAACCGCCGACCCTGTGGTTCACAGTCCAGTGATGATCCTACGGTGCCACATCAGAAATATATATGTGTGTGTGTGTGTGTGTGTGTGTGTGTGTGTGTGTATCTGTGTGTGTCTGTGTATAGCCATATATACTTCTATGTCTTTGTAAGTGGAGTCTTGATGTGGTACCATGGGATCAGCATTGGACTGTGAACCACAAGGTCAGTGGTTCAAACCTACCAGCTCCTTGGAAACCTCATATAACAATCATTGACTTTAAACTAATGACTTGAATAGTTCAATTAATTGCAAAATTCTTCTATTAAAGTACATGCTCCACCTGCATCTTGATGTTTTAAAAAGAAAAGGCATCCAAGTCTCACATCAACCAAAAGGATGAAACTCAATGTGCAATAGAAATAAAACAAGATGGCCTTTTCCTCTTTAGTCCATTCAAGGGGCTCATAATAAACTCGTGTGGCAAGAAATGTTTGTTTAACCCCAATCTGTAATTCCACATTCCATTATTGGTAAAAGGATACAAAAAATATTCTGTTCCCTGAAACTTTAGATTTCCTCACTGGACCAACATAACCCACCTGAGATCTAATAAGTATCTAACAAATTCCAAGACTCCTCAGCTACAACTGAAAATTTAACTTTCCTCAGAATCATACTGACCATTTATTAGGTACACAAATACTTTCTGCAAGTAAAATTTTGCGAAAGATAATACAGAAATGGCTGCAACCATACACTTGACAGAGAACTTCCAGAGGTTCAAGCTGGATTCATAAAAGGACATTATCATTGCTGACGTCAGATGGATCTTGGCCGAAAGCAGACAGTACCAGAAAGATGTTTACCTGTGCTTTATTGACTATGCAAAGTCTTTCAATTGTGTGGATCATGACAAAACTATGGACAATGTTGTGGTGAATGAGTATTCTGGAACACTTAATTGTGCTCAAAAGAAACCCGTACGTACATAGACCAAAAGGCAGTTGGTTCAAATAGAACTAAGGAACAACGAATGGTTTAAAATTAGGTAAAGTATGAGCCAGGGTTGTATTCTTTCAATCTGTATGCTGAGCAAGTAATCAGAAAACAGGATCATATGAAGAAAACTATGACATCAGGATTGAAGGAAGACTCATTAACAACCTGCAATATACAAACAATACAACCTTGCTTGGGTGAAAGTGAAAAGGACTTAAAATACTTACTGATGAAGATCAAAGACCACAACCCTTGATATGGGTTGCAATCATTCATTGTAAAGAAAACAAAAATCCTCACCACTGGACCAATTTACATTCATATAAATGAATAAAGATTGAAGTTATCAAAGACATCATTTTGCTCAAATCAACTATCAACAATCATGGAAGCAGTAGTCAAGAAATCAAAAAGACGTATTGCATTAGGCAAATCTGCTATACAAGACCTCTTTTAAGTATTGAAGAGCAAAGATGCCGATTTGAAAACTAAGGTCCGCCTGGTCCACCTTAGTGGTATTTTCAATAACCTTGTATGAATGTGAAAGAGTGAACGAAAGACGACAGAAGAATTGGTACGTTTGAGTTATTATGATGGGGGAAAATATTAAAAGTACCATAAACTGCCAAAAGACCAAACTGATCTGTGTTGAAAGAGATACAGTCAAAATGCTCCTTGGAGGCCAAGATGGCCAGACTTTAACTCTCATACTTCAGATATATTGTCAGAAAGAACTAGTCCCTGAAGAAGGGTATCATTTTTTGTAATGTGGAGGGTCAGAAAAAAAGAAGAAGACCCCCAACAAGATGGACTGGCATAATGGCAGCACCAATGGGCTCAAACATAATGGCAATTGTGAGGCTGGCCTAGGACTGGGCAGTGTTTCGTTCTATATGTATACGGTTGCTATGAGTCAGTACCTACTCAATGGCAAATGACAAATACTTTCAAAAATCAAATCAAACTCACATGAAAATAACAAAACAAAAATATGTGACTGGTTTCATAATTACTTTTGTGTACTTTTTCATTAATCAAAACACAGAAAGAGTAGGACTCAAAACTGTTGTATAACTGTTACAGTTTTAACCTTGAAAATACATTCTGTGAAATGTACTATAATAAAAAAAATTTTTTAAACCCAATTCTAAATGCTCACTTATAATCAAATCTTAGAGAGAACTCTCAAATCTGTAAGAAAATCAAAATCAAAACACTCAAAGACCACTAAGTTATTACATTAAAAAGTTCTATCCATTCTAATTTAACAATGATCCCCTCTTTTACTGCCTTGCCACCTCCTAAAAAAACCCCACTAAGTTTAAAGTTATGAATCTGAAAAGACATTAAAGATGTACTTACTGTTGCTAATTACTGTGGAATCAGCTACAACTTACAGGAGACCTTAGATATATAGAATAAAACCCTGCCAGATTCTGCCTCGTCTTCATGACTGGAAACAGGTTTGAGCCCATTGCTATGGTTAATGTGTCTGTCCGTCTCATTTAGGGTTCCTGTCACTAAAGTATTAAATTATTGGCAAAATTCTTTTTTCCCCAACATAAATAGCACCTTCTTTTAAAACTTATCTCCTTCCTTCACATACAAAAGACCCTAAATAATGCTTAGAGGTTTCCTTCTTTGAAAAGACTGTTATGTTGTTATCATCAGACCCTGCATAGAGTTTCCAAGAAGTAGCTAGTGGGTTTGAACCACTGACCTTACAATTAGCAGTCAAATCCTTATCCAACAGCATCACATGAGGACTCCTTTAAGAGACTATAGTCACAAATAAACTGTCTCCGAATTTTAAAAATTATTATAAGCCAAGTTATTCAGGGAAAAAAGAAGCACACCTCACAGACACACATTCCTAAATAATATAAAAACAAACAAAAATTTAAGAACAATTTTTTCAATATATTGTTTATTTAAAAGTACATGTTTCCAATTTTAAGGGGAAAAAAAAATCAAACTATACAGATAGGTATAAGGTGTAAAGTAAAAATCCCCTACCCACCCTCAAACTTTACTTGTTCACTTGATTTCCCCCCTCCAACCAACCAGAGTGTTTCCAAGGCTGTAAATCCTTTACAGAAGACTGCCTTAGCATTCTTCCTTGGAGCAGTTAGTGAGTTCAAACAACGGCCTTTTGGTTAGCAACCAAGTGCTTAACCACTGTACAACCATGGCTCCTTTCCCTCTCCAAAGACACCCATAAAAATGGTTGCTTGTGTAGCCTTGCATACATGTTTATGCTATCTGTATGAGTATATTTTTTGTTTCAAATACATATTATATATAGTCCTTGACTTGTTTTTAAATGAAGTATTCTGGTCCTTTCCTTGTCAGTATATATAAACATACTTCAACTGATTTTCATAGTTTCATAGTATTCCACTGAATCCTTAACCATTTTCCACCTGACAAAACAAAATACAAACAGTACCTGGATAACAAACCAGTTCCACTTCCAAGTCTGATTATGAATTTGTACCTAAACCAGAACAGTTAGGCCCTGTCAGTCAAATACTTGGCCAATATATAAATGGCTCTATACAATAAGCACTGGACTGTGAACCATAAGGTCTGTGGTTCTAGCCCACCAGCCGCTGTGAGTGGAAAACATGAGGCTTTCTGCTCCCAAGAAGATTTAAAACCTCAGTAACCCTATACAGGGTTGCTATGAGTCACAATCGACTCCACAGAACTTAACAACAACATACAGTAGTATACAGTGTGCCTTTCTCTACGTTAAAAAAAAAAAAAAAAAAAAAAATTAAGGACCCCTTCAGTTGTTTTGTTGTTAGGCTCCATTCAGTTGGTTCCAATTCACAGCGACCCTACTACATACAACAGAATGAAACACCATCCGCCCAACTGTTGTTACATTTGAGCCCACTGTTTTAGCCACTGTGTCAATTCATCTTGCTGGGGGGGTTCTTCCTCTTTTTTGCTATCTTTCCACTTTACCAAGCACGATGTCCTTCTCCAGGGACTGGTCCCTCCTGATAACATGTCCAAAGTATAAGAAGATGAAGTCTCACAATTCTGACTTCTAAGGAGCATTCTGGCTGTACTTCTTCCAATACAGATTTGCTGATTCCTCTGACAATCCATGGTACTTTTAATATTCTCCTCCAACACCTTATTCTTCTACAGCCTTCCTTCTTCACTATCGAACTTTCACATGCTTATGAAGAGCACTTTACTGTGGCATACGTCAGAGGTATCTTAATCCTCAAAGTGATATATTTTTTCTTTAACACTTTAATGGGGTCTTTTGCAAAGATTTGTCTAATGCAATCTGTCCTTTGATTTCCAAAGAAGCACTTCTAGATACACTAAAACTCTTTAACATAACAAAACAAAAAATAGTAATAATAATGTCTTGATGCACATCTCTAAATAGCACCTCTCTGTTTGGGTTTTTTTGGGTTTATTTTATGAACCATTGTATGTACCTCAACTTTTTAATATATTAGACTTTATAGAGGTTGGTTCATAACCACAGGTTGTATGAACATTTATAAATCAGGGACTGCCTGTATTGCAAACCATACTGCAATTAGCTTTACTGTACAGAGTATCTTTGCATTAATATCAACAAATCTATCTATAGGCTAAATTCCTAGACGTGACACCAAGAGACTGTGCCAACCACCAGTATAGAAGATAGTCTCTTCTCCTACACTCTCAACAAATTTTGGATATTATCTTTGCCAATGTTGTAATGAAAATAGCACTTTATTTTTACTTTTGTCTTTTCATATAAAAGTAAAGCATTTCCATGTTTATTAATCATTTTCCTACTGAGTTATTTGTCCTTTTTTTTTTTTTTTTTCAGTTTTCTGTGAAGAAAACGAGTCTTTACTCAAACATATTATTGCAAATACTTGATACAGTAACTGATGGTTTTGACCCAACTGAAATTTGAAATTTTATATAACCAAATTTACCTGTCTTTTCTAATTGGAATTTCAGGTCATATAGCAAATTTCCATACCAGGAAGCTCTTCCAGGTTGTCTCCCAATTTATGTGACTACTAAGCCACTATTTAAGTGATGTTATGATGTTTGTTAGTAGCATTTGCACACAAGCATCTTTAGAGTTAACTCCCTTCCAACAGCATTAATTTTAAATATATGCCAACTGCACTTTCCCTAAAACTTTTATACAATCAAACTAATGGCCTACTCAGTTCTAATTAAATATCATTTACAACTACTAAACCAAAGGATTACTTTTTATTCTTTCTTTACATTTCTTCTTATAATCGAGTTTAAAAATATCATAGGTTTAATTTTTGGCAAGTCCCAATCTAATCCTTAAATAGTGTTCAGCAGCATAAATATAAAACAAAGTTCAACTAAATTTTCCCTACAGTAGCTATAATTTAGTTGTGTCTACAAAAGTCAATGCCTACATCCTGTATAAACACATGGGAATTTTGCAGTATCAGAAAACAGCTCGTGGTGCTAGCAACACAATATTCAGTTCTTTTCCGTTTCGTGTTATGAAACAATGAGATTACTACCTCAAATCACAAAATTATTAAATGAGCCTCCTGAGTTAGCATGCCAATTCCAAACACCACTTAAAACTAAATCAGATGATTAATCTCGTCACCTTTCCATTCCCCATCATGTAAGGAAAACAACAAAAATTCTGGTCAGACGTTTTCTATTTTGCAGTGCCAACTGCCAGGCATTTAACAGTCTTCCATCTCTAAACTGGCACAACAAGTAATACAACTTGGAAGTTAAGGAAATTGGCAGAACTCAGAGGGGGGAAAAGAATTATTTTCCACAATTTGTATTGCACTTGTTTAGCACGTTTGTAAGTATTTCCGAAGTGATGGTCAACGCTGCAAACTGTATGAAAAGCATCATGCCACTCCACATCAACCACTGCCAACTGCATTCAGTGGCCTCCTTCCCCTTTGGGGACTATACAAAAAGTTACTATTTTCTTTTACAACTACTCACTCCTGCCTCTTCCACTGATGGAAGCAGGCAAAGCCCACGCTGTGTGTCTGTCTCCTAGAGAAGATTGCATCTTTTATTTATCGCCTCTTGGCTTTATTTTCACAGTGAATTCCTAGCTTAAATGCAATCAGCCAAGAAACCCTCCCTATGTGCTCTCCTGTCATTCCTCATTGCTTGCAAGCAGAGTCAAGCAGAAGAAGAAAAAAAAAAAAAAACTCAGTATTGCCAGCCAAGCCATAAAAATTTGCAGACTCTAGCTTGCTATACTAGGAAACCATAGATGTGCTTCAATCCATTTCAAACCAGTAGGAAACAAGGGGGAGGGGAAACGATAATAATCTGAAAAAAAAAAAAAAAAAGGTAATTAGATTTAAAGGTGGGGGTGGATAGCCTCAAAAGCAAAACCCCCTCTAAACAGAAAAAAAAAGGGTTCCAAGTCTTTAAAAAGGCAACACTGAGGCTGCCTTTCGAAAATAAATGACCATGCAGAAAATCACGTTTGCAGATTGCATTAGAATTCAAATTAGCCAGATAGGATTAAAACAAATCTTAATTCTCTCTTGGGGACCCTATTCAAACTCCCACCCCACTTCCAAAGAGAAAGATAAAAGGAACTGAAGTCAGAAAGAGAGAAAAGATTAAGTTAAAATCAAAGAATCAGAGATGTTTTCAAATCGATCCCCATTCATTTAGTACCATGTTAACCACTACAATTCAAAGTAGGCAGTGGTAATATGGGAGGGGGTAGGAAATATGCCGTTTATAGTCATGGGGGAAATATGGTTAGAGAAGAGTCTCATTATAGCATTGTTCTTTTCAACCCAGCTCAAACATCCCCATAGCTATGACTGAAAAATAGCCGAACAGATTTTATTACATATACTTATTTACTTAAATATATACATGGTGGGGGCTACTTTCAAACTCCGTATTTGAGAAAACTATCATGGTCTGTCAGAGAAAGAACTGTGTAGCTTTAAATCACAAGTCCTTCTCTCTCGCCTTTGTCAAATATCTTCTACTTTACAAGCCCTGAAAAGAAATAGAGACTCTTTTGTTTGGTTTCCCCTTTTCTAAGGGTGACAGAAAACTGAATGGGGCACAAATAAACATGAAAATGAGAACAAAGTGCTGGGTCTAGTCCGGTTACCTCGCGGCCGCGCTGGAAAAAAACACAGGAGCGACCCGGGAGCGGTCTGGAAGCCCCTCCGCCTAGCGCTCCGGCAGCCACAGGCTGAGAGGGCGAGATCCCTAACTGCTCTCCACCGTTCGCAAGAAGGAAAACGAGCTATCCATCTATCTCAAACAAAACAGGCAGCCAGAGTTACAGGCACCGCCACGGCCCGAAGAGGGGCCGTCTGGAGCCAGTCCGACAGAAAGGGACTCGCAAGTGGCTTCTTTCCCGGGCTCGCGCCCTGAAATTCGAGGCGTCTTCAGGAACAGAGGTCCCTCAAGAGCTACGTCCACCCAGCCGCCGCCTCTATCCTGCGCAGCTCAGGAGACTGACACGGGAGGAGCCGCGGGGGAAGGACCTTTAAATCCCGGAGCGGTTGGCGGCGGAGCCTGCTCGGACCAGACGCCTCAACGACCCTGGAGCATCGCAGCCGCCTCGGCCGTCGAGCCCCACAGAGAAGAGGCTGCTGAATGGCATGAAAATGTATTCCCCTCCCCTCATATCACTGGGGGTGCAGAGAGGTGAGGAAGAGAGAAAGAAAGAAGAGTGAGCGACAAGCAGAACAGAGAAGAACACGGAGCGCAGCCTGGCAGCCGGCTCGGCCCCAGCCGGCATTGTCTGTGTGGCCCGCGCCCCCTCCCCCGCCCCGCACGGCCCCGCCACACACATCCTCCTCCGCCGGAGCCCGGCAGTACCCCCGCGCCTTTGTCCAGAGCCGACTCCCCCCAAAAGAATAGCCCTCCACGATGCGCTCCCCAGGAAGAGAGCGGGGAAAAGAGAGCCGGCTAGGGGCACCCGACACCTATCCAGCCGACCCCACGGTGGGGCGCGTCCTGCTGATTCATTTCCCACTCGCGCTGACCCGTCCGGGGAGACAGGAGGCAGGGAGGGGCTGGGAGGAAGTGGACGCTCCGTTCCTGAGGGCTGTCCGGACTGGTGAGGGGACCCGGCGGGGGTGCTGGGCGCGCGCCCAGTTGGGGGAAGATCCAGGGAAGAAATGAGTGACCCCCCCTCCCCGAGGAACTGACGGACGGACAGACGGCCCTGCGGCTGCCCCGTGACTCACCGACTTGCAGGACGTTGTCGACGCAGCCGCTCTCCAGCAGCGCGATACCCCGGCGGAAGGGCAGCCGCGTCTCGTCGCCGCCGTCCACCACCCCAGCAGCCCCCACCGACGGGGCCCC
>NW_006408873.1:1311925-1313949 GCF_000296735.1 Chrysochloris asiatica | reverse complement strand
TGCTGTCCGCGCTCCGCCATGACCGCGCCGCTTCTAACCCGACAGCGGAAGTGCCGGGACCCTATAAACGGCACAAGGAAGCGCGACACGCACACGCCGCCGCGACGCCACGCTGCCATCTAGGGCCCGCCGCTCCTTGTACGGGCACAAAAGGTGGGGCCCCCTACTTGACGTAAGGCTGGGGCGGGGCTCCGATAGGGGGAACCTAGGGTCGGGGGCGTGGCCTATGCAAATTGCTGGCTGAAACATAAATAGAGCACTCAGTGGACACGGGGGTGGCGGGGGCGGCTGGGTTGGATGCCCGGTGGGTTGTGAGAATGTCAGGCTGCTATGACGCTTGGGGCGGGGCTAAGGCGGGGTTCCCGCGGGTGGAGGCGGGCCGCCGGGCCTGGCCTAAGGTGGATGGGTCTGAGCGCCCCCTGCATACTCAACTTCCCCCTCGAATTCCCTGTCTCGCTTTGAAGTCCGACAAGTGAGGACGCGCCTCGTGGGTCGCAGCGGGGGAGAAAGAGCATAGTAGGAGATTAGGGGGTAGGCAAGGAGGAGGGGTCCTCGCTAAATGGGGGCGGGGCCGGTGGTCCGATGCCCCACCTCCCCATCAGAGCCGGCCCGCCGGGGGGAAAGCCTCTGGGCGGAGGAGGCGCTTTCAAAACAAAGAAATGCGGCGTGGAGCCCGGGGGACCGGGGTGGAGAGGAAAGCGGAGGAGGTGCGGCTGCAGCCAGCCGGCCGGCCGCTTCCCCTCCTACCAGCCCGGGGGAACTCTCCCCACCCCCAGCCGGGACTACGGCGCCCAAGGAGGAGGAGAGCTGCTCTTTTCCACTTCACTTTTACAGACCCCGGGTGGGAAAGCAGAGTGCGTGACTGCAAGGGTCCCAGCCCCGAACTCCGTGCCCGAGCGGTTCCGATTGCTGGGCGGGGGGCCCGAGCGCTCGGAACCTGCCCCACCGCCGCTGGACTCGAGTCCCGAACCGGCCACGGCCGCCCCGCCCTCGCGCTCCCTCAGCCCCTGGGGCCAGGAAGCCGCCCCGCCCGGGCGGAGCCAGCGAACTCGCTACTCCTCTTCGCTCCTGGGGCTGCTCAGCGGAGGTCCCCGTTCCAGGCTCGGGTTTCTCAGGTTTGGGGTGCAGGTTACACCCTGGCAGTGGATTTAACAAACACCTTTGTGAGTACACACGCCGCGGGCGCGTGCACACACATCACGGGCTCCCTCACCCCCTCCGGCGCGCACCCGCCTGCACAGCCCAGCAGGCGGCGGACTGCGTACCCCGACCGTTCGGCGGTGCTCGGCGACGGGAGCGCGCTCAGGTCGCACTTGGCTTGGGTCTGCGGCCCGGCTCGGCCCAGGCGCCCGGCTGCTGGGAGCCGGTGCGCTTGGCAAACGTATCCTGCGCCTTCAGGCGCTGGCGGCGTCGGAGCGGCCAGTCCTCCCAGGGCTCCACGGTGTACAGCTCCCTGGAGCTCGGGCGCCAGCGAAGTCGGACTAGCGAGTCCCGGTCTGAATCAGGAAACCTGAGGACATTATTCTTCGTGCTCTCTGTTCTTCGTACTCTCCAGAGCTTGGTCTAACCTAGTCTCAATCACAGACTTAATTGCCACGTTAGAGACAGCTGTACTTATTGCCCCCATTTTCTGTTTTTACTATAAACTGTGTTCCTGATACTGTCGCTTTTCTTGAAGATAAGCCTTATCTCCTTTGACACTTTTCGCATTTTTTAAGGTTGTTGGCTAATACCCACGCGCCTGCCTCAGTGCCTGAATTTAAGTGGATGGAGAGTTTCAGAGTTGTGAAGACAGTCGCCCATTTAGGGCAAGAGGCCCAGGAGACCTCGAGCTCCAGGTCTTGGCTCTGCCCTTCACTGGGCCTTTACAAACCCCAGGCTGCAGATCCCAAGGGACCGGGTCCTGGCGGACTTTCCATAGCTGCCTTACTTGTTAGGAAAATTTTGGTGACATTGTTTTTGTGAAAATGTCTGTTAGTTTTCGGGGCACTTCCTGGCCTGAGCAGACATTTAGAAGATCCTTG
>NW_006408873.1:1307040-1311825 GCF_000296735.1 Chrysochloris asiatica | reverse complement strand
CTGGATGCCTAGGGGTGGGGGTAGTAAATGATAGTATTAGAAGTAAGTTAAAAAGTAAAATACAATTTGGCCTCTATTCGGTTCCTAAAAACAGTCATAATATGATTTGAATACTACTGTGTGGTATTGAAACTACAAGTCGTTTCACTTTTATACATAGAATCACTGAGCTAGAAAATAAAGATGCAGTAAATGCCTCATTCAGGGTCACAGGGAGTGTTAGTGGGAGAGAGTAATTCCTACTGAACTGGAAAATAAACACCTCTGGTAGTACCTAATGTTTAGAGACCTAAGTTTTATAGTGAACTTGAGCCGTGATTTAAAGCATCCTGGTAGAGTGGAGTGCTTGAGTTTTAACTTAGCGATTCAAAGACCGATTGAATCTCCGACTTGGCCTGATCCAGCTTGCCCCTGCCAGTCCAGTAGTCCCTGACACTGTGACCTCTCGCTTGCTTGAACTGCCTTCCCTCAGATTTTCCTGGCAATCTCCTGTGCCTATAATATCTCCAATTCATCTTTTCTGTCCCACTCTTGGGGTTTCTCTTCTTCCACACTGTTTAGACACCCTGCTCTACAACTTGTCATGGTCCTCTTCTCTCCCTAGTTAGTGACCTTTACCTTGTTAGTGACCATTCATCCCCAAACAGTCTCCCATCCCACTGTGGCCACCTCAGTGAACTTGTTTCTTTTGGTGGCCAGCTCTCTCTTCCATCACCACTAGGATGCTCAAGGCCACTTCCAAGCCAAAGTATCCACCTTTCAACAGAATTTCTTCCAGTGAATTTCCACTACCTGTTCTTAGCACCTCCAACTTTGATTCCTCTGCATCTCTCATGTAAGGGGAGAAAGGCCTCAAAAAGTTTGTGGAAAATGGAATTAAAAGATGATGGAATTTTTCCAAAAATGTTTTGAAGCCCCTCATGTTTTTGCTTGCTTGCTTGTCTGTCAGCCCCTCTTTACTGCTCATAGTCAATTATTCCTCCTCTTCACTCTGCAAGAGCCTTCTCACTGGTGTGTGTGCATAGCCTTTCTTCATCCAAAGCATCCGCCACCCAGCTGCTGTGCTTCCTAAAGTACAGTTCTGATGGTGTCACCCTCCCGCTCAAGTCCCTTTAAATGGCTCCCTGCTGCCTGCTGAAGAGTCCCAACTTTCCAGCCTCAATTCCTCCTGAAATGCTCTGTTGTGTCCCTACAAGACCTCCCTGTTCTCTGGTCCCAGCTTGCATTTTGGGGGGTCTTTGCAGTGTGCTTTTTCTGGTGTTCACACACATAGTAATCCTTGGCTTCTCCGTCCCGCACATTTGCCCAAGATGTCCGTGTTGCCTGAAATGTCTCACTCTTCACTTGCAACTTGTCAAATTCCTACCCTTCCTTCAAGGACTTGCTCAAGTGCCAATTCCTGTGGGAAAACCCACCTGAGTATGTGATCTGTCTCCTCAAACCCCTCAAGTACTTTGGCTCTTTGTTGTGACATTGATGCCATTCCTCCTAGCATCACAGTTATGTTTACACTTGCCTCAGCCATTCATCTTGTCTCCCTTCCCTGATTAAAGAGTCTCTGAGGGCTGGGATTATCCCTCATCCAGCTCTTAAATCCCAAGTGCCCAGTGCTGTACTGTAAGACTTCTGCCTCTCTAGAGATTAGCTACACCCATGAGCCAAGGAAGAAGTAAGTGATGGTATGTCATCTTTGGCTGGTACCAGTCCCAGCTTTTCCTTTGTGGGGGTTTTTATGGTGTGTTTCTTCTGGTGTTCATAGAAATCATTATGAAATTACTTATAATTGCTCTTTTCCAGCAGGCTCTTACCCCAGGGATCAACAAAGGGTGAGAGCCCTCTAGTTATGATCCAGTGTTTACCATTAGTCAATGGTAGGAAATCAAAGTATAGAAAGGCTTCAGTCTCCCTTATGTAGTGACTCATCATCACACAGCACATCAGTACATCAGGAGCTCAGCACTCAGGCAGACTTAGTAAGCAGCATCCCCAGTACCCAAACGAATGGTCCCCAGGAAGAAAGGCACTCCCCCTCCCCAGCATCATACCTAGCACTTAGTCCATTTTACTCAGTCGTTGGATGGATGGATGGATAGATCAATCAATCATTGAAGGGTAGATAACTGGCAAAAGCATTTATTTGAGAAGCGAAGTGGATAGAGTCCTAGCCAGAGATCTATTATAACTCAACTTTTTTCTTAACTAAAAAAAAAAAAAATTAAAAGTTTGAATTCATTTCAATTCAATAGAAACCAGTAGTTATGAAGTTGACTCCAACTCATAACAACCTCATGTATGTTAGAGCAGAACTGTGCTCACGGAGGTTTCAATGACTGTTTTTCAAAAGCATATTACCAGGTCTTTCTTTCAAGGTGCCTTTGAGTGGACTCAAACATGTAACCTCTTGGTTAGCAGCCGAGCATGTTAACCATTTGGATCACCCAAGAACTCCACATTCAATAGAGATTTATCAAACTCCTGGATGGTTTTCACAGATACCCTTAGAGAGGACCCCAGAGCATAATGCATACATTTTTGGAGCTGAAAACCATCCTGGTAGATAAACATATGTAGCAAGCTGTCTACGTGAGTCTTTGCTAATGTCCTGAAAATTACTCTTGGTGGTAAGAACTTTGCAGTCCCAGTGCTCAGAAGGAAGTCTGTAGAAAGACAAAATGATACTATTTCATTATTGTTGCTTGTCTTAGCAGCTAATTAAGAGGAAAATGTGTCATTAGTAAGAATTTGATTCAAACTAAAGAATCCCAAGTCATTTGTAGATGGACACAAAGTTAAGTTCATTTCCATGGTTGTCTTCATTTTTTATGTTACAACCAAAGCCAACTATATTTCCTGAAATATAATTTGTTGTTGTTGATAAGTGTTGTCGAGTCGGTTCCAATTCATAGCGACCCTGTATAGGTTTCCCAGGAGTGGCTAGTGAGTTTGGACCACCAACCTTACAAACCAACCTTGTGGTCCAGTGCATTATCCTACAGAGCCACACCAGGACTCTGAAATATAATTGTTGTTGTTGTTAAGTGGTATTGAGTCAGTTTTGACTTACAGAAACGGTGTCTAGAGGAGGGAAACAAAAATCTCTGAAACACGGCAGTAGTCTATCAATCAATCATTATTAGTTCCTCCAGTGAATAAGGGAATTCTACCATGTGGCTAGAAAAGGTAAAGATGGTGGTATTAGAGATGGCACTTCATCAGAGCAAAACATCAATAACAGGGAAGAATGCCAGAAGGATCTTTTTACCCAATCATTTCCACCAGATCAATAGATTCTTGAGCAAAACAAGGGGTGGTCACAGAATTGATCAATTTAAAACAGTTGCTTCATTCTTGAAGAGGGGAAATTTTTTAGTCCATTTCAACTTTGCCCAATCCCAGACAATCAAGCCCCTAATTTTTACTTACTATTTTTCAGAAAGTGGTTACAGATACAGCACTAGCTCCATTACAAGCAGTAATCCATTTGATTCCTCCTGCCCCTCCATACAAGAAACAAAGAAACTGAGCTGCATAGAAAATTACATGTTCATTAGCTCTCAATTGGTCAAGCATGGATTCAAAATCAGCCTGTCTGACTCCAAAGCCATAACTCTGTCAATTACCCAGTATTTCCCAAACTTGCTAGATCATAAGAATTACTCTGAGCCTTTGTTAGAAATAGAGATTTCTCTTTTCTCTCGCCAAGAGATTCTGATTCAACAGGGCTGAGGTGGGACTTGGAATCTGTCTTTTCAACCTGTGCCCTTTAGAGTGTAGGGATTACAAGCCAGGCTGCTAGCTTCAAGGTCAGCAATTTGAAGCTACCAGCCATTCCACAAGAGAAAGATGAGGCTTTCTGCTCCAGTAAAGCTTTACAGCCTCGGAAATCCTGTGCAGGGTCGCTATGAGTCGGAACCGGCCTGACGGCACACCACCACTACCATCACCACCACCTTTAGATTAGGCAAACTTCGAAAACATCATATTCCATGCCACATTGTCACTCACTAATCCTAAAACCTACCCTTCTAGAATTTGCTGTGATTACAAGGAAGTACATTCAACCACTGATCAGGCATCCAATCTTTTCCATCCTACTTTGAGCAGGAAAGAAGCTTTGTGGTGCAGTGGTTAAAGCATTGTCTGCTAACTGGGAAGTCGGTGGCTTGAACCAAGCAGCCACTCCACAGGTGAAAGATGTAACAGTCTGTATCCCTAAACATTTACGGCCTTGGAAACACGTGGGAGCAGTTCTACTCTGTCCTCTAGTGTCCCTGTGAGTTGGAATAGACTCTCTGGCGATGGGTTTTGATCTACCAGCAGTATATTCTGCAAAGCTAGAAGCCTTTAAGGTAACAAATTGTATCTCAACATACACACACAAAAATCAGGTTGGCGTCACATTTTATTATTTTGAACGATAATCTTTCCTTCAAAAGGTCAAGAGTTCTTAGGGTATTTGTTTTCATTAAATATTAATAAATTCTTGCTAATTTTTAGAACAAATATTTTAGTCTAAATGTAGTCTTAGTATACAATTTTGGCATTGTAAAAACTGACCAGACTAATGTCAATTTACTATTCTTCCCTAACTTCTGTAAATACCATTGTTGTTGTTAAGTGCCATCGAGTTGGTTCCGGCTCATAGTGACCCTCTATAGGGTTTCTGAGCAGCTGGTGAGCTTGAACTGTCGATCTTGCAGTTCAAATAGCTTTGCAGTCTGGTGCATTAACCTACAGCGCCATACCAGGACTCCCTGTTCCCTGTGTATACGATAGAGGCTCTCA
>NW_006408873.1:1255087-1306940 GCF_000296735.1 Chrysochloris asiatica | reverse complement strand
TGTTGGAGTTTTCAAGGAGTGACTGGTGAGTCTGAACCGTTGACCTCGTAGTTCAAACCGATCTTATTGTCCAGTGCTTATCCTGCAACAGCTAGAACCTAATTATAGCCAAAAGGAATAGGAAATGCTACATTAAATTATAGCTTTAAAAAAATTTCCCCCTTTTGATAACTAACTCTTTTCCCAATTATTTTGTTAAGATTATCATAAGATAGGTACAAGAATCCTATTTAACTGGGTATTGTGAACAGATGCAATATTTTACTTACCTATGTCTACTCTTAAACATTGGATACATAGCACTGTAGAAAATCATGTTGTTAGGTCCTGTCGAGTCAGTTCCTACTCACAGCGATCCTATGGACAACAGAAGGAAACACTGCCCTGTGCTGTACCATACTCAGAATTGTTACCTTTGAGTCCATTGCAGCGGCCACCGTGTCAATCCATCTTGTTGGAGGTCTTCCTCTTTTTCACTGACCAAGCATGGTGCCCTTCTCCAGGGACTGGTCCTTCCTCATAGCTTGTCCAAAGCATGAGAAACAGAGTCTCGTCATCCTGGCTTCTAACGGGTATTCTGGCTATACTTCTTCCAACACGGGTTTGTCTGTTCATCTGGCAGCCCATGGTACTTTTAATATTCTTCACCAACACCCTACCTCAAATGCCTCAATTCTTCTATGGTCTTCCTTATTCATCGTCCAACTTTCACATACATATGAAGCAACTGAAAATACCATGGCTTGTGTCAAGTGTACCTCAAACTGATGATACCTTTGCTCAAACACTTTAAAGAGGTCTTGTGCAGCAGATTTGCCTAATGCAATATGTAGAATATCATAGTTTATAAAAGTAACGAGTTCCTCAAAATTGCACCAGTCTTATCAGTTCAGTCGTTTGAAGATATCTCTGATGTGTGAGTCAGTATAAGAAAAACACATTTAAAATATTAAATGCAGCAGTAGGAACATATTCTTTAGGGAGACAAAAGATGCTGACAGATATTTACAGAATATAATATCCCCAAAATTGTTTTATAAGGAGTTAGTATGACTGTTTTCCAAAAGGATCTTAACAATATCTCGCTCATTCTTGTTCCCATAATAGAGGAGGTAAAGATGTAAAATAAGGGGCACCTTATAGATACCTTATAAAGACTATTTACATATAAGAGACAAGCATGAAAATTAAAGTTAAGCATATGAAAGCAAAACTTTAAAATGGAGTTACTAAGGATATTTTATCATGATATTTTTAAATATTCAAGAACTCACTTCCCATCAAGAATTTGTTGTTGTTGTTGTTAAGTGCCGTGGAGTCAGTTCCGACTCATAGCGACCCTACACAGGGTTTCCGAGGCTGTAAATCTTTATGGGAGCAGACCGCCTCATCTTTCTCCCGCGGAACCGCTGGTAGTTCGAACTGCTGACCTTGCGGCTCACAGCCTGATTCGTAACCACTACGCTACCAGAGTCCTTTCCCATCAAGAATAGCATGATGATAATTCAGATATGAAAAATGTCACTTCTAATTTTTTTTTTTTTTCAAACCCCAAATTATATAACTTGTGGAAAATGAAGCCATTTCGGCAAAGGCTGGTGTATCAGACATTTTTTCTACCTGAAATCTGTATTAAATAACATCTTCACAAAACCAGAATATAATAAAACCATGGCTGTGCAGAATTTGGAGTCCTCACATAGTGCTATAAGATATGAACTGTTCTGCTGCAAGAAAGATCGGTAGTTCAAGCCCACCAGTATTGTTATTGGTATGGCCCTTGGAGTTGGTTCCAACTCATAGCGATCCTGTATAGAGTTCCTGAGGAGTGGCTATTGAGTTTGAACCACTGACCTTGCTGTTCAAACCAACCTAAGGTCAAGTGCTTATCCTATAGCACCACACCAGGACTCAGCTCCCGAGAAAACCTCTACAGGGTCTCTAGGAGTCATAACCCACTCAAAGGCACTCAGCAACATGCAGAACTTTACAAGAGCCATTCTGAATAGACAATTTCTCCCAAATAGCTGAGGATCTACTGCTAACTACCAGAACTTTGCGGGGAAATGTAACCCCATATTCTAGAAATATTTCTAAAATATGAGTACTTCCTTGACTTCGTAAGCAGATTACAAGGAATGTTACTGATGTCCTCAAGGTGTACTACAACTGTACATAACTAAAAGCCTTACGTTGTTTTATTCTTTAGTCTTGGTTTTAGTTGTTTTTTAGTTTATGGGTTTTTTTGGGGGGTGGGGGGCGTTGGTACAGTGGTTCTGTTACTTTGAATTCATTAGCATCCCCTCCTGTTCTGAACTGGAACCATGGAACCCAGAATTGCAGATAAAATAAAAATCACCAAGTTCCTAGTGAAGGCCTAATCAACTTCCCACTCTGGCTGAAATATTCAGGGTCATTGCCTCATCTCTTTTGGCTTCTTTCAGACTTCCTGGAATTAAAGTAGATTCCAGGTAAGGGTATAGATGGCTGACCTCTGGCCTGTGAGGGTTTAGTAGATGAAAACAGTTGAAATTTATGATGGTGACTCAGGTATCCTATTAAATACTCATGCATAAAATACGAACCCCAAAGCAACAAAATCCACTGCCATCTAATTCATTCCAACTCACAGGGACACTAGAGGACAGAGTAGAACTGTTCCCAAGGGTTTCCATGGCTATAAACTTTTATGGAAGCCGAGTGCCTCATCTTTCTCCAAAGAGCAGCTAGTAGGTTAGAATCTCTGGTCTTTCATGATTAGCCCACTGCACCACCAGGGCTCTTAACGTAAGTGAGTGGGCTTCATAAAGTTCCTGGGGAAATGGAATTAAAAGATCATTGGCTTTGTCCACATTTTAAAGCTACCTCATATTGAATATGATTTAAAGTATTTCATAAAGTTACAGTTCTTTGAAATTTGGTGACTCGCATCTGGAATCTGTGGTAATAGTCTGATTGCAGATGAACCAAAAGCTACCATCCAGATCACACACAAGAAAGGTCTGCCACTAAATTCTTCATGGAGTTGAGAAGTGATAGAAACAAAACCCTTAACCCCTATATGGCAAATGACCTGATCCACCCCCCACCCCCACCCCCACAGCTTCTAGTTGCCTTGCCCAGGTTCATTCCCTTCGCTCTCTGGGACTCTGCCAACACAGGCCACTCTGGCTGCTTTCAGTTCCTTGCCTACTCCAAGTTCACTTCCTCAGGAGCGCCATGGCCAGGAGTTCCCACTGCCTGGAATGCAGCCCCTACTGCCTGACTTACTTCTGCTCAGGGCAGTCACACTTCCTTATGAAGGCTGACCAGGCCAGTTCCACCAGTGATACACTCTGTAGTCTCTCATATACTGCTCCTAGTAGCCCTTGTCAGAGTTATCAGTTTTCATTTAGTTAGAAGTGTGTGGGAATAGTAATAGGAATGGAGGGGAGGGCACATCAGTTAGACCAGCCTTTCATTGTGATAAGCATTAAGGTGTCCCTGGAAAGCAGTTCCCTGCAGTTTGTATTCACTTAGTTGGTGACTACCAAGCCCATGGGTCTCCCCTTCCCTTTCCAGAAAATCTGCTCAATAAACATTCAGCAGAGTGGTGTGAAGCTATATTCTGGAAATCACTACATTCTTCCAAGTAAAGAAACAGGAAGAAAAATCTTCCCAAACAAATGTCAAGAACTTTACCATACTGTCATACATGCTGCCTGTAACATTTGTCTTTTGTTAATTTTTTTTTTTTTTTTTTTCCTGGCTTTCATCTCAAATGTTTCTCAAGTTTTGGCAATTTTAAGTCTACTAGTCACCATGGAAATAGGAAACAATGATCTCTTAGAGATGGAGGGGGGGGCTCACTTTATTGGAGTTTTAGAGTTTCCTTCTTTGACAGTATTTATGAATTGAGAGAATGTTGGTTTGGAGGCAATGCTTCTGTGTCATCTACAAATATTTATTTTGTGCTTACATTGTGCCAGGCATTGTTCTCTGCCAGAAATATCTCCACCTCCAAACTGCTGCACTAAAGATAAACATGCCCTCTCCAAGACGTGGGCTCCTGGTTTATCCTTAAGTGAAGTTCAGACTGTTGAGCATGAACCATTAGCTTTAAGTAAGAATCTTGCCCTTTTACCCTCTAGGCACCTTCGCAGTATATCAGGTATTTTATATAGCCCTTCCTGACACCTTGGAAACCTGGGCCACAAAGAACCATACATTTTCAATTATATTTTTTTTTTCTTCATCTGTTTCACAGATAAATGCTTCTTCAATTCCAGAGCAAGAAATAAACATTTGCTGCTGCTGCTTTTTTGCTTAGTAGTTTAATAGTGGTTATTCATATATGCAGAAAACTTGACCAGTAATAATTGGAAATTGAAAAATCTGTCATCTTAATAGGCAGATGTTCACAATTTTTTATCTCTTCAGAATGACTTCATTGCTTTCAGACTTTGAACTAAAACATATATGTAACTATATAAAACTTGGGTTTTTAACACATCAAGTATACTGTTTTGTAATTTTTCACATCTCATTTCACCAGAAAGTTTCCAAGTTCCTTAAAGAGAGATACATACCATTCTAAAACCAACTCATGGTTTGTTTTGTTGTGAAAGTTCAGTCTGCTTGCTCCCTACTGTAGCCCCTCAGTCCCTCACCCCACAATAAATTTTTTTTTTTTTTTTTTTTTTTTTGGCCTGTAATGCTGGCCTTGGGAAACACAGAGGAAGTCTCAAGCTACTCCACCCTTACCCCATGCCTAACTACTTTTTCTTGCTAATAATGCTGGCCTTAGGGAACATCCAGAGGAGGCCTCTACCTAAAAAGTCTGCTTGAACAAGGCCAGGCCTCCTGACTAAAAATACCCTCTTCCCTTTTCCTCCTCCCACTCTCCTCCCTCTCCTCCCCACCCCACCCCCACTGTACAATTCAATCATTATATATTTTGTTCTTTGGTGCCTCAATAAGTCCCCTTTGAAAACTATCAGTATCCTTTCAGCAAATTAAGACTTGATATCATTATCAGTTTACTGTGATCCTTAGAGTTTTCATTCCCTGAATTTCAGAAGTAGATTGCCAGGTGTTTCTTCCTACTGTGTCTTAGTTTAGACTTAGTCCGGACACATTTAGCTCTCCTGAAACCTATTGAGCATCATAGCAACACACAAGTCTCCACTGACTGACTGCATGAGGTATACTGACCGGAATTTACCACTGCCCCACGTGTGCCAGATTAGAACTGTGCTTCGTTGAGTTTTCAGGGACTCGTGTTGCTGAAGTCCATCACCAGGCCTTTCTTCTGAAGCGCCACTGGGTCTATTCCAGAGTGTGGGCAGAGTCCAGAGACACTGGGTGGAACTTTTTGGCTAACAGCCAAGTATGTTAACCATTTGCACCCACCAGGGACTCCTCCAGGGGATTAGTTAAAGCCCTTTAAAAATTAAATTCAGGACAAGTCTTGGAGAGAGGTGCTAGGGTGAGAGCCATTGAAGGGGGCTGGGCTGTATAGACTTCACTAATTTCACAACATTTCTTGGGTTTCATACTCTTCCATTCATGAACTCAGTTTGAAGATTCCTTTTTTCTCTTTTTGCCTTTGCTCCCATCTTTGTTTCTCTTGTCTGGGCTTATCTGTGTGTGCATCTGATTTGCATGTGAGAACATCTGTGTATATCCCCCAGGTCTTTCTTTGTCATGACACTGGCTTGTCTAGCAGTAGTAACCATTAAAAAAAAAAAAAAAAAAAAAGAATTCAGATTACTTGTTGCATGATTTAGGTATTTTCAGCTTCATTAACAGCTAATCACTGCACAATGGATTACTCAACCAGGGTTTGAAATATGCCTTTAAGGTGGCTAGACGAACTGGAATGATCATGTAAGGGGACTTCACGAGGGTATCATATACACACAGCTATTATGTCTTTGTGTGAACATGTGTTTGCCTCTGAATTGTCTGTGCATGTTCTTGGCAGGTCCCTCTTCTTATTCTCCATTCCTTGCCCCACCCCAGCCTCTGCCAAGTCGGCCTCAGATCCCTTATTCATTGAAGCCTCCCAGAGAGAGGTGAGCATTCATTTAGGCCAGTGTTCCAGCCGCGTACTGAGAGGAGCGTCCCAATCTACCCGTAGGTGAAGCAAACAGACCAACTGCACCCTAACAGGGTTCAGAGCAAGGCTGGGAGATGAAAGATGTGTAGCCAGAAGGCTTGGAAAGGTGCCACCACCAGAGACAAGGCCAGGTATTTTGCCATCCTCAGAATATTCCCTTGCCATGCCCTAAGGAACAAATTAACATCAGTGACAAAAGGGTATCCTGGGGATCACAGTTTCACAACTGCTGAAGATATGCTAGTGGATATGGGAGAAGGTAAGACCCCAGCTTCAACTCTGGTTTTGGCCAACTTAATCAGTTTAGCCAAAGAGGCATCAGATTGAGGAAGGATTCTGGGTACAGACCTTGGCACTCACACCTGGATTCTGATTTTGCAGGTCTGACGTGAACCAGTAACTCCACTGACCCCCACAAAGTTTACTATATTGGTAATACTAACCCTGTTTGCACTTGGCAGAGACCCTTTTCAAGGGCTTGAATTTGGGGTCTTTCCTTCATAATTGTCAGTAACCATGGTCAGGTGTTGCTAGGGTGCAAAATGCAGGGTTTCACTTGATTGGCTAAGCACCTATATTCCTTAACCAATCCAAATGCAGTGCCTGGAGGAGGGGCACTCGACATGATAGAACAATATCAAGCACAAGCAGACACATTCCGTGTATTAATAAGGCGTCTGGAAAGTGGAATTATAGTGTGCGGGAGTCCCATGCTCCTCTACAGTTCTTGCCATGGGGAGGTTGCTATTCCAAAGGTTATAGCATAAGTTAAAGCTATTCCCACTGATTGGAGGATATCAAGATTTCAAAACAGGGGAGTAACAATTGTTAAGGAGGAAGTAAAACTCCTTGCTCATTGTGTTTTATAGCCTTCCTTAGTAAAACTGCTGAATTGTAATTTAAAATATTCCACCCTTTCAAATAAATTAAGTTCATCCCTTAAAAACAGGAAACGAGAGAGTTGCACACATATTATCAACTAAACAGGCACAGACCTTATACCACAAAGCAAAGTTGAAAAGCACATAACAGTCCTAGGAATTCATTTTAGAACTATGATACCAAGGCCCACCCCCTGGCAAGTGTGTTCTTGAGCTTAAATCTGAATGCTAATTAGGAAATAAATGAAAGACAAATAGCAGCTTGAAGGGGAATTTGGATCTTGAAAGGTTATAGCTATTTTGAGCTCCAGATAAACCTACTTTGCTAAGAAAAGTAAGGATGTGCATAATTGTAACAATGGCTGAACCCTCCCTTCAGAAAACCTAACTGCTGGGGAACCAAGCGCTCTTATCAAGATCAAACAGAATTAACTTGTTTGAAAACTGAATGGCATTGTTAGTCCATTCAGTTAGCAATATAATCACTACATTTTGGCATTTTCATTGTCAACTTTTATTGTCACAAGAAAATTTTCTTTAGTCTTCTACCTGCCATCAATCTCCTGTTTTCAGACCTGATCTTTAGAAAGACTTAGCTAAACTCATGAATATTGGTGGGAGAGAGGGAACTAGGAATGAGGGGAAAATTGATCATCATAAAAGAAAAAAGAGCATGAGGAGAGGGTAGGAAGAAGAAAACCAAGAGGAGGACGAAAAAAGATGTATCTGTTTCCCACAATTCTTTTTTTTTTTTTAATGTTTTATTGTGAATTATGTGATAGTTTACATGGGAGAACATTAGTTTTACATTCATTCTATCTCATTGCCATGGTTACAATCCCCTCCATGCAATCCTTCCCCGTACCCCCCCAGGTCTTCAGCACACAGTCGCTCTCCCTCTCTGGATCTAAAGTTTCCAGCTGCTCCATCGCTCCACATCATCATCTCTGGCTCATTTCAGGCATCACTGCTTCTCTGGGTAGGGTCCCGCTCTCTGCTCTTCTCCCTTGATGGTCCTAGGGACCTCCGCTCCTAGACTGAAAAGTTAATCACTCCCCTCCTTGCTGTAAAACGTCTACCTTTACATTTCCAACCCTCACAATCAGTCCTGATAACAATTATTCACTATTGTGTCACAAGAGACCCATCTGTATTTCATTGCATCAGCCCCGCCTAGTCAGATTGGATACTACTCACTGGAGATTCTACCTTCCTCCAGGCCCTCTGGATCTAGGTCCCCTGTTGAAAGCTTATAAGCCAGTCACTTCTTGCCTTTGTAGCTCCCCACCCCCCATTTTGGGTAGCCAATGTCCAAGTTGCCCATCCCTGTCTACTCTTGTGTGTGGAGGGGGTGGGAATGATTCTTGCTGTAAGGACTTGTTCCCTCTTTTGAGCTACTTCTTCCATAGGTGTAGGTCAAGTTCATCAAATTGCCTGAGAATACTTTTTTTTTTTTCCCTCTTCTTTTTATCTGGTTGAGCTCTGATCATCCAGTCACTGAAGCCAGGATAAGTGGGTATTCTCTGCAAGTGTGGGTGTTCTTATGCATATGCCCTCTCTTCTTATCAGCTGGACGCTTCACTCTCCACTCTAGTCCTCTGTGGCTATGTCACTGACTCTGGGCCCAAGAGTTCCCAGGTCTTGCCACACTGCTGGCTAACCAGGTCTTCACGCGGGTTCACAGAAGTCTATTGAATGTTGTAGGGCTTAGCTCACCGCTTCATTGCTGTTTTTCCCTCACTTTCCCTTATCGGTGTGGAGCGTGGTCACCAATCACAGTGTATATTCCTGTTGAGTCTTAGTCTTTGTTTCCCACAATTCTTATCCCCCATTATCCATTTCCTGATATAACCTACACCCTTCTACTCTTGAAGGACCCCACAGTCAACCTGAGGAGACTGAGATGGGAGATAGGGCTTAGTTTCAGACCGAAATAGTGGTTCAGGTTATACATTTTGCTTTGTGTACATTTTGAAGTAACTCAGAAAGAGAGAAAATGGTGAAAGAATCTAAGACGGAGTTTGGGTTAGTTTTACTTCCCATTTCCATTGATATAAAGAAGAATATCCATGTGCAGGAAATGATTTTGAGAAGGGTTAGCAGCATGACTGCCTAAAGAGCTGCACAGAAAGTAGTTCCACAGCCCTTCCCCCGCCCTACCCACACTGTCAGTCAGTGGGACCCACCTAAACTAGACTCTGTCCAGGATTTTCCAATGGAGACACTATCATAGCAGGACTTTCTACTCCAAAGGAAAAGAAACTTGAAGAATATTTCTGGTTCATTCTTTGGTTGCATGTGACACAGATATTTATGCTGTTGACAACATCTTAGGAAGTGATGTAACTCACTTGCACATCTAGGCAGAATTTATCATGTGGTCATATGACTTTAATGCCACTCATTTTTCCCTTCTGATAATTCCCATCATGTTTATGTATTAATGACTTAGGGGCATATCCTTATTTTTGAGGCCCTGAAGTTCTACTTGATATTTCTAACTGAGAACCTAGCCTTTTTCCTCCCTGGCCTTATCTGCTCCCTTCTAGAACAGATCTGGGAAGTCAGAGAGACTTACCACCCACATTTAATCTTCATACTCAAGCAACTGGACCTGGACTAATGAGTTATGAAACTTATCCTTATCTTAGATCCTTTCACAGTCCAGTAGACCCACCCACATATTTACCAGTGAATATTCTCCAGAGTTAGAACTACCTGGAACTTTGCAAATTTGTACTCTGTCTCTGTATTTTGTATTTCAAGATTATCTCCCATGAGAATCATACAGTTTTGATTTATAAAAATCAATATAAACACAAATTTCAACCTACAATCAAACAGTCAAGTTAATGCATTTAAGCTTGACCTCTTTCTCTTCTTGAGTCACAGTTTCTAATGACAGGGAAAACATTTTAATGATACAAAAGTAGAGAACTGAAGAAACAAAATGCTTAATGATAAAAAGTAGAAAACAAAATAAGCAGTTGCAAAAAAAAATCTAATGATCACTAGTAGAAGAGGGGGACTCCTAGTGTGGCATTGTAGAATAAGCACTGGACTGCTAACTGAAAAATCAGTGGTTCAAGCCCACCAGTTGCTCCTTGGAAACCCTATCCAGGGTCACTATCAGTTGGAACTGACTCCATGAGACTGAACAGCAACAGCAACAGGGAAGGATGGAATCAGTGAGAAATACACTCAAGAAAAATAATTTGTATGAAAGTTTGAAAGACCATGTTCAGCCTACACCCTCAAGAAAGTGTCTGAGGGAAAGTAGACCAAAACATCAATAAAATTGAATGAAAAAGATGTGGGTTATCAAAATGGCATGTCTGCACTGAGTGTCCCATTTGTCCAAACAAGAAACGACCAGTTTCACTGACGAGCAGGCCAGCTGGCAAATGTATCTTTGGTAAAATCTTGGAAAAGTTTTCAATGCAGCCTAAGAACAGATGGAAGAATCACTATATCCTTTCAGCCTATCTCTTTTTCCAAGTCCTGATTTTTCTCATTGCATACTATTATTCCTTTTCTCAACCTGCTCTTACTGCCCATAGCCCCATCCCTGGCATCTGGGTCTCTCTACAGAATTCTTTTTTTAGTTTAGTATTCCAAAGTCTTTCTGGAGAGTATAATTTTCATTCATTCATGTCTCACATCCAAACCATTTAAAATATACTCAACACATTTGATCAACTTATAAAAATCAATTTACAGTGCTCCAGAGTATACAAGCTGACTTGATTCTATAACAAGACTATGACCAGGTGGCTTTACTGGTGGTAACTCTTCCCCAGTCATCAAAATAGAAAGCATGTTTTAAGAATGAAGTGATAAAGGATCGCTAGTGTTTGCTTCATTCTCTGGAATTCTCCTGAGTCTTTACAGATCACCATACTTTTCTCGTTGTTTCAGATATGCACGTAAATGGATGGTTCTTTAGGCGAATGCATCTGTTACAATAACCCAGTGAAACTTTGAACTTTCTTAAGTCTAAACAGATTTAGGGAAGACCTTTCATTGAGATCAATGTGCTTTAGACCATCCTGGAACAGCTAGAGGGACAGAAGATACATCTTTAAAGAAAGATCATCAGGAAAAACCCAAAACAAAAATGGCAGTATGATTGGCTACTACAAGAATAAGCAAGTTGTTCACCAGGAAGCCATCAAGGCAAACAATCAAATCAGAGAAGAAAAAAAAAAAACACCTCTAAGACTGAAACTCAAAGGGAACACATGAACAGGCATGTAAGCTTGCTGGTGACCACACTGGGGTGTGGAAGAAGGGGAAAGGCAATGAAGAAATGGGCTGAGTTCAACCATGTTCCATAGCCTCCTGTTGACCTGAAGATGAGAGAAGAGGAAGGGCTGGGTGGTCCAAAGTGTGGTGAGAACTGGGGACACTTGAGCCCATGGACAAGGACATGGACAAGCCACATAGGGCTAGAGTTGAGAGTGAAGCATCCAATGGATATGAAGTAAGGAGAGATGCACAAACACCCAAACTTGCAGATAGTACCCATTTGACCTAGCCTTAATGACTTGATAATCAGAACTCGACTTATTGTTGTTGAGTGCCAGCAAGTCAGTACTGACTCATAGTGACCTTATGCACAGCAGAACGAAACACTGCCCGATCCTGGGCCAACCTCACCACTGTTGCCACACTTGAGTCCATCGATGCTGCCACTTGGCCAATCCATCTCATTGGGGGTCTTCCTCTTTTTCTCTGACCCTCTACCTTACCAAACATGATATGCTTCTCCAGCAACTGGTCCCTCCTGACAATATGTCCTAAGTATGAAGACAAATTTTGGCCATCTTGGCCTTCAAGGAGTACTTTGGCTGCACTTCTTCCAAAAACGGATCTATTGGTTCTTTGGGCAGCCCATGGCACTTTCAATATTCTCCTCCAACACCATAACTCAAAGGCATCAATTCTTCTATTGTCTTCCTTAGTCACTGTCCAGCTTTTGCATGCATATGAGGTTATTGAAAATACCATGACTTGGGTCAGACACACCTAGAGGAAGATAAAAAAAATTTTTTTTTAATTTTTTGATAAAAGAAATGAGTGTAAATTGCTAAAATTTGATGAATTTGACCTATAGTCATAGAGGTAGTAGCTCAAAATACCAACAGATAGGGAAGGAGTGTTCACATCTAGTATTGATGCTATCCCCTCTGTACACAGGGAAGATAGGAATGCGCAACTTACACACTGACTACCTAAAATGAGGGGGTCATAAAGGCTCGAAGTGACTGGCCTATAAGGTTTTAAGAGGGAGTTTAGGTTAAGAGTGTGGGGGGGAGGGGAAGACAGAACCCCCACTGAATAGTTTTCATCTTGTCTAGATGGGTCTGGTAAAAAGAGATGGGGATAAGATTCTTATGATTCAATAGTGAGTAATGTTATCATGACTAACTACAACTGTCACAATAGTAAAGGTAGATGTTCTGTAACAAGCACGGGGGAGTAGTTGATCTTGCAGACCAAAAACAGAGGACCCTAGGACAATCAAGGGAGAAGAGCACAAGTGGAATGCGGGACCTTATCCAGAGAAGCAGTGACACCAGATATGGAGGCAGAGAAGGGACATGGAGAGAGGGAGCAGCTGAGGTCTCTAGATTCAAGGAAAGAGAAAAACTGAGAGCTGGCAGCAAGGAGGCAGGCTTATAGAATGTGCCCTTTGGTTGTTTATATTATTATATATGCCTGAGTGTTTAAAAAAAAAAAGAGCTAAAATGAAATAGAAATACTGTTAACTGATGATACATGGAGGGGACTGTAACCACTGTAATGAAAAGGAGCTCCGGTAGCATAGTGATTACAAATTGGGCTGCTAACCTCGGGGTCAGCAGTTCGGAACTACCAGCGGTTCCGCAAGAGAAAGATGAGGCTTTCTGCTCCTGTAAAGATTTGCAGCCTTGGAAACCCTGTGCAGGGTCACTATGAGTTGGAACTGACTCCACAGCACATAACAACAACAACAATGAAACAAAGTATATGATTTGTTGAATATAAAACTGATGATCTGCCCTGTAAACTTTCACTCAATTCAAAATAAAAAGTAAAAAAAAATCAATGTGCTTTGTTTATATCATGCAAAGCTAAACTACACAACAAATGAAAAATCAGACTTTGTCAAAATAAAGAGCGATTCATCAAAAGATACTATTTAAAAAATAGCAAGTCATGGACTAGAAGAAATATATGCAAAACCAACTTGAGAAAGGACTGATGTCTAGGATATACAAAGAAATCCCATCACACAATAATGAAAAGAAAATGAACAAAATTTTTTAAATAGTCACTTCACAAACAGTATATGAATGACAAATAAGCACATCACAGCATACTTTATAGCTTTAATCATCAGGATATGCATACAGAAACCACAATGAGCTATCACAAAAAATGGTTTAAATTAAAAAGTCCGATAACACTATATGCTGGCAAGGATGTAGAGCAACTGGAACTCTTGTACATTATTGGTGAAAAGGTAAAATGGTGCCTCTACTTTTGAAAAAGAAATGCCAGTTTCTTTACAAATGAAATACACACCTCTCCTATGATCTAGCAACTCTACAACTAGGCTGTTTCCCAAGGGACATTAAAACATATGTATGTCTATAAGAAGACTTGCATAAGAGTGTTCATAGCAACTGTATTCATAACACTCTGAACCTAGGTATGTCCAGGTAGGTGTCCATCAAAAAGAGAATGAGTGTTGGAAAACTACTCAGCAATACTTCTCAAAGGAATAAATTACTGTTATACATAATAATTCGAAATAATCTCAAAAATACTGTGCTGAGTGAAAGATGTCTTTCACAGAAGAGGTCATGCTGTTTGCTTCCATTTACATTAAATTCTAGAAGAAGCAAACTAACTTGTGGTGAAGAAAATCAGAGCAGTGGTTGCTTCTGGGAAGAGGGCAGGGTTGGGGATTGGCAGGAAAAGGTCATGTGAGAATTCTAGGCTGACGCTATGTCCTATTTCTTAATAAGGGTTTGGGTATACTGATATATATCAATATTTTTTAATGTACTTTTTATTTTATTTTTTAATGTACTTTTTAGGTGTGTGTTGTTTTTTTAAAGATTTTGTATTTTACTATATATAAATTTTGCATCAGTGGGAAAAATGAAATATTTTCAGGGGAAATCTTCTGATAAATACAGTTCATTGTAAAATGCATTAAGAAGATAAGATAGATTAGTGGAGAAAGGATAAATAGCAAATATAATTAATTGTTAATGGTAAAATATAGGACCAAATGGTGAGCATATAGGTGTTCATTGTAAAATCCTTTCAACTTTGTATATATTTGAACAAGTTGGTGGTGGTGGTGGTAGTGTGCCATGGAGTTGGTCCTGACTCATAGCAACCCTGTGTAGGGTTTCTGAGGCTGTAAATCTTTACAGGAGCAGAAAGCCTCATCTTTCTCCTGAGGAACAGCTGGTAGTTTCAAACTGGTGACCTTGAGGTTATAGCAGCCCAACTCGTAACCACTACACTACCGGAGCTCCTTATATTTGACAATACTCATAATCAAATGCTAGAAAAAGAAGCAGAATCAGTGTGCTATTCCTACCTACAAACACTCTTCTGTTATTTGTTGGATGTGAATGCTCTACCTTTTTAACATTAATATTATAAATATGGACGATGAAGACTTCAGTTTGGAAGAATCTCATATCTGACTTCTTTTTTCTTTTCAAATCTAGTCTTTCATACTTCTTTATTTTAGTAGACTTAAAAAGCACCAGGAAACAGTGGTTATTGTAGAAGAAGGGAAGGGTAGAGACTTGTGAACTTAAGAAATAGAAAGGAAGGAAGAAGAGAGGGAGAAAGAGAAAGGAAGAAAGTATTCCTACTATTTTTGTTTATTTTTATATAAAGAATATCAAGGGCAGGCATACACTCCAGACTTGTAGAATCAAGAAATGAATGAAAACACCAAGACTGCATCATCAGAACCACTGAGGAGTGATAATTACAGACAGTATTTCTGGAGCAGACACATAACCTTGATTCCCAAGATACCCCCTAAAGAACTCTAATAGTATGCTATTTGTGGAAGGTTTTTCCACCTTTAATAACAGAGAAATAATGTTAGAAGGAAAGAAATCCCTTATTTAGCCACTAGGGTGTCATTATTGAGCCCCAGCTGAAGGCCCCCGTAAAAGCATCCATATGGTAAAGACACGTGTTTCCCCACGAAATCAAAACTGTGTACATCTGAGACTTCTGAACATCTTTTTCCTTGGATCTTAAAATGGATTTGTGCACATTTGTGAAGAAAATTTTATGATGTGCTATCTTGCAAAGTGAATAGTTATTTATAATTCATAAAAGACCTGAACACAGGAAAAAATTTTCCCTTTTATTAGTCCTGTAAAGTTAGACTAGCTGATCTCTTAGTACATATTACAGACATCAAATTCTCTGTATTCTTAAAGTTTCTCTCCTCAAACTAAATGCAGAGGCAGTACTACTGAATCTGTTGTTCAAAAGCTGATGGGTTCCAAATCCCTTTTGATAAAATGTTAAATAAACAAAAATCATTCTCAGAGTCTGTTTCTAAAGACACAGAAGGAAAAATACTTGGAATATTGAACATACTTTTTATCTTGCATAGTCTTTGTAAGATACAACAGCATACTTTAAAATGGATTTTCTTTTCACTTTGTAGAGTTTAAGCATAGTCTTCTGACACAGTTGCCACATCATTTCCTTCCAGCTGCTGCTGGCTGCTTGTGAATCATAGCACTAATGCCATGAGCAGGAATGACTTGGGTCAAGAAGTATGAGCACTAGGGACTTGGATCCATTACACTGAGTCTTGGTGCCAAGGGTTCCCACCCAGTTGCACCTGTACCTACACATCCCCAATCATGATGACATCACAGAAAGTTATGTCCTTAAAAGAAACCCCTCCCCCTTTTATTTTTTTTTAAATTGTTCTGACCAAGGACACAATATAAGGTCTCAGTTAGAATAGGAAAAAAATGCTGTACAAAATTCATCCTCATAAAAAAAGACCAGGCTTAGTGGGCTGAGAGAGATGGCAGGAACTCTTGAGACTATTCCTCTGAAATACCCTTTTCACACTCCCTGAGGTCACCTTTCAGCCGAATAATCTATTGGTCTCTAAAATAAACAATAACACCTGTGAGGAATGTTAAACAATCAACTATAGAAACCAAACGGTCAACATTTACCCAAAAGCAAAGATGAGAAAGAAAGAAGGTTCAGGGAAGCCGGTTGGATGGGGAGGAGTCAAAATTGTGAGCGTTCTGGCACATTTTGGAGACTATGACCAATGTCACTGAACAATTTATATATGAGTTATTGAAGAGGAATCTAATTTGCAATGTAAACTTTCACCTAAAACAATAAAATATTCAAAAAACAAAGACTACAGTTATCTTAGGGTCACGCGCACCTCACCAGTACACCACATACCTGTATAAGAATTTTTAGAGATCCATTTCAAAACTACCAGCAGTTCCATGGGAGAAAGATGAGGCTTTCTGCTCCCATAAAAATTTACAGCCTCAGACACCCTATACAGGGTCGCTATAAATCGGAACCGACTCCACAGCACATAACCACCACCACGTGTTAAGTCTTGGACTCCTGGTGTGGCTTTGTAGGATCAGTTCCTCAGAAATCCTATACAGGGTGGCTATGACTCAGCTGCCTTTGACAACAACAACATGTTAAGTCTAAGAGATCCTGTGGTTAAGCACTTGGCTGTTAACTGAAAAGCCAGCAGTTTAAATCCACCATTTGCTCCATGGGCGAAGGATGTGGTAGTCCTTTTCAGTAAAGATTTACATACAGCCTTACAGGATTGCTTTGACTCAAAAATGACCGGACAGCACTAGGTTTGAGGGGTTTTTTAATGTTAAATCTGAAAACAGCACTTTTTTGCCTTCCTTGAAACTCCCTGCCATCTCACAGTGCAGATAAGCCTTGTAACCTCTTCTATGGAACCAAATGGAAATGGAAGATTCTTTCTATATCCTGATTTTCACCTTTATACAAAAAGTCAGCTCACTTGTGGTTTATGAACCTTATTCAGAAAGGAGTGCCCTATTCTGCATTCTTCTCCTGACCTTCCCAAACCAAACCAAACCAAACCCACTGCCAGCTAGTCAATCCTAACTCCTAGAAACTCTACAACAGAGTAGAAGTGCTCCATAGGGTTTCCAAAGCTGGAAATCTCTACAGAAACACACTGACACATCTTTCTCCTGAGGAGCAGCTGGGGGCTTCAAGCTTCTAACCTTTGTTAGCAGGTGAGCATCATCGGGGCTTCTTCCCAAACCCCAAACTATCCACAGTCAATTTTCAGTCAATTCTAAAATTTCTGCTTAACTGGATAATGCTTTCACCCCAGAGAGACCACTGGAACAGCTGATGAGGAAGATAATTTGTAGAGCTAAAATCAACGTGGAAATTCCTCACTTCTGAGACATGAGAAGTCCCGTTGCTATGGGCAAAAGAAGGGAATGAAGACACAGTTGGAGGCTGCCTTTTGGTGGATAAACCACACTGAAGGCTCTTAGGGAGAAAGACTGACTTTTGGATAGTGTTTCAGCTGCAATTGTTATTGTTAAATGCCGTTGAGTCCGTTCCGACTCATAACAACCCTATATAGGGTTTCCAAGGAGCAGCTGGTGGGTTTGAACTGAAGACCTCGAGGTTCAAAGTTCAGTGCTGATCCTACAGCGCCAAACCAGGTGCAATACAACTATGTAAATGCAGGGACAAGGGATAGAATATCCAAGAGTGTTGTGATCAAGCTTTCCACCATCTTGTGCTCCTGATTCAAAAGATAAAAATGAGAAGAGCTCAGCCTCTTGATGATATGCCAGTTGTGCTGCTAGTACCAGCAGTGAGGTTGCCTCACTGTTTTTTCTTTTCTGTCAAAAAGGCAATATATGTTCTGAGGGTTCTAACAACATCATGTCATGAAGTCAGTCTGTCACTCCGTCACTCCTAAGTGGTTTGAATTTTACAAGCTCCAGAGCAAGGCTCCATGATCTCTAGTTCAAGCCATTTCCCCTCTTTCCACCCATGCTCTTATTCAACATATCTAAGCGCTGTTTGGAGTCCCGGTGTGGCATTGCAGGATAAGCAATGGATTGCTAACCATAAGGTCGACAGTTCAAACCCACCAACCACTCCTCAGAAACCCTATATAGGGTGACTACGAGCTGGGACCAACTCAATGGTACTTAACAACAACAACAACAACAAACACTGTTTAGAAAAAAAATAAGGTGGATGGCAAGACCAAATATGTGATGTTATTGTATTAGTTTTCATTTATTTTTTAACACTTGCAAATTTTTTTCCTATCCAAAAAAATTAAAAAGAAATCTTTCAAGTCCAAAACACCAAATCACTAGGTAACATAAATGTTTATCAATTTTCATATTCATTCACCCATTCTACAAAAAGTCCTTGAAGGCTTACAAGGGCCAGGCCCTGTGATGGAGATACAGAGATGAATCATTTGTAACCCTTGCCCTTCAGATGGGTCTACAGCCTAGCAAGCTGCTATACAGGGGATGATCCCATCTGTGTCTTATGTCTTCATTAAAGACCTTCTGCAGTTACTTAACCAAGGCAAGATAGCAAGAGATATGACTTTGCCTCAGACAATCCCCTAGGATCACAAACTTTGCCTACTCCATTTTCTTTGCTTGACACCCATCTTCACCACTGAAACCTTGTTGTTGTTAAGTGCCGTCAAGTAGATTCCGACTCATAGCAACCCTGTATAGGGTTTCCAAGGAGCAGCTGGTGATCTTGAACCACCAACCTTGCATATCAAACAACTTTGTAGTCTGACACATCAATCCACAGCGCCATACCAGGACTCCTACCTTGTTGTTGTTGTCAGATGCCATCAAGTCGGAACCGACTCAAGCGACCCCATGCACAGCAGAATGAAACAATGTCCGATCCCGGGCCAACCTCACTACCGCTGGATGCCAATCCATCTCGTTAGGGGTCCTCCTCTCTTTCTCTGACCCTCCACCTTACCCAGCATGACATCCTTCTCCAGCGACTGTTTCCTCTGGACAATATGTCCAAAGTATGAGAGATGAAGCTTAGCCATCCTGGCCTCCAAGGAGCACTCTGGCTGCACTTCTTTCAAAACAGATCTATTGGTTCTTTTGGCAGCCCATGGCACTTTCAGTATTCTCCTCCAACACCACAACTCAAAGGCATCAATTCTTCTACAATCTTCCTTACTGCTACCTTGTTGTTGTTGTTGTTGTTAAATGCTGTCGAGTCAGTTCCGACCCATAGCGACCCTGTACAGGGTTTTCGAGGGTGTAAATCTTTACAGTAGTAGAAAGCCTCATCTTTCCCCTGCGGAGCGGCTGATAGTTTCGAACCGCTGACCTTAAGGTTCGCAGTCCGATTCGTAACCACTACGCTACCAGAGCTTCTTAGACACCATCAAAATAAAGATTTGTGTTTACTGCAATGAGAGCAAATTTCAGGACAAAGCTCAATGAGACACAAATGTAGTGTCAAATACTCACTTTGTAAATTTAAATTTTAAGCAGTCACAACCAAGTGCAATACATTTGATTTCCTCCCCTCTTTCCTAGGCTGCTGAGTCCTAGTCCACAACCAAGCCTTTGTGGTTATAACTCATCTGGATAACTCACCTGAGTTAGTCTTAACACTTTTCTGATCTCTGGAGGAGAAAGCATAGACTCCTTACCAGCATCCAATGAGCTGTGCCCTTGAAAACCAATTCAAGAAGGGTTGAGGGAGAAAATGGCAAGAGGGTATCAAAAGTTTTCCCTTGATGTTACATCCAGCTAAACCTCCAATTAATAATAGTGGTGGTTGGTGGTTATGTGCCGCGGAGTTGGTTCCAACTCATAGCGACCCTGTACAGAGTTTCTGAGGCTGTAAATCTTTACGGGAGCAGAAAGCCTCATCTTTGTCCCTACGGAGCAGCTGGTAGTTTGAAACTGTTGACCTTGCGAAAGGTTCGCAGCCCAATTCGTAACTACTACGCTACCAGAGCTCCTTACTAGAGTCTTTAATATTTCCCTTGGCCAATATGCCTTGAAGAAATTTCCATCCCCAAGGCCAAAGCCAGAGCTTCCCAGTTGGTCAACTGCATCTCACCAATGCTAGGTTTGTTGTTATGCGCCATCATGTCAGTTCCGACTCATAGTGACCTTGTATAGGGTTTCCAAGGAGTAACTGGTGAGTTTGAACCACTGATCTTGTGGTTCAAACCAAACTTCTGGTCCAGTGCTTTATCCGACAGCGCCACATACCAGGACTATGTTATTATTGTTGGTAAGTGCCATTGAGTTGGTTCCGATCCATAGCGACCCTGTATAGTGTTTCCAAGAAGGACTAGGTTAGAGGTATGCAAATATGTTACAGGTGGGTCAAGATATGGAGCCTCTCAGTCCCAGAGGCTGCAGCTGGGCAAGTCTAGAGACAGATGGGCAGCCTCCTGTTTACCTTCTTGTGCTGGCCTGTGAAAAGCAGGGCAGCCCTGTCCATGGTTAAGCTGCTGAGAGTATTCCCAGAGAGGACACCAAAGAGGACACCCTCTGTTTGCCCAGTGGCCAGAAATTCTACTCTGCCATCAGTTCCATGTGTTAACACTTGGCACAGAGATCTGTTCCCGTCCATACCCTGTAACAACCTCCTATTGCCTCCATGGATCCGTTCCATGAACCAAAGGGACCCGTTTCTGGCTGCATTTTTGCATTTTGTTTATGGCCTTCAATTTGGGTACTACTAGCCCATGGGTTTCCTATCTTTTTTACCCTCAGTTCCTTAGCCTAGTGGATCAAATAGACATACAATGCAAGTCACTTCAGAAATATAAATTTTTCTAATAGCCACATTTAAAAAAGAAAAAGAAACAAGTAAAATCAATTTTTGACTCTTCACTTATACTTACTCATTTTTAACAATTTTACTGAGATATAACTTATAGACTATATGATTCTTGGATCCAGAAAGTAATGGAATACCAATTGAAATGTTTCAACACACTGATGCAGTGCTAGAAACATCCTTTTATCGTAAGAAATTTGGAAGACAGCTACTGGGCCAAATGACTGGAAGAGATCCAGATCTGTGCCCATTCCAAAGAAAGGTGATCCAACAGAGTGTGGAGAATATACAAGAATATTATCAATCTCACACACAAGTAAAATTTTGCTGAAAATAATTCAAAAACAGTTGCAGCACAACACTAACAGGGAGTTGCCACTAATTCAAGCTGGATTAAGAAGAGGCCATGAAACAAGGGATATCATTGCTGACATCAGAGGAATCTTGGCTGAAAGCAGAGAATACTAGACAGATGTTTACTTGTGCTTTATTGACTATGCAAAGGCATTCAATTGTGTGGATCATAACACACTCTGGATAACATTGCGAAGAATGGAAATTCCAGAACATTTTAATTTCGCTCATGTGGAACCTGTACATAGACCAAGAGATTATCATTGGAACGAAACCAGGGTATAGTGCATGGTTTAAAATCAGAAAAGGTGTGCATCTGGGTTGTATCTTCTCACCTTACTGTACAATCTAAGAATTTGGACTGTGTGAAGAAGAACATGGCATCAGGATTGGGAGAAGGCTCAAATGATAAAACTCTGCTTGCTGGAAATGAAGAGGACTTGAATCACTTAGCGATGAAGATGAAAAAAAAAAAAAATACAGCCTTCTGTATAGATTACAACTCAATGTAAAGAAACCAAAAATCCTCACTACAAAACCAATAAACATCATGATAAGTGGAGAAAAGACTGAAGTTGTCAAGGATTTCATTTTACTTGGATCCACAACCAATGCTCATGGAAAAGCAGTCAACAAATCAAATGATATATTGCCCTGGGAAATTATGCTACAAAAGACCTCTTTTAAGTGTCAAAGAGTCAGTATGTCACTTTGAGAATTAAGGAGCACCTGTCCCAAGCCATGATATTTTCAATTGCCTCATGTGATGGCTGGACAATGAATAAGGAAGACCAGAGAAAACCTGATGCATTTAAAATATGATGCTGGCAAACAATTTTGAAAGTACCATGGTTCACCAGAAAACAAATAAATGTGTCTTGGAATACGTACAACCCCCTTAGAAGGGAGGATGGTGAGACTTCATCTCACATTCTTTGGAAGTGTTATCAGGAGGGACTGGTCCCTGGAAAACAACATCATGCATGTAAAAGTAGAAGGAGCAGCAAAGAAGAAGGCCCCCAGCAAAATGGTTTGACGCAAAGGCTGCAACAATGGGCTCAAACGTAACAATTGTAAGTATGGTGCAGGACAAGGCACTGTTTCATTCTGTTATGCAGAGGGTCCCTATGAACCGGAACCAGCTCAACGTTACCTAATAACAACCAACGGTCTATCATTCACAGATATGACAATATGTAAGGTATGTATATTATACATACAGTCGCTATGAGTCAGAACCAACTCAATAGCACCTAACAACAATAACAACTTCAAGATTCATCCATGCAAAGTATAAAATGCAATGTTTTTAAAAAATATATTCCCAGAGTTGTGTAACTATCACAACAATACATTTTAGAACATTTTTATCAACCCATGAAGAAACCTCACCACCATTTAATAGTCATTCCTTATTCCTCCCCCATCCCCCTAGTCCTAAGCAACTACAAATCTAGTTTCTGTCACAATTAATATGCCTGTTTCGGATATTTGATATAAATGTTGTTGTTAGGTTCTGACTCATAGTGACCCTGTGCAGAACAGAAAGAAACATTGCTCTGCCCTGTCCCAGCCTCACAATTATTGTTATGTTTGAGTCCATTCTTGCAATCACTATGTCAATTCATCATGTTGGGGAGTCTTCCTCTTATTTGCTGACTCTTTATGTTACCAAGCATGATATCCTTTCCCAGGGACTGGTCACTCATGATAACATGCTTAAAGAATGAAACATACACTGAAGTTTCACCATCCTCACTACTGAGGGACATTGTGGCTCAGTTCTTCCAAGACACATTGACATGTTCTTCTGGCAGACCACCACGACTCATCTGTCAGTTTGTCATACTGTGATAGCTTCTGTGTTTCTATGATGCTGGTGGACAGGTTTCAGTAGAACTTTCAGACTAGGAAAGACTAGGAAGAAGGAGAGGCATGTATAGCCACTGAAAACCTTATGAAGAGCAGTGGAATGTTGTAAGATACGGTTTCAGAAGACGAAAACATTATAAATATCATGAGAATATTGTAAGATATAGTGCCAGAAGATGTGCTCCTCAGATAGGAGGGATCTTAAAATGTGACTGGGGAAGAGTTGCCTCCTGAAAGTTGACTTGACCATGATAATGCCATGGAGTAAAGTTTTGGGGAACCTTCGTTGGCTGATGGGCCACAACTCAAAATGAAGAGAAACAACTGCAAACATTCATTAAATAATTAGAGCATGGAATGCATAAAGTATGAATCTAAGAAAATCGGAAGTTGTCAAGCATGAAATGGAATGTATAAAGATCAATATCAAAGGCATTAGCGAGCTGAAATGGACCGGTGGTATTGACCATTTTGAATATAACAATCATATGGTTTACTATGCTGGGAATGACAAGCTGAAGAGGACTAGCATTACTTTCATCATCATCATCATCATCATCAAAACAAAAACATTTCAACATCTATCTTGAAGAATAATGCTGTCTGTGATAATATCCATACATCTACAAGGAAGACCAGTTAATACCACTATCATTCAAATTAATGCACCAACCACCTAAGCCAGTGATGATGAAATTGAAGAATTCTACCAACTTCTTGGAGCTCTGGTAGCATAGTGGTTACGAATCGGGCTGCGAGCTGCAAGGTCAGCAGTTCGAAACTACCAGCTGTTCCACAGGAGAAACGAGGCTTTCTGCTCCCATAAAGATTTACAGTCTCGGAAACCCTGTACAGGGTCGCTATGAGTCGGAACTGACTCCATGGCACATAACAACAACAACCAACTTCTTCAGTCTAAAATTGATCAAACATGCAATCAAGATGCATTAATAATTACTGGTAATTGGAACCCAAAGGTTGGAAACAAACAGGAAAAATCAGTGGTTAGAAAATAAGACCTTGGTGATAGAAATGATGCTGGAGATTCATGATAGAATATTGCAAAATCAATGACTAATTCTTTGCAAATACATTTTTTAAACAGCATAAAAAACCACTATACATATGGACCTCACCAGATGAAATACACAAGAATCAAATTGGGAAGAGACCATGGAAACATTTCAATATCACCCACCAAAACAAGGCCAATGGCTGACTGTCTAACAGACAATTGTTCATATACAAGTTCAGGGTGAAGCTGAGGAAAATTAAAACAAGACCACAAGAGCCAAAATAAGGCTTTGAACATATCCCCTCTGAATTTAGAGACCATCTCAAGAACAGATTTGATGCATTAGACAGTAATGACCCAAACCCAGAAGAGCTGTTGAATGACATCAAGAACATCATACAGGAAGAAAGCAAAAGGTCATTAAAAAGAAAGGAAAGAAAGAAAAGTCCAAAACAGAAGACAGAAGAGACTCTGAAACTTGCTTTCTATTATAGAGATGTTAAAGTGAATGGAAGAAATGAGGAAGTCAAAGAGCTGAACAGAAAATTTCAAAGGGCAATTGGAGAAGACAAAGTCAAATATTATAATGAAATGTGCAAAGATCTGGAGTTAGAAAACCACAAAGAAAAAACATGCTCAGCATTTCTCAAGCTGAAAGAACTGAAAATAACATTCAAGCCTCAATTTGAAATACTGAAGGATTCCATGGGCAGAATATTGAATGATGTAGAAAGCATCACAAGAATATGAAGGCATACATATAGAGTCACTGCACCAAGAAGAAGTGGTCACTAACCAACCATTTCAAGTGGTAGCATAGGTTTAAGAATCCAACCTAAGTTCCCCGCAAAGGTGGGCATAGGTTTGGTAGCTGAAGAGGCTGTGGTAGACTCCCTGCCCTATTTCAATCAAGATTATGAGGCACCTGATGTGTGGGAAACAGCTGCAGTGTTGGTGAAGAAGGAAACTCGTAGTTACGGACCTACAAAGAACTACCTGAGCTACCTAACAGCCCCTGATTATTCTGCTTCTGAGACAGACATAATGAGAAATGAATTTGAAAGATTGGCTGCTCGACAACCAATTGAATAGCTTCATATGAAATGATATGAACTTCCAGCCCTTTCCTCAGGTCAGAAAAATGACATTCCTTTGTGGCAAGAATGCTTAAATAATTATATGGCCCAGTTAGAGCATCAAGCAATCCAAACTGAGAATCTGGAACTAATGTCACAGCATGGATGCAATGCCTGGAAAGTATATAATGAAAATTTAGTTCATATGATTGAACACACCCAGAAAGGTTAAGAAAACATATTCAAGATTTAAACTGGCAGTGAAAGAACATGCAACTAACAGCTGGGTCTAAAGTGAGAGAAATGGAGCCTACTTGGGTATCCCAGGTTAGTAAGAACTATGAGACTGAACAGACTATTGTATAACTAGAAAATGAAATCTATCAAATGGAAGCAGCAACACGGAGAAGCAAACAAAACATTCGACAAGCCTTCTAAAAAGAGAAATAAATTTGGTGGGTAAAAAGAGAATTGGGCTTTCACAGAATATCAGGCATTTGAACTATTCATGAACTATAAAGGACCAACAGCATCTATTGAAACCATTGATGGTTAAATATTAAGAAGCCAGAGAATATGCGAACTGTTGTATTATTTCTATTTTTACATCTTAACAAAATTCAAGTTTTAAACTTGGTGACATATAAACAACAAGAAACCACCAAAAACCAATGTTACTGAAGGAAAAAGTCCAAGCTGCACTGAAGGTATTGTCTAAAAACACGGCTCCAGGAATTAACAGAATACAAATTGAGATGTTTCAACAAACTGATGAAGTACTGCAGGTGCTCACTCATTTATGCCAAGAAATCTGGAGGACAGCTACCTGGCCAACCAATTGGAAGAGATTCATATTTGTGCTTATTCAAAAGGAGAGGTGACCTAATAGAATGCGGAAATCGTTGAACAATATCATTTATATCACATGTAAGTAAAATTTTGCTGACAATAATTCAAAAATGTCTGTAACAGTACATAGAGAACTTCCAGAAATTCAAGCTGCATTCAGAAAATGACACAGAACTAGGTATATTGTTGATGTCAGATGAATCTTGGCTGAAAGCAGAGAATGGCAGAAAGATGTTTATTTGCAAATGCCTTTAACTTTGTGGATAATGGCAAACTATGGCTAACATTGCAAAGAATGGGTATTCCAGAACACTTGATTGTGCTCATGAGGAACCTATGCATACAACAAGAGGGAGTTGTTGGAACAGAACCAGGGTTTAAAATCAGGAAAGGTGAGCACCAGCATTGTAGTCTTTCACTATATGTATGCTGAGAATAATCTGAAAAGCTGAATTACAAGAAGAATAATATGCTATCAGGATTGAAGGAAGACTCATTAACAACCTGCGTGCGAAATGCAGATAAAACAACCTTGCTTGCTGAAAGTGAAGAGGACTTAAAAGACTTGCTGATAAATATCAAAGACTATAGCCTTCATCATGGATTGCACCTCAATGTAAAGAAATAAAACAATCCCCACTACTGGACCAATAAAAGCATCATGATAAAGTAAAAATTGAAGTTGCCAAATACTTTGTTTTTCTTGGATCCATAATCAACACTCATGGAAGCAGCAGTCAAGAAATCAAACAGCATGTTGCATTAGGCAACTCTTATGCATGTTGCATAAGACCTCTTTAAAGTGTTCTACAGCAAAAATATCCATTTGAGGACTAAGGTGTGCCTGATCCAAGCCATGGTATTTTCAATTGCTTCATACATGTGAGAGTTGGACAATGAATAAGGAAGAATAATTGTATTTGACTTATGGTGTTGGTAAAGAATACTGAAACTACTATGGTCTGCCAGAAGAACAAATAAATCCATGATGGAAGAAGTACAGGCAGAACGCTTCTTAGTAGCAAGGATGGTAAGACTTTGTTTCTCATTCTTAGGACATATTATCATGAGAGACCGGTCACTGGAGAAGCACATTATGCTTGGTAAAGTGGAGGGTCAGGAAAAAAGAGGAAACAAGATGGGTTGGCACAGTGGCAGCAGCAGTGAACTCAAGAGTAACAATTATGAGTCTGGTACAGGATCAGGCAGTGTTTTGTTCTATTGTGCATAGAGTTGCTATGGGCCAGATTCAACTGCACCTAACAACAACATCAACTGGAAGACCATGATACTTTCAATATTCTTTGCCAACACCATTATTTCAGATGCATCCATTCTAATCACTGTCCAGCAGTAACATGCATATGAGATGATTAAAAGTACCATGGCTTTGGTCAGGTGCTCCTTAGTTCTCAAAATGACATCCTGGCTCTTAACACATGGAAAAGATCTTTTTCAGCAGATTTGTATAGGGCAATATGTCATTTAATTTCTTGGCTGATGCTTTCATGAGCATTGATTGTGGATCCGAGTAAAATGAAATCCTTGACAGCTTCAATCTTATCTCCATTTATCATGATGTTTATTGGTCTAGTAGTGAGGATTTGGGGTTCCTTCACCTTGAGTTGTAATCTATACTGAAGGCTGTGATTCTTTGATCTTCATCGGTGCTTCAAGTCCTCTTCACTTGCCGCAAGAAAAAAAGAAAAGAAAAGAAAAAAAAGTTTATCACAGGCTGTTAATAAGCCTTCCTCCAATCCTGATGCCATGTTTTTCTTTATACAGTCCAGCTTCTCAGATTATTTGTCAGCATACAGATTGAATAATAAGGTGAAAAAAAATACAATCCTGATGCACACCTTTTCTGATTTTAAACTATGCAGCATCCCCTGTTCTTTTCAAATGACTGCCTCTTGGTCTATGGACAGGTTCCATGTGAGCACAATTAAAGTGTCTGGAATTTCCATTCTTTGCAATGTTATCCAGAGTTTGTTATGATCCACACAGTTGAATGCCTTTGCATAGTCAATAAAGCACAAGTAAACATCTGTCTAGTATTCTCTGCTTTCAGCCAAGATTCCTCTGACGTCAGCAATGATATCCCTTGTTTCATGGCCTCTTCTCAACCCAGCTTGAATTTGTGGCAACTCCCCATCAGTGTTGCGCTGTAACCATTTTTTAATTGTCTTCAGCAAAAATTTACTTGTGTATGATATTAATAATATTATTGGATAGTTTCCACATTCTATTGGATCACTCCTTTGGAATGGGCACAAATCTGGACCTCTTCCAACCATTTGGCCTGGGAGCTATCTTCCAAATTTCTTGAGATAAAAGAACGAGTACTTCCAATGCTGCATCAGTTTGTCACAACATTTCAATTGGTATTTAATCTATTTCTGGAACCTTGCTTCTTACCAATACCTTCAATGCAGCTTGGTCTTTTTCTTTCTCGATCATATGTCCTTGTTGAAATGGTTGAATGTCTACCACTTCTTTTTGGTATTTTTTGTTGTTAAGTGCTGTTGGGTTTCTTCCGACTCATAGTGACCCCTATATAGGGTTTCTGAGGAGTAACTAGTGGGTTTGAACCATCGAACTTGCGGTTGATCAAGTGTATGATCCTACAGTGCCACACCAGGGCATCTCTTTTTGGTGTAGTGACTCTGTCTTCCACCTTTTTTTTTTAATGCTGCCTGCATTGTTCAATATTTTGCCCATGTTGTTATTAAGTGCCACTGAGTCAGCTCCGAGTCATGGCAACACTGTATAGGACTGACTAGTAGATTTGAACCATCAGCCTTGTGGTTAGCTGCCCAGTGCATATCCTACAGTGCCACACCAGGACTCCCATAGGTAGAATCCTGCAATATTATAAGTTAAGCCTTGAAATTTTTCTTCAGTTCTTTCAACTTGAGAATTGCTGAATGTGTTCTTTACTTTTGGTTTTCTAACCCCAGGTCTTTACACATTTCATTACAATACAAATATAAATTTTGTTGCTAAATGCTATTGAGTCCATTCTGACTCATAGTGATCCCATATAGGGTTTCTGAGGAGCGGCTGCTGGGTTTGAACAGCCACCCTGTGGTTAGCAGTCCAGTGCTTATCCTACAGCACCATACCAGGACTCCAAAATATAAATAGTATATATTCAGTATATTGTCCTTTGTGGCAGGTTTCTTTTATTTAGCATAATATTTTCAAATTTGTTCCTTGTTGTAGCATTATTTTTAAATTTTTATTTTACTTAGTGTAATGTGAAGCCCTAGTGACACAACTGTTGAAGAGCTGGGCCGCTAATCATTTTCCATGGGAGAAATATCTGGCTTGTTTCCATTAAGATTTACAGCCTTGGAAACCAATGGGGGCAGTTCTACCCTGTTCTACAAGTTGCTATGACTCAAAATTGATTTCATAGCAGTGAATTTGGTTATTAAACCTAATATGCTCAAATAATATTATTTCTACATGGACTCAACATCTTAAAAATTACATTTTACATCTTTTTCACAATAACGCTTTGCTATTTGGCCTGCATTTTATACTTACAGCATATCTCCGTAAGTTTAGCTACATATCAACGGTTCGGTAGCCTGACTAGTGGCTATTGTACTAAACAAAACAGCCTTAGTCAAAATCCTCAGCTACTCTTTAAAACACACACACATATATTTTTTTAATTCTCTGTTCAATGCCTTATTCCTGTATACTCCCTCCTGTCCTATCAGCTCCTAAACCATGATCCATAGGTGACATTAGGATTTTAAACCAAAACTCCTTGCTAATGAGACAATTTGAACTCACAGCCACCCTAGAGGATCGACTAGAACAGCACCATAGAGTTTCCAAGGCTGTAAATCTTGATGGAAGTCACATCTTTCTCCCAAGCAACCACTGTTGGGTTTGGGCCACTGAGCTCTGGTAGCATAGTGGTTACAAGTTGGGCTGCTAACCTCAAGGTCAGCAGTTCGAAACTACCAGCCATTCTGCAGGAGAAAGATGAGGCTTTCCCATGAAGATTTACAGCCTCAGAAACCCTGTACAGGGTCGCTATAAGTCAGAACCGACTCCATGGCATACTACCACCACCATCCAGCACCTTTAGGTTAGCAGCCAAGCACTTACCCACTGTGCCACTAGGGCTCCTATTAGGATTTTAAGGTAGTCACTATGTGCTGTGTAGAGTAACACTTCTTTTATCATAGAAGATGCTGAGCTGGAGTTTCTTCCTAGTTAATGGCAGTTGGCCTTGAAGCCCAAGCACAAGCTACCTGCTCACTGTGCTTCCCCAGGTTCCACGTTTGTTGTTGTTGTTGTTAAGTGCCATCGAGTCGGTTCCGACCCATAGCGACCCTGTACAGGATTTCCGAGGGTGTAAATTCTACGGGAGTAGAAAGCCTCATCTTTCTCCCGCAGAGCGGCTGGTAGTTTCGAACCGCTGACCTTAAGGTTCGCAGCCCGATTCGTAACCACTACGCTACCACGTTTGGAGGCTACATTTTCTTTAAGCGAAATTCTCTGTTTCCCTTCTTGAGAACAGTCGGAAAAAAATTAACAAAAGCAGCTTTTCTCTGACTTGAAAAAAAAATAAGTCTTTCATTTCTTAATTTTCTCCCTGGTACATTTCCCAACCATTGTTTTGCTAATAATAGCTCTAAGCACACAAATAAAGCTCACTGGTAGTTGTAGATTTGTGAAATTGCTACAAGCTTCCTCAGCTTTATCCTGCGTCTGTCAGCCATTTCCCCAGCAAATGGACATTTAATCAGTACAAGGTGCATCTTATTAGTCTAACTCATCAGCTATCATCTCCTTCCAGGCTCCGGAGGGAAGACAGAAACCTGCGCTGCCATAGACTGCCCAGAACCCAAGTTCCTGACATGAATGAAGCAGCACCTTCGTTTACTAAGCACATTCTAAATCTCACTGTGGTTCTGTCAATATGGTCATCTGTAAATTATTTCTAACATTTGTGACTCGAGACTTACGAACACAAATGCTTGTGAAATTCTTTTTGAAGAAAAAAACGTACAAATTGAGGTTTATTATATCAAAAAATTTGGTGATAGAGAGCAGGTTTAATATGAGTTGTTAGTTCTTGTTAGGTGTTGTCGAGTGGATTCCGACTCATAGCAACCCCACACACAACAGAATGAAAGGCTTCCTGGTTCGGCACCGTCCTCACAATTGTTGCTATACTTGAACCCTGTGTTGCTACAACAGTGCCAATCCATCTCGTTGGGGATCTTCCTCTTTTTCATTGACCTTCTATTGACCAACCATGATGTCCTCCTCTAGGGACTGGTCTCTCCTGACAACATGTCCAAAAAAATGAAGGATGAAGTCTTACCATCCTCAATTCCAGGAGCATTCTGGTATATTTCTTCTAACGTAGATTTAATTGTTCTTCTGGCAGTTCATGGTACTTGTAATATTCTTCTCCAAAAACTCAAATGCATGGTTTATGCTACAGTCTTCCTTATTCATTGTCCAACTTTCACATACATATGAGGCGACTGAAAATACCATGGCTTGGGTCAGGTATATCTTAGTCCTTAAACTGACATCATTGCTCTTTAATACTTTAAAGAGGTATTGTACAGCAGATTTGCCTATTGTAATATGTTGCTTCATTTATTGACTGCAGCTTCCATGAGCATTGATTGTGGATCCAAGGAAAATGAACTCTTGGACAACTTCAATCTTTTCTCCATGTATCATAATGTCATTTATTGGTCCATTTGTGAAGATTTTCACTTTATTTACATTGAGGTACAATCCATACTGAAGGCTGTAGTCTTTAATATTCATAAGTAAATATTTAAGTTCTCTTCACTTACAGCAAGCAATGTTGTATCATCTGCATATTGCTGGTTGTAAAAGAGTCTTCCTCTAATCTTGATACCACATTCTTCTTCATATCCAATTTCTCAGATGATTTGCTCAGCATACAATAAGTATGGTGAAAGGATATAACCCTAGTACGTAACTTTCTTTATTTTAAACCACTCAGTATCTCCTTGTTCTATGCTTACTGCCTCTTGGTCTATGTATATGTTCCTCATGAGCACAGTCAAGTGTTCTGGAACACCCATTCTTCACAATGTTATCCTTAGCTTGTCATGATCCACACAGTCGAAAGCCTTTGCAACGTCAATACAAGCACATCCTTCTGGTATGCTCTGTGTTCAGCCAAGAGTCATCTAATGTCAGCAATGATATCCCTAGTCCAACATCCTCTTCTAAGTCTGTCTTTAATTTCTGACAGTTGATGTACTTACAAATATTAATCACTTTAAATTGGCTTGCCAGGTAGCTTGTCTTCCAAATGTCATGGCATAGATAAGTAGACCCTCCACAACTGCATCAGTCAGTTAAAAGATTTCAATTTGTATTCCATAAATTCCTGGACCACTGTTTTTCCAATGCCTTTAGTGCAGATTGGACTTCTTCTACCTTCAATACCATCGGTTCTTGATCATACGCTTTCATTTGAATTGATTGAGCATTGACTTTTTTTTTTTAATGCTTATTGTGAATTATGTGATAGTTTACATGGGAAAAATCAGCTTTACATTTATCCTATCATATATTGTTTCATTGCCATGGTTACAATCCCCTCCATGCATCATCAACCAACCAATCATCCACACACAGCCCCTCTCCCTCTCTGGGTCTAGAGTTCCCAGCCACTCCATCTCTCCACGTCATCGTTTCTGCCTCCATCTCTGGCATCACTGGGTAGGGTCTTGCACTCCGCTCTTCTCCCTTGATAGTTCCAGGGACCTCCTCTCCTGGACTGCAAAGTTAGTCACTCACCTCCTTTTGCTACAAAATGTCCACCTTTACATTTCCAACCCTCACAGTCAGTCCTGATAGCAATTATTCACCATTGTACCACAAGGGACTGATCCCCATCTCCTTTCATTAGCCCCACCCAGACAGATTGGCTACTACTCAGTGGAAATTCTACCTTCTCTGGGCCCTCTGGATCTAGGCCCCCTCTTGAAAGCTTGTAAGCCAGTCACTTATAACCTTTGTAGCCCCCCATTTTGGGTAGCCAATGTCCAACCTGCCTATCTTTGTCTACTCTATGTATGGAGAGGGTGGGAATGATCCTCGCTGTAAAGATTTGTTCCTTCTTTTGAACTATTGCATCCATAGGTGTAGGTCAAGTTCATCAAATTGTATCAGATTACTCTTTTTTTCTTCTAGTTGAGATCTGATCATACAATCATTGAAGCCAGGTCAAGTGTGTATTATCCACAAGTGTGGGTGTTCTTATGCATAGGCCCTCTCTTCTTATCAGCTGGATGCTTCACTCTCCTCTCTAGTCCTCTGTGGCTATGTCACTGACTCTGTGTCTTCACTTGTCTTCATCATTTTTCTGCCAACTTCCCTCTTCTTGTATATTGCCCTCTCCTGTCACCCCAGTTAAACAGCTAGTGAATTACTGTCCCTTCCCGCCCACCCCTGCTAACCATCAAAGAATGTTTCTTTTAGTATGAAAATCTTTTATAAAGTTTTTACAATAGTGGCCTCATACAATATCTGTCTTTTTGTGAGTCCTGGTGTGGCACTGTGTGTTAATGCGTTAGACTGCAGAGTCTTTTGAACTGCAAGGTTGACTGTTCAAGCTCACCAGCCACTCCTTGGAAACCCTATGCAGTGTCGTTATGGGTCAGAACCAATTTGACGGCACTTAACAACAACAATTTCACGTAGCATAATGTCCTCCATGATCATCCACGTTATGAGGTGTTTTGCAGATTCTTTTTTTTTTTTTTATGTTTTATTGTGAATTATGTGATAGCTTACATGGAAGAACATTAGTTCTACATTCATCCTATCGTATATCATTTCATTGCCATGGTTACAATCCCCTCCATGCATCATCACCCAACCAAAGGGTATACACTTCAAGCCTGTCCCCAGGTCGTCAGCACACAGCCCCTCTCCCTCTCTGTGTCTAAAGTCCCCAGCTGCTCCATCTCTCCATGTTATCATCTCTGTCTCCATCTCAGAGATCACTGCTTCTCTGGGTAGGGTCCTGCTCTCCACTCTTCTCCCTTGATGGTCCTAGGGACCTCCGCTCCTAGACTGCAAAGTTAATTACTCTTCTCCTTGCTACAAAATATCTACCTTTATATGTATAGCCCTCACAATCAGTCCTGATAACAATTATTCACTCTTGTATTGCAGATTCGTCTTTATTCTTCAACGTTGTGTAGTACTTTGTTATATGTATGTACCAAAATTTGTACGTTCTCCCACTGATGAGCATTTAGGCTGTCTCCATCCTTTTCTCCCAACACAGATCTGTTGGTTCTATGGGCATCCCATGGCACTTTCAATATTCTCCTCCAACGCCACAACTCAAAAGTATCAATTCTTCCATGGTCTTCCTTATTTACTGTCCAACTTTCACATGCGTATGAGGTTATTGAAAATACCATAGCTTGGGTCAGGTGCACCTTTGTCCTTAAGCTGACATCTTTGCTTTTCAACACTAAAGGCCTTGTGCAGCAGATTTGCCTAAAGCAATATGTCGTTTGATTTCTTGACCACTGCCTCCATGAGTGCTTATAGTTGATCCAAGAATAATGAAGTATTTGACAACTTCAATCTTTTCTCCGTTGATAAGAATGTTGTTTATTGATCCAGTGATGAGGATTTTTGTGTTCTTTACATTGAGATGCAATCCATACTGAAGGCTGTGATCTTTGATCTTCATCAGTAAATATTTTAAGTTCTCTTCACTTTCAGCAAGCAAGGTTGTATCATCTACATATCTCAGGTTGTTAATGAGTCTTCCTCCAATCCTGATGCCACATTTTTCTTCGAAGTGCAGCCAGAGTGCTCCTTGGAGGCCAAGATAGCCAAACTTCATCTCTCATACTTCGGACATGTTGTCAGGAGGGACCAGTCACTAGAGAAGGATATCATGTTTGGTAAGGTGGAGGGTCAGAGAAATGAGGAAGATCCCCAGTGAGATGGATTGGCCAACTGGCAGCATCAATGAGCTCAAACGTGGAAACAATAGTGAGATTGGCCCAGGATCAGGCAGGGTTTCATTCTGCTATGCATAAGGTCGCTATGAGTCAGCACCAACTCGATGGCACCTAACAACAAATAACAACATCTTTTTTTGCTATTGTAAATAATGATGCAATGAATATCAATGTGCATATATCTACTAATGCTCTGGCTCTTATTTCTTGTGGAGGGATTTCTGGGTCATACACTATTTCTATTTCCATCTTTTAATGTGGCACCATACTATTTTCCACAGTGGTTGAACTATTTCATAGTCCTATGCGTCCTATGCATGCAGGAGAAAGATGAGACATTTTGCTCCCATAAAGATTTACAGCCTCGGAAACCCTATACAGGGTCACTATGAGTCAGAACCAACTCCATGGCACACAAACACCAGCAGCAGCAATGTAGTGGGTCCCAGTTTCTCCATACCCTCGCCAGCATTTTTTGTCTGTGTTTTTGAACTTTGCTATTAATGAAGGTATGAGATATCTTATTGTTGTTTTGATTTGTAGCCTGCTTTGGTTACAAGTCAGGCTACTAATCTCAAGTTCAGCAGTTTGAAACTACCAGCCATTCCATGGGAGAAAGATGAGGCTTTCCACTCCCGTAAAGATTTACAGCCCCAGAAACCCTACACAGGGTCACTATGAGTCAGAACTGACTCCATGGTACACTACCACCACCACCAAGGGAATCCTGGTGTGGTGATGTGGGTCAATGTGCTGTACAGCAAGTTGGTTTGAACCACAAGGTTGGTGGTTCAAGCTTACTAGCCACTCCTCGGAAACCTTACATAGGGTAGCTGTGGGTTGGAACTGACTCAATAGTACTTAACAAATACAATAGACTTCTGCTGTGGTGCTGTAGGATAAGCACTGAACTGTGAATCACAAGGTTGGCAGGTCAAACCTACCAGCTGCTCCTCAGAAGCCCTGTATAGGACGCTATGAGTCAGAATCAACTTGACAGCACTTAACAACAACGGCTAATGATCATGAACATTTCTTCTGTATCTTTGTTGGCTGCTTGAGTATCTCCTTGGTAAAGTGTCTATTCATGTCCTGTGCCCATTTTTAAATGAGTTGTTAGTCTTTTGCTTGTAGAGGTGTTGTAGTTCTCTATAAATTTTAGAGATTAGTCAGTCCCTTGTCTGATACATTGCTACAAACATTTTTCCCCCAGTCTGTGAGCTCCCCTTTTATTCTTTTGGTGAAATATTTTGATACACATTTAAGTGTCTAATTTTTAGGAGGTCCCAGTCATCCATTTTGTTTCCTACTCTCCTACTGATGTATACTTTTAATAACATTGGATAGTGTATTTATACCATGTGTTAGAGATTCTAAGTTCGTCTCTATTTTTTCATTGACGATCTTTATAGTTTTAGGTTTTGCATTTAGATCTTTATTCCACACTGAGTTTGTTTTTGTATATGGTGTGAGATATGGGTCTTGTTTCATTCTTCTGAAAATGTATTTCCAGTTTTGCCAGCACTATTTGTTCTAGTAGCATAGTGATTCCTAATCAGGCTGCAAACCGCAAGGTCAGCAGTTCAAAACTACCAGCTGTTCCATGGGAGAAAGATGAGGCATTCTGCTCCCGTAAAGATTTACAGCCTCAGAAACCCTGTTCAGGGTCACTATGAGTCAGAACCAACTCCACGGTACATAGCCACATTTGTTGAAGAGATTAACTCTTCACCTATTTAATGTGTTTGGGCCCTTTGTCAAAGATCAGCTTGGATGATCTTACTTCTGGGTCTTCAATTCTGTTCCATTGATCTAGATGTATGTTTTTTATGAACTTTCTGAAGCTCTGTCTCATATGTACAAATTTTATAGAGGTATAAAAACATAAATATCTTTTCTGTTTCACCTGAGAGAAGGGAGGGGGAGAATGAGCTAAAACTGCTGGGGAAGGGATTTCGGATTGACTTTTGAAACAACTTTCTATTTTTAAAACTGTATTTTCTTTTTTGTTATTGTTGAGAATATATACAGCAGATGCACACCAATTTAACAATTTCTACATGTATTGTTCAGTGACATTGATTACAATCTTCAGGTTGGGCCACCATTCTCACACAAAGTCCTATTAATAAAACTGAAGTACTGGAGAACCTCATGGAAGGAACGTCAGGGATTCGATCAGCATTCATTTCACCATTTACTAAGCAGCTCTGGGAATTTCCTATGTTTGGTATCCAATTCTGTCCCAGGGCTAAATTGGGAAGATTTCATCCAGATGCTTTCTGGACTTTGGTTTTTCTAGCTGGAAGTATTGATATTTCTTTTTTCCAATTTAGCTTTTCATTGTATTCTGAATTACCTATGAAGGTTCACAGGGCTTATAGTTCCAGGACATTCCCTTCCCCACAAAATGCTTAAAATTAAGAGCTTTGCTAAATGTAGAAAATTTCACCAACTATACTAGTCCTGGTGTGGTGCTGTGGGTTAATGCTCCAACTGCAAAGCGGTTTGAACTGCAAGGTCAGCAGTTCAAGCTCACCAGCTGCTCCTCGGAAACCCTATATAGGGTCGCTGTGGGTCAGAACCGACTCAACGGCACTTAACAACAACAACATACTAGTCAAGGAGTCCTGGTGTGGCTCTGCAGGAGAAGAACTAGGCTTCTAACCACAAGATCGGTGGTTCAAATCCACCAGTTGCTCTTCAGAAACCCTATACAAGATCGCTATGAGTCAGAACCAACTCAATGGCTCTTGATAACAACATACTGGTCAAGACTTTTTTAGTTCCTTGGTCAAGCAGTCACTAAGAGGCAATGGAATTTTGGAGTGAGCAGCTGACAGTGGTTGTTGTTGTTAAGTGCCATCAAATACGTTCTGACCCATAGCGACCCTGTATAGGGTTCCCAAGGAGAGGCTGGTGAGCTTGAACCGCCGACCTTGAGGTTCAAGCCAACCTTTAAGTACAGTGCGTTAACCCGCAGAGTCACACCAGGGCTCTGGATGACAGTTGCAGCTGGGAGCTTGCTTATGCAATTTTTAGACAACTGCAAGTTTCTTTGCTTCAGAAAATGGCAGCCCCATTATCATTCTGGGATTCCCTGGGTAAGCACTTGGCTACCTCTCTATGTTAAAACACTGATGCCCTAGGGGATGTCATAAAACATCACTATTCAGTGATGCCTTATTCAAGGAATAGTAGAGAATCACATTTTCTTGTGAATACCTACCTAGCTAAGAATCACTGACTCACTGACCTCCATTTGGAGCCTGTTTTCCCCTTGTAATTAATTTTTTCTTCTGTTACACATATTTATGAAATGGAAGTACCCAAGTCCTGGTGTGGTGCCATAGGATAAGCACAGGACTGCAAGGTCGGTTCGAATTGCAAGGTCGGTGGTTCACAACTCACCAGTCACTCCTTGGAAACCCTGTATAGTGTTGCTACTACTAGTCAGAACTGACTCGATGGTACTTACCAACCACAACAACCTTTCTTAAGGATACATGTCTAATTCCACATAACTCTGAAATTAACTGAAGCTGTTTACGTGACAATTTTGTGTAATCCCAGCAACTCCACTATCTCTGTCATTTTAAGACCATTTGCAGCATCCATCCATCGTTGTAGTCCCATCCCTCAGCCCCCTTTTCCTCTTGCCTCTTTATTTCCAGATGGAAGGAATTCTTATGAGGTAATGCTGTGGCTAGGAGGGGAGGGAAACAGTCTTTTTAGTGCTAACTAGTTATTCCATGTTATACTTGGGTGGGTTATTTGCATCTGGCCTCTATTTGCTAACATCAATAGGCTGTGTTTGCATAACTAGATCGAATTATAAAAGGACTTCCAGTTTGAATGATTAACTCACAAGAAAAACAAAAAAATAAAAACAAGCTCTAAGCTAGAGATACCAGTCCCAGGAAACCTGTGCTGGGGGAAAAAGATACTCTCTTGAATTTCATCACAAAATCTTTCTGGTTTTAATTTCTCCTCTTCTTTTGAAATAAGACCCAGTACCCCCAGCCCTTCACCTTGAGTTAAGTAGTTGAGACTTGGCAGGAAGTGGTGTGACAGACCACCCAAGAACAGGGGTGTCTGATGTGGAAGGGAAACATTTAATGACAATCTAAAGATGATGTCAAATAGATGCACATGAGTCACTCATCTAGACCCAGGCTCCAGTTGCTCTCCCATGAGGTTCCGGGAGCTGGAGCTCTCAGTTAATCAGCCAGCTCTAGCTGGCTAGAGCTGGCTGAGAAAAGTCACTTTCCAGTCCATACCTCAGCCCTAAGGCAAGGAACAACCAATCCTTTCAAAAGAGCCAGGATTTCAAGTTCTTGAGAAACATTCCTGTTCTCTAACCCCCTCAGGCTGTTCCCTGTCCAAACACCTCTCTTTCCTTTTATCCTCACATGGTTCTTTATCACCATCTGATATGTTGTGTCCCTTCCATGAAATGTGAATTTCTTGAAGATAAAGAGCTGGTCTTGTTCACCTAAGAATGCCCAACACCTCCAGGCTATACCTGGGACAGAGGAATTCTCAAACTACATGGGCTCTTCTGGCATCTTTATTCTATTATCACTCCAGATTGAAATTCTCTCTTTAGATTACAAGATTTGGGAGGACAGGACCTCAATTAGTGGAATATGCAGTGACCTCCAGCCAAAGCCAACTCCATTGGTTGCAGGAGACAAGCACGTTGAGGAGTTTGGCAATGTCCTTAAAGTCTGCCAAGTAATACCTTTCCACTTAAGCTTTTGCTCCTTGTTAAAATGCAAATTCTCTAGGAGCTATAACACGATAAGCTATCTATGGTTTAGAGTAGATAAAGGAGGAAAGGAAAGATATTGAGCCTGGGGAGAAGAAAAGACAACACCTCTAGAAAGATGAAAAGCAAAGTTTGGGTGTCAATTAGTCCTATTCACACCAAAATCTTTTCATTAATATATGAGGGTGGTGTTGATGTGAAGAATTGCTCTCTGTTCAAAGTCTTGTTCAGTCTCCTTATGTGTAATAAGTCCCTGTGGACTCGCACATACAGAGTACTTGTTGGGGGCTGTGGAGTCCAGTCTGATTCATAGTGACCTCGTATGACAGTAGAGATGCCCCATAGGGTTTTGGCTTTTGATGGGACTTTTTGTGTGTTTTAGTAACCTTTGTGTTTCAGTAACCTTTACAAAAGCAGGTCTTTTGCCCTTGGAGCTACTGGGTGGGCTCAAACCGCCAACCTTTTGGTTAGCAACTAAGTGCCTACCATTGAGCTCCAAGAACTTCTCCAGATAGTTCTCCAAGTACTTTACTAATAGTACTCAGTATACCCAATGACTCCACAAGCTTGATTCTGTTATTATCCCAATTTTATAAATAAGAAAACTGAGACAGAGAAGTTACAAAACTCATACAGAAAAAAGGTAGAAGACTCGGAAAGAGTAAGAATGTTGACATTTCTAAGTTCTAAGTCCATTTCCCCCACCCCTTTCCCACATTCACCCATGTCTGTAGTTTACCTTATAATTCTGTGAATCCTAAATGTGGAAAAAAGACATTTTTAAAAGGCAAGCATAATTAATCCTTTTGTAAAGAGTAGGTTTTTTAAAATGTCAACCAATATACAATAGAATCAAGCTACAATGGGATTCTGTTGCCACAACTTCATCACAAATCAGTTCTGACATTTTGGTATACTTCTTTCTTTCTTTTAAAAAAATTTGTTCAGTGTTCATTATCATTGCTTTTCTATTATCAGTATCTTTATCAATCCAATCTTTATTTGTCTTGGGGGATTGGAAACATTGCATATAAACATCTGCAAGTAAACATCTGTGAATGATAACATCAGCAAATTATGCACTGCGACATGAGATGCATTCTATACTATTCATGATAAGATTGACAAAAAAACCCACAAAACCTAACAAACAAATCTAGAAACAGGCGATCAGAAGTGCTGTTCATTATAACTCAAATATTGTAAGTCAGGGACTACCTGTACTGTCATTTACAACACTTGAAAGAAATGTAAATTATGACCCAACATATTAAAAGTACTCAGGGATTGTCTCACTTGAAATATGCCCTTTCAGAGGTTGTTATTTGTTTTAGCACATTATTCAATAAGCATATTGTAGCCATGACAATCTTTGCATCACTTGGCGCACATATATGGAACATGGCCTTTATTGAGGGAGAGGGGTTGCAGCATCTATGTGTGTTGTTTTTTGTTGTTGCTAAGTATCATTGAGTCAATTCAGACTCACAGCAACCCTGTACAGGGTTTCCAAAAAGCAGCTAGTGAGTTTGAACCTCTGATCTTGTGCCTCGCAGCCCAATGCTAATCCAACAGTGGCACATCACGAGTAAGAGCTATTTATATGTTGTGGCGCTGTGGGTTAATGCACTTGAATGCAAGGTCAGCAGTTCAAACTCACCAGCCACTCCTCAGAAACCCTTTACAGGTTTGCTATGGGTCGGAACTGACTTGACAGCACTTAACAACAACAACATGGCTATAAAAAAGAGATGCAGCAGTATATTAACAGGGAGCTGCCAGAAATTCAAGCCAGATTTAGAAGAGGTTATGGAATGAGGGATATCATTGCTAAAGTCAGACGGATCATAGCCAAAAACAGAGAATACCGCAGATATTTGCTTGTACATTATTGAATATGCAAAGGCATTTGACTGTGTGGATCATAACAAGCTACAAATAACATTAGAAAGCATGGGTATTCTAGAACAAGGGGATACCGAATGTTTAAAAATTAGGGAAAGTGTGTGTCAGGGTTGTATCCTTTCACCATATTTATTTCATCTGCATGCTGAGCAAATAATTCGTGAAGTTGGATAATATGAAGAAGAATGTGGTATCAAAACTGGAGGAAGACTCATTAGTGAGTGACCTTCTTGCTGGAAGTGGAGGGGACTTAAAATACTGATGATGATCAAAGCCACAGCCTTCAGTATGGATTACACTTCAGTGTAAATAAACAAAAGTTCTCACAATTGGACCAATAAATAGTGTCATGATAAACAGAGAAAAAACTGAAGTAATCAAAGACTTCGTTTTGCTTTGACCCACAATCAGTGCTCATGGAAGCAGCAGTCAAGAAATCAAATGATGTATTGCATTAGGCTAATCTGCAGCAAAAGGCCTTTTTAAAGCACTCAAGAGCTAAGATGTCAGTTTGAGAACTACGGTGCACCTGAGCCAAGTCATGATATTTTCAATCGCTCATATGCATGTGAAAGTTGGGCATTCGAAGAAATGAGGCACTTGAATTATGGTGTTGGAGAAGAATATTCAAAGTACCATGGACTGCCAGAAGAACAAACAAATCTGTCCTAAAAGAGGTGCAGCCAGAATGCTCCTTAGAATTGAGGATGGCTGAACTTCATCTCTCATTCTTTTGACATGGAGAAACATATCATGCTTGGTAAAGCAGAGGGTCAGCGAAAAAGAGGAAGACCCCCAACGAGATGGATTGGCACAGTGGCAGCAGCAATGAGCTCAGGCATAGCAATGATTTGAGGTTGGCCCAGGACCCAGCAGTGTTTCGGTCTGTTGTGCATATGGTCACTATGAGTCGGAACCAACTCAGTAGCACCTAATAACAACAACACAAATATATACTTAAACATACTCATGATTCATTCAGTAATTTCTTTTCCTTGAAGAAGTAAGATGAATTGAGAAAGAAGTTCATTTTGTAGTAAAGACTAAGGAAGGTAGACTCTTTATTAATCGTTAGATTAGAAAAATAAAGTAAGCATTGGCTCCCTGGAATCTAAGCTGATTGTCACATAATTTGGAGACCAAGCTAACTGAAAATGCCATTAAATAGCGTAGTGGAGACTGGGTGGTACCTTGCTTTATTCTCCAAAGTGCTCAAAACTTGTTTTTAGAGTTTTGCTGAATGGAATGGAATTGGAAATGGGATTGCTTTGAGAACACACAGCACTGCTCAGGAGGCAAGCATGACAGCAAAATGACTAAAGGCACCCACACCCCTGCCTAATTCAGACTAGGAAACACTCCAAGAAAGGAAGCTAGTGCTTCATCAAAGTGTGGCGAAGCTGAGCAGCCCTTCCTTGGAGGCTGATGTTTGTCTGGGAGGGCAGCATTGCTCTAAGGTTCTGTTCAGCAACATCCTAGGAATGCTTCCTTTCTAATCAGCAGTCAGCAGCAGAGTTCTTTTACTCTGAACTTTTTAGCCTTCGTTGTGGGCCCAAGGTGTTTTTACATGTAGTGTGACTTTAAAACTTTTAAAAAATGATCGCCATATAATTCCTATAAAATAAATTACTCTTAGACGCAAAACTCTTAAACTTCTCAAAACGGTCTTTAATTTGGGGTCTTTGAGTTGGTTAATTTTTGTAATGAACTATACATAGAACTTACCAAATTTGTTCTTTCCTTTCATTGCTATCAACAGAGGTCAAATTTCATGTTTTGGTACACAGGTAGCATAAGTTGAACTTGTTGAGATATTTTGAAGCTTTTAACTACCAATAAAACATTGAATAATTATTGTTTGAGTAGTGTATTTTTTAAGGAGCTCTGATAGCGTAGTGGTTACAAATTGGGTACTAATCTCACAGTCAGCAGTTTGAAACTACCAGCTGTTCTATGGGAGAAAGATGAGGCTTTCTGCTGCCGTAAAGATTTACAGCCTCGGAAACTCTGTACAGGGTTGCTATGAGTTGGAACCGACTCCACGGTTCATCACAACAACAACAACAGTATATTTTTTGCTTTGAAAGCAGTGACACTTTCTTATTTCACTTTCATGATGGCCTTGGCTTGCAGACTGACCCAATGCTATGAAAGTTGTAGTAACTCTTTTAGATAGGACAAGGAATCCTGGTGGTATGGTGAGTTAAGTGTTGGAAACAGTTCAAGTTTACCAAGTCACTCTGTAAGAGAATGAGGAAACAGTCTGTTTCCATGATGATTGACAGCCTGAGCAACCCTCTGAGTAGTTCTACTGTGTCCCATACGGTCACTGTGTGCTGATGGATGACTGGTTAGATTGGGCATTTACTGTTTCTCATCATGGCTAAAGTTAGAGGTAGACAAAGGATTCAACCTTGCCTAAACAGATCTACAGATATCAAAAGTTGCATGGGTTCTCTTTAATTTTAAAGGGAAAAGAGACTTTATTTTTCCCCTCAAAATGACTGAAACCATACTTGGTGGTGGCTGTTGTTAAGTGTCCTTGAGTCGGTTCTGACTCGTTGCTAACGTCAGATGGATCTTGGCTGAAAGCAGAGAATACCAGAAAGATGTTTACCACTGCTTTATTGACTATGCAAAGGCCCTCGGTTGTATGACAAGCTATGGACAACATTGTGGAGTATGAGTATTCCAGAACACTTAATTGTGCTCATGAGGAACCTGTACATAGACCAAGAGGCAGTTGTTCGAACAGAACATGGGAACACTGAATGTTTTAAAATTAAGAAAAGTGTGCGACAAGGTTGTGTTCTTTCACCATACTTATTCAACATGTATGCTGAGCAAATAGTCAAAGAAGCTGGGTTATATGAAGAAAACGTGGCATCAGGATTGGAGGAAGACTCATTAACAACCTGCTATATGCAGATGATAAAACCTTGCTTGCTGAAAGTGAAAAGGAGTTAAAATACTTACTGATGATGATTAAAGAGCACTGCCTTTGGTATGGATTGTATCTCAATGTAAAGAAAACAGAACTCCTCACTACTGGACCAATAGACAATATTCTTATCAACAGAGAAAAGACTGAAGTTGTCAAGGACTTCATTTTTCTTAGATCAACTATTAACACTCATGGAAGCAGCAGTCGAAAATCAAATGACATATTGCATTAGGCACATTTTCTGCACAAGACCTTTTTTTAAAGTGTTGAAGAGCAAAGATGTCAGCTTGAGGACTAAAGTGTGCCTGACCCAAGCCATGGTATTTTCAAAATCTCACATGCATGCGAAAGTCTGACAGTGAATAAGGAAGATCATAGAAGAATTGATGCATTTGAGTTAAGGTATTGGAGGAGAATATTCAAAGTGCCATGAGCTGCCAAAAGAACCAACAGATCTGTGTTGGAAGAAGTACAGCCAGAGTGCTCATTGGAGACCAGGAGCAAATGGCCAAACTTCATCTCTCATACTACAGACATATTATCAGGAGGCAGCATCAATGGGCTCAAGCGTGGCAGCAATTGTGAGGTTGTACCAGGATCAGGCAGTGTTTTGTGTTGGTGTGCATAAGGTCGCTATGAGTCGGTACTGATTCAATGGCACCTAACAACAACAACTGATTATAGTAGTAGGAGCCCTGGTGGCACAACAGTTAAGCCCTTGGCTGCTACCTAAAAGGTTGATAGTTCAAAACTCCCTAGCGGTTTCATGGGAGAAAGACCTGAAATTACGCTCCAATAAGGAAGACACATTAACAACCTGCAATATGCAGATGATACAACCTTGCTTGCTGAAAGTTAAGAAGATTTAAAATACTTATTGATGAAGATCAAAGAGCACAACCTTCTGTATGGGTTGCACATCAATGTAAAGAAAAAAAAAATTCTCACCACTGGATCAATAAATAACATCACAATAAATGGAAAACAGATTGAAGACTTCAATTTGCTCAGATCAACAACCAACACTCATGGAAGGAGCAGTCAGGAAACAGAACGATGTATTGCATTGGGCAAATCTGCTACACAAGACCTCTTTAAAGTGTTGGAGAGCAAAGATGTCAGCTTGAGGACTAAGGTGTATCTGACCCAAGCCATGATATTTTCAATAACCTCATATTCATGCGACCATACATTGACAGAGAACTTCCAGAGGTTCAAGCCGGATTCAGAAGAGGCCATAGAATGAGGGATACCATTGCTGATGTCAGATGGATCTTGGCTGAAAGCAGAGAATATCAGAGAGATGTTTACTTGTGCTTATTGACTATGAAAAGACTTTAAATTGTATGGATTATGACAAGCTGTGGACAACATTGTTAAGTATGAGTATTACTGAACACTTAATTGTGCTCATGAGGAACATAAAGATTGAACCAAACAAGGGAACACTGAATGGTTTAAAATTAGGAAACATGTGCGTCAGAGATGTATTCTTTCACGATGCTTGTTCATTCTGTATGCTGAACAAATAATCCAAGAAACTGGATTATATGAGGAAGAACGTGGTATCAGGATTGAGGGAAAGCTCATTAACAACCTGCAATATGCAGATGATACTACCTTGCTTGCTGAAAGCCAAGAGGACTTAAAATACTTATTGAAGATCAAAGCCCACATCCTTTGGTATGGGTTGTACCTCATTATAAAGAAAACAAAAATCCTAACCAGTGGACCAATAAATAACATCACAATAAATGGAGAAAAGATTGAAGTTGTCAAGGACTTCATTTTGCTTGGATCAACAATCAACACTCATAGAAGCAGCAGTCAAGAAATCAAATGACGTATTGCATTAGACAAATCTGCTGCACAAGACCTTTTTAAAGTGTTGAAGAGCAAATATGTCAGCTTGAGGACTAAGGTGCGCCTGACCAAAGCCATGGTATTTTCAGTAACCTCATATGCATATGAAAGTTGGACATTGTATAAGGAAGACCCTAGAATAATTGATGCATTTGAGTTATGGTGTTGGAGGAGAAAATTGAAAGTACCATGAGCTGCCAAAAGAACCAACAAATCTGTGTTGGAAGAAGTACAGCCAGAGTGTTCCTTTGAAACCAGGATGGCCAAACTTCATCTCTCATACTTTGGACATAATAACAGAAAGGACCAGTCACTAGAGACGGATGTCATGCTTGGTAAAGTGGAGTGTCAGAGAAAAAGAGGAAGACCCCCCAGCGAGATGGATTGTCACCGTGGCAGCATCAATGGGCTCAAACATAGTAACAGTTGAGACACTGGCTCATGATCAGAGGTGTTTCATTTTGTTGTGCATAGAGTCACTATGAGTCGGTACCGACTCGATGGCATCTAGCAACACCACCACCAACATATGCATGCAAAAGTTAAACAGTGAAAAAGGAAGACAATAGAAGAATTGATGCATTTGAATGATGATGTTGGAGGAGAATATTAAAAGTACTGTGGACTGCCAGAAGAACAAACCAATCTGTGTTGGAAGAAGTACAGCCAGAATGCTCCTTAGAATCCAGGATGACTAGACTTCCTCTCTCATATTTCGGTAATATTATCAGGAAAGAGCTGCAGTCCCCAGAGGAAGGCACCATGCTTGGTAAAGAGGAGGGTCAGCGAAAAACAGGAAGACCCCCAGCGAGATAAAATGGCACAGTGACAGCAGCTATGGGCTCAGTGTAGCAACAATTGTGAGGTTGGCACAGGATCAGACAGTGTTTCGTTCTGTTGTGCCACCAACTTGATGGAACCTAACATAAACTCTATGGGGCGATTCTGCTTTGTGACATGGGGTCATTATGAGTCAAAAATCTATTCGACAATACCTTACAACTCTGTATCTCTCCATTGGGCACTCTGTATCCAGAACCACATTCTGTGGTAACAAGTGAGTCTTTCTCTGAGCACTGTGGTAGGGGCAGGAGCGTTTAAAAAGTGTCCAATAGGAAGCATTAAAAAAAAAAAAAAAAGTGTCCAGTAGGAAAAATTTCTTGTTTGGAGTTTAATGGTTCCTTACTTGAAAAAATTGTGAATATGATCATTAACTAGCCCTTGTTACACAAGGCAGTGATATTTGAATACTTACTTCATGTTCAAGGTCACCTTGAGTTGCAAGCACCCAAGGTCTTGAGGAAATGGTGCCATATATTTCAGGCAATACAGATGAGGTGGGTAAGGAGCCCTGATGTCGGAGAATCACTGGACTACTAATCGTAAGGTTGGAAGTTCAAACCCACCAGCTACTCTATGGGAGACAAATGAGTCTGTGTTCTCCCATTGAAATTTACAGTCTCAGAAACCCTGTATATGATCGCTGTGAGTCCGAATCCACTTATGGCAGAAGGGACTTGGGGATGAGGTGCGTGGGCCAGCCAGGTCCAAAGCTCCAGACCTGCCCCAGAGTGTGACTATCATTCACAGCAAATTTGAGCAGGAAAGCAGAACACAGACCCTAAATTAAATCCATTAAACTCTCAAATCTCCCAATATCTAGAGAAGAAAGGCAAGATCCAGGAGTTAGGGGGCTCACAATTTGGCTTTCTGAGGCACTTGGACAGTCCACATAATTGCTGGCGCAGTAATCCTTTGCCAATTTCCACCACCATGGCTGGATAAAATTTTGTTACAGCAGCAGTTGTCAGTCAACAAATCTCTCTCTTGTTATTGACAAGACAGACCATGGCAATACCAGGAATGACTATTAAGTGTCCCAACAGCAAAAGAAGGCATCCGTCACCCAGCATTGCTGGCCTAGTGGTAAGAAACAGGGCGTATGAAGAAATAATGCTGGCCAGACTGAGAAGTGCAGACAGATGAGAGACAGCTGATCCCTGGCAGTTTTGCATTGCCCGGAGGGGAGAGCCAAACTCTAGCTCTTGGAAGGACTGCTTTCTCCATTTGCAAGCAGAGGCAGGGCACACAGGAGGGGCCCCAGGAGGATGGGAGTGTGCTTAGCAAATGTGAAACTCAAGCCTTGAAAGTTAAGCCCCAAATCCAAATATGCTGTTATGCAAAGCGTTCACAGATTGGCTTGCGTTTGATTATCTTATGAGGTTACTTGTTGGCATGTGCTGAGTAATTCCCTGGCATGCCCGTGGCTCGTCAGTGACATTCCTTCCTGAGTCACCACTGGACCAACAGCCTGGCTCAGGGAGGAAAGTCCTGTGCTGTCCAAGAGGCTATCTTGTAGATGAAACCTAAAGCCCACAGTCTTGAATTGCTGATGTCATTGTGCATGCTTCTCCATCTTCAAAGATGAGTTGGTAGGCATTTCCCATGAGCATCTGATGGACTTGAGGAAACATTTTGGGGTTTGCACATAACTGTTGAAGTGAGGAATATTTGTCTGTCATCAGCTGGATGAGAAAAGTTAAAATCCCTGCCAGAATTCTGGCGGCCTAGGGAGATGGCATCTCTCACGGGAGGAACATTAGGCCAATTACAATGCTCAGCATTTTCCCAACACTCTAGGTTCAGGACTCTCTGCAATCAGTTTGTTTCTTTAGCTGAGTTTCTTAAACACACACCACCCCTTGTGGAGCTCTCTGGGCCTCCACCCAAAATTTAAAGGATACAAAGAGGAGGAAGAAAAGACCCAGCAGCCGGCTCTACCCGAAGGGTGAAACCAAGCCAAACATTTCAGCCTTTCATTATTCTCCAAAAACCTGTCAATACTTACAATAGGGGAAAACTAGGAACAGCCTAAATGTGCAGCAGTAGAGAGTTGGTTACATATATTATGGAAAAATAAGCAGCCATTAAAATCATACTGTAAATTGTGGAAGAAACTTTAATGACATGGAAAAATATACACAATATAGTGCTAAGTGAAGCTAGTTAAATAACAGCATGGATAATATGATTACGTTTTATAAATATATATATAGATTCCATGTCATATACACATTTAGGAAAAAGAGTAAGGATATAGATTAAAATGTTCATTAAAATATTTTGAGGTTGTGGCAGATTATAAGTAACTTTTCCTTTTTCTTTTCTCCAAAGTGTCTATGATGAATATGCTCATTCTGCTTGCATTATTATTTTTTTTATTCTCACATAAAATATGCTCACTATATAAAGTTTAAGCAATACAAAAAGGTTTAAAATATAAAGTTTAAATTTCTCCAGTCCTGCCCAAGAGATTATCCTTGTGTGTACAGATCGGTATTTTTAAAATTGTCATTATAGAATGTTTACCCAATAGAATCACATGCTATTCTTTGCCTTTTTTCCACTTAGCAAAGTATCTAGGACATTTTCCAATATACGTCTAAGTGCTTTTCTTTCTTTTTGTTGTTTAAGCCTATCAAGTAGGACTGTCAGACCAGCAACCTCAGCTCACCAGAGTGAGGGTCTTGGGCTGGCCTCCTACACTGGAGTCAGTGAGTCACTGAACATCAGAGCTAGAAAACAAAAAACAAAACAAAAGAAACCCACTGCCATGGACTCAGTTCCAACTCACGGGAACTTTTTATAGGGTTTCCAAAACTATAAACCTCTACGGGAGCCGACAGTGTCGTCTTTCTCCCATGGAGTGGCTGGTGGGTTTGAACCACCAACCTTGAGGCCTTGAAGTTGTTTTTTGTTGTTAAGTGCCATTGTGTCGGTTCTGACCCATAGCAACCCTGTGTAGGGTTTCTGAGGAGCAACTAATGAGCTTGAACCACTGGCCTTGTGGTTCAAACCAACTTTGAAGACCAGCACATTAACTCACAGCACCCCATCAGGCGAGAAGTCCAATAATGCCTAGCCCACAGCACCACTAGGTCTCTTTGTCAGAGATGAAAGGAACATACAATAGGACTTAATCTAATCCACCTCCTAAGTGATGAGGAAATGGAAGGCATTGAGACCAGAATACAAGTCTTGTCCAAGATTGTTTTCACTGTATCATATACTGTATAGCATAAAAGATACTAAAAAGTAATTTTCAAAGAGCTTTCATCTTGATCATCTATTTTTCAGCCTTAGCATCACTTGAGGGAACTAGGATGGTAATCAGTCCCATTTTACAGATGGTTGTTGTTGTTCAGTGCTGTAGAGTCCGTTCTGACCCATAGTGACCCAATATGGGGTTTCCAAGGAGTGGCTGGTGAGCTTGTGGTTCAAACCGACTTTGCAGTCCAGCGCGTTAACCCACAGTGCCACACCACAGATGCTAATACTAGTAAAAAGAATGTCCTGGTGGCACAATGGGTTAAATACCAGGCTACACTTAACAACAACAAACAAAAGATTGGTTGTGTGAACCCAGTTCCATAGGAGGAAGGTGGTCTGCTTTTGTAACGATTTGCAGTCTCAGCAATTCTACTTTGTCCTATAGGGTCGCTAAGGGATTTTTGTTTTTGGAGTTTTGCTTTGTTTGTTTTGTTTTTGGAATACTAGTTAACACTTATTGGACACTATTTATCCAGGTTTAAGCTAAGCTATTTATCTGCATTATATTATACAGTTCTCACAAGAATTCTCTGAGGCTTGGTACTATTATAGCCATTTAAAAGAATTTTTTTTTTTTTATTGTGTATTCAGTGAAAGTTTACACAGCAAATTAGGTTCCCATTTAACATTTACTACCTAAATTGTTCAGTGGCATTGGCTACATTTTTCACAATGTGTCAACATTCTCATTAATTCCATTTGGATGTCTCATTTCCAGGAATCTGGTTTCTCTGTCCTTTCATCTTTGCTTTATTTACTGTAATTGACCATTTGATCTTGGATAGATGAGCTTTTTTTTTTTAATGTTTTATTGTGAATTATATGATAGTTTACATGGGAGAACTTTGGTTTTACATTCATTCCATCTTATATCATATCACTGCCATGGTTCCAATCCCCTCCATGCATCATCAACCACCCAAAGGGTATATTCCAGGAACCCACCCCCTACACTTCCCCCTCCTCCCCCCAGTTTTCGGCCCACAGTCCCTTTCCCTCTCTGGGTCCAGGGTCCCCAGTCGCTTCATCACTCCACGTCCTCATCTCTGTCTCCATCTCAGGCATCTCTATTTCTCTGGGTAGGGTCCCGCTCTCGGCTCTTCTCCGTTGATGGTCCCAGAGGCCTTAGCTCCTATCCTGGAGAATTAATCACTCCCTTCCTTGTTACAAAACTTCCACCTTTGC
>NW_006408873.1:1253407-1254827 GCF_000296735.1 Chrysochloris asiatica | reverse complement strand
TTCTTGCTGTGAGGATTTGTTCCCTCTTTTGAGTCACTGCTCCATAGGTATAGGTCAAGTTCATCAGACTGTATCAGCTCTCTCTTTTTTTTTTCCTAGATGAGCTTTTTAAAGGTGTGCAGTACTCATGCGTAATATTTTTTGTTATATGAGCCAATCTGTTATCTAGATAAAAGGCAACCTCAGGGGGTAGTTTCAGTTCAATGTTTATGGAGTATCTCAGGAAGATAGTCTCAGGGAATCTTCTAGCCCAGTAAATCTGAACTTTTTAAGAGTTTCAATTCTGTTCCACCTTTTTCTCTCTTCCTATCAGGATTCATGAACTGTGGCTCTGATCAGAATGGTAGTGAGTGGTAGCTGGATGCCATCCAGTTCTTTTTGTCTCAGGGTAGAGGAGCTCTGGTAGCATATTGGTTATGAATCGGGCTGCTAATCTCACAGTCAGCAGTTTCAAACTACCAGCTGTTCTGCAGGAGAAAGAGGAGGCTTTCTGTTCCCATAGAAATTTACAGACTCAGAAACTCTGTACAGGGTTACTATGAGTTGGCATGAACTCCACAACACATAACAACAACAACAACAAGAGGAGGATAGTTCCAGTATAGACCATTAGTAATGTAGATTCGTTTCTTCTTGAAAACCTTTCATTTCCTTCTTTCTCTTTTCTTCCAATGAGAAGAGTCTGATAGTTGTATCTTAGATGGCTTTGGAAGCTTTTAAAATCCCAGCCACTACTCTGAAACTAGAACACAGAACTTTATTAACTATATTATGCCAATTGACAAGAGGTGTCGCACAAGACTATGGTCCTAAGGCTCCAAATCCAGAAATGTAATTCCATTAAGTATATGGCTATATCTATGACTGTACTTTATTGTATATATATAATATATGTATATGTGTATATATATATGTATGTACACACATGTATGTTGTTAAGTGTTGCCGAGTCGGTTCTGACCCATAGCGACCCTGAATAGGGTTTCCAAGGATCAGATGGTGGGCTTGAACAGCCGACCTTGTGGCTTGCAGTCCAATACTTATCTTACATCACCACACCAGGAGTCCACATACATATATAGACATATGCATACAGTTACACGTATATATACAGGGTTGCTATGAGTCAGCACCAACTCCACGGCACAAAACAACAACATGTATATATAGGAGTCCTGGTGTAGCGCTGTGGACTAATGCATCAGACTGAAAAGTTGTTTGAACTGCAAGGTTGGCAGTTCAAGCTCAGCAGCTTCTCCTTGGAAACCCTATACAGGGTCGCTATGGATCAGAATCGACTCGACAGCACTTAACAACAACAACAAGTATATATGTACACATAAAATGGTGTTTCGAAAAGTTCATGGAAAATGTTTCCATTATTTTTCATTTACATTTCTCAATGAACTTGTTGAAGTAT
>NW_006408873.1:1241193-1251887 GCF_000296735.1 Chrysochloris asiatica | reverse complement strand
AAGACAGCATCTTGAAAGCAGCTAGGGAAAAGAGAAATATAACATACAAAGGCAAGCAAATCAGATTAAGCTCAGATTTCTCAACAGAAACCAAGAAGGCAAGAAGGCAATGAGGAGAGATATATAAAACCCTGAAAGAAAAAAACTGCCATCCAAGAATCCTCTATTCAGCAAAGCTGTCAATAAAATACGATGGTGTAATCAAAACATTCCAGGATAAGAAGAAGCTAAGGGATTTTGCCAAAGCTAACCCTGCTTTGAAAAACATCCTAAAGGAAGTTCTATGGACTGAGAACCAACAAGAACACACAACAACTACAGAATGACGTACATGACAGCATCAACCTGAACTCAGTTGACAAATGAGTCAAGAACAGAATAAAATTATAAAAACAGAGGATCTGGTAATTCAGTCTGTGATCAAAACAATTACAATGTGAAAAAAGGTAAACACAGAAGAACAGAGATCCAGGTGGTGTAAAGTTCAGGTAGATTACTGGATAAAATAGACTATCTTAAATGGAGGGAAGAATTAATGGAATATAAGGTAACCACAATGGAGTTGGGGTGGTGGGTTTATTTTGGGTGTTGAGGAGGGCAATACAAGAAGGGGGAGGAGGCAGAAGAACACGATAGATAGGGGAACACTGAGACAGCTTTCCATGGCCTAGTGGGACAGAGGTAAATAGTGATGCATACTCAACCTTGGAGCAACAGGGCTCTGGGATACAGGGATCTTCGTATAGCTTGAAGAGGGTAAATAATACTAAAATCCTTGAATGCCTTATGAATATTAGTTTCCCTTGCCTACTATTGTAAAATAGACACTTGAGTGAGATAGAAAGGAATGTTGGGAAACATGATTAGAGAAAACTTGTAAGCCTGCCTTCAGCCTATAACTGATTGGAATACCTGAAAGGGGTTCTACAACTTGCCCAGTGAAATAGGCCTCATGCAAAGCCTTTACAGAGTATCGGACCTTAGGTGGAATCCTGAGTCCCATCCACAACCTTGTGAGATGAGACATTCCCACTAGAAAGAACAAGCAGACTGGAACAGCTACAGTGACAGAAGATACATCTTCATGATGAACCTGACCTATACTCAGAGCAGTAGTTACTCTAAATACCAACAGAGAGGGAAAGAGTCTTCAAATCAAGTTTCAATGCTATCCGCTCTGTGCACAGGGTAGATAGAAACAGGCAATTTAGACATTGGCTACCTAAAATGAGGGGGCAATAAAGGTACGAAGTGACTGGCTTACAAAGTTTCAAGAGGGAGCTTAGTTAAGAGTGTTGGGGGAAAGAAAGAGTCCCCACTGAATAGCTATCATCTTGTCTAGATGGGTCTGGTGAAAGGAGATGGGGATAAGATTCGTAAGATTCAATAGTGAATAATTGTTATCATGACTAATCGCAACTTTCACACTTGTAAAGGTAGATGTTTTGTAACAAAAAAAGGAGAGTGGTTAATCTTACAGTCCAGAAACAGAGGACTCTAGGACCATCAAGAGAGAAGCGCACAAGGAGAGTACTGTTGTTGTTATGTGCCATCGAGTCGGTTCCGACCCATAGTGACCCTGTATAGGGTTTCCGAGGGTGTAAATCTTTACGGGAGTAGAAAGCCTCATCTTTCTCCCGCGGAGCAGCTGGTACTGGACGGACCTTATTCAGAGAAGAAGCAGTGCCAGAGATGGAGGCAGAGATGGGGGCATAGAGAGGACTCAAGATTCATGGACTAAGAAGAGAAGGACTAAGAGCTGGTGGCCAGGAGCAGACTTGCAGAATGTGCCCTTTGGAGATGTAAATTTTTATATATGTCTGAGTGGGTTTTTTTGTTTGTGTGTTTTTTTAAAAAGCTAAGGTGGATAGAGAGAAATACTGTTAACTGATAGTACGTGGAGGGGATTATAATCAATGTAATGAAACAAGGTATATGATTTGTTGAATGTAAAACTGATAATATGCCCTGTAAACTTTCACTCAATCCACAATAAAAACCTTAAAAAAAAAAAAAATCTTCACGGGAGCAGAGAGCATTATCTTTATCCAGCAGAACTGCTGGTAGTTTTGATCTGCCGACTTTGACGTTAGCAGCCGGATTCGCAACCACTACACTACCAGAGCTCCATATATATGTGTGGATATATATATATGGTGATGGTTATGTGCCATGGAGTCAGTTTCGACTCATAACGAGCCTGTACAGAGTTTCCGAGGCTGGAAATCTTTACAGGAGCAGAAAGCCTCATCTTTCTCCCACGGAACAGCTGGTAGTTTCAAACTGCTAAACTGCTGATCTTAAGGTTTGCAGCCCGATTCGTAACCACTACCGTACCAGAGCTCCATGTATATATATATAAAAACACACACACAAAGAGAGAGACCCTCCAAAGCAAACCTACTGCCACTGAACTGATTCCGAGTCCTAGCGACCCTGTAGGACAGACTAGAAATCCTTTGGGTTTCTAAAACTGCCAGTCTTTATGGGAGTAGATAGTCTCATCTTTCTCCCATGGAGCAGCTTGTAGGTTTGAACAGTTGATCTTGTGGTTAGCATCCCAACATATAACCCACTATACCAGCAGGACTCTTTATACGTACATATCCATACCTATTAAAGTAGTCCTGGTATGGCTGTATATATAGGCTAAGCACTGTACTGTTAACTACAAGGTTCCTTGGAAACCATATACAGGGCCGCTGTGAGTTCAAACCAACTCTATGGCACTTAAAAACAACATTATTATGCTCAAGGGGCCCTAGTGGGGCTGTAGAATAAGCATTGTATTGCTAACCTTATGGTTAGTTCAAACCCACCAGACACTCTGTGGATGAAAGATGAGGGTTTCTGCTCTCATAACAATTTGCAGCCTCCGAAACTCCATATTAGGGTGCTATGAGTTGGAATTGACTTGAGGCAGTGGGATTTTGTGTGTGTGTGTGTGTTTTTATGTGTGTGTGGGGGGGGGGGAGGTATTTATTATCATGACCATTTGAAAATCAAAAAAACAACCAGTTGCCATCAAGCCAATTCCAATTCATGGTGATCCTGTGCTTCCAAGTGGAAGTATACTTCATAAGGGCTCATGCTGCGACCTTTTGCCAGACCTTTCTTCGGAGGTACCCCTGAGTCTATTTACATTGCCTACCTTTATGGTTAGTAGCTGAGTTCTCAGCCATTTGTACACATTTTACACATGAACAGATTCAGGCTCAGAGAGATGGAGTACTTCGTCAAATGCCCCACAGCTAATATAAGTATGTGATGGAGCCAAATTGAAATACTGTGTTCTATTTCTTGCAGGACCTGTAAACTTTTCACATGAAACAAATTTTACTCACTCTCTTTTCCTCTTTGTTTCTTTCTAGTCTTCTCAAAGTAAAACAAGAATGACATTAGAGAATGTAATTTGGTGTCAGGCAGGGTTCAGGGGCCCTGCTCGGTGTTCAGGACTTCGTGCCAAACACTGGGGTAAAAACAAAACACCCAGTCCAACCACAGCTATTGTCACAGTTGGCAAAGAAATCACCTGGCACTTCTTCTCTAGGGATTCTGCATGTCCCTTACAAGATGGTAAACTGCTTGCTCCCCAGGTATTTTTATTTCTTATGTAATTGTGCACTCCTTTCAAGGGGCCGACACGTTAGCACTTGTAGGTAAAGTGGATCTTTTTTCAGTCAGACGCACAATACACTCTGAGTCATGTGTAAAAGGCCCGTACAATGTTTTTATTGTGAACTAGAGGCCTGAGGGCCTCGTCTTACAATCCTCACGTGTGTGTCACCCTCTGGAGAAGGTCCTGCCTGATACTGCAGCATGAGACCATCTGCACAGAACAGCAGGAGGCCTCGGCTGTGCGTGGTGAGCAGCCCCGCTCCCCTCACCCATATGCTGCTGGGTCAAGACTAAACTGGACTTTTGTTCTAGTTTTTTTTATATTTTCACCTTCTTCTTTCCACTTTCACTGGGCTCCCCCAGACACATGCATCTGGAAAATCCCTCTGTCCTCTGCATTCTCTGATTGGCTTCCTCTTGTTGTGTCCTGGGAAACTGCACTAACTCCCTTCTCCATTCCCCCAGAGCCTCGTCTCTGTGTCACCTCCTCTCTCTGCTCACCAGCCTCTCTTTGTCCCTGAACACGGAGACTCTGCGGGTGGAAATGATTCAATGTACTGGCTCAGAGGCCTGGCTGCTCAGATAAAAGTCTCAAGTTCTGCTCTTTACTTACCAGGTGACCTTGAGACAGTTACTTAGCCTCTCGAAATCTCAAGTTCTCTACAAATCAAATGGGGATAATGATGGTTCTCACTTCTTAGGATTGTTGGGAATCTTGCATTAGGCCCCACAGGCAGACACCTAGGTTTGGGTTCCAGACTTGTGCCTTACTAGTTGGATGATCTTGACCAAGATACTCTGCTTCAGTCTCCTCACCTATAAAATGAGGGTGATAGTAATAGTACCTACCCTATTGGTGTTTGGGGAAGATTAAGTTAGTAAATTGTTGTTGTTGTTAGGTACCATCATGTCGACATGGACTCATAGTAACCCTCTGCACAACGGAATGAAACACTGCCCGGTCCTGCCCCAACCTCACAATAATTGCTAGGTTTGAGCCCATTGCTGCTGCCACCATGGCCATTTACTAACACTGTATGTTAGTAAATAAATAAACCTAAAAATACCTGGAATTGGGTGGTACCTAGGAGCCTTCTGCAAAAGTAGGCCATTATGATATTTGTTCAGGGATGTAAGTTCCCTAAAGTGGTGCTAGCAATACTCAAGAGATGGTAGTTACTCATTTTCTGGAAATCGTAATTTGTCCTGTCCTCTACTCTTCTACTGTCCACCTCCATGGAAGTCTGATCATGGCCACCGAACCATTGTTTTCATAAGCACTGTTCTCTACACTCTGTACCAAATGAAAGGCAAGCAATGGAGGAGCACATTCAATGCACATACAACTGAAGGACTGAAACAGGAAGGGCATGTTGTTGTTGCTGTGAAGTGTTGCCTAGTTGATTCCAACTCACAGAGATCCTGTCTAGGGTTTCCAAGGACTGGCTGGCGAGTTTGAACTACCGACCCTGCAGTTCAAACCAACCTTGCAGTCTAGTGCTTTATCCCACAGCATCACACCATTACAATTGTCTTTGCTTTTACCCTGATTTTAAAGGCAAAACAAAAATGACTTCCTCAAGAGTTCTGTAAGGCAAATTGTACAAATCACAGCATACTGTGATGTCTTTCGTACATGTTGTCATAATGCTGGAAGCTATGTGACCAGTACTTTAAATACCAGAAAGGCTACAAGTAGTGTACAGGTTTCAGTGGAGTTTCCAGACTAACATAAACTAGGAAGAAAAGACTTATGATCTAACTACAAGAATTAGTCAGTGAAAACCTTTTGAACAACCTGCAATATGCAGATGATATAACCTTGTTTGCTGCAATCGATCAAGACTTAAAATACTTACTGATGAAGATCAAAGACCACAGCCTTCGGTATGGGTTGCATCTCAATGTAAAGAAAACAAAAATCCTTACCACTGGAACAATAAACACCATCTATATAAATAGAGAAAAGATTGAAGTTGTCAAAGACTTCATTTTGCTTGGATCAACCATCAACACTCATGGAAACAGCAGTCTGGAAATCAAGTGATGCACTGAATTAGGCAGATCTTCTGCAGAAGACCTTTTAAAGTGTTAAAGAGCAAAGATGTCAGTTTAAGGACTAAGTGGTGCCTAATCCAAGCCATGGTGTTTTCAATAACCTCATATGTATGTGAAAGTTGGACAGTGAATAAGGCAGACTGTAGAAGAATTGATGCATTTGAATTACGGTATCAGAGGAGAATATTAAAAGTACCGTGGACTGCCAAAAAACCAATCTGTGTTAGAAGAAGTACAGCCAGAGTGCTCCCTGGAAACCAGGATGGCCAGACTTGGTCTCTCGTACTTCCAACATATTGTCAGGAGGGACCAGTCACTGGAGAAGGATATCATGTTTGGTAAAATGGAGGGTCAGAGAAAAAGAGGAAGACCCCCAACAAGATAGATTGTACAGTGGTAGCAGCAATGAGTTCAAATGTAGCAATGATTGTGAGGTTGGCACAGGGCTGGGCAGCTTAGGGTAGGTGCTATGACTCGATACTGACTTGATGTCACCTAACAAGAAGAGTCCACATGAGCAACTGAAAAGGGAACATTAGACCAAAGAAGCAAGTCTCAGAATTGAATAAATTTGCTTTTAATCTCAGTACTCTACAAAGACATACACAATTGTTTTCTGATCTACACACAAGATTTACTTATTTACAACTGTGGGGATATAATCAGCAGACAGTGTCAAGGTGTCAGGGCAGAGCATAAGAGGCTCAGGGCTAGGTTCAGGTAGCTGTTCGTTGGGACATGCAAAACCTTTCTTGCCGGACTTTATAAAAGACTCTGGCTTGGGTAGAAAATGGAGGCGCTGGGTGTTGCAAATGGTTAAATGCTCAACTGTGAAAGGCTGGCAGTTCAAGTCCACCCAGAGGCTCCTCAGAATGAAGACTTGATGACCTATTTCCAAAGGAAAATCTGTTATTGAAAAATCTATGACACACATGAGATCCCAGGAGTTGAAATCAACTCTACAACAATTGTTTTGTTGTTGAAAAAAGAATTATTTTCAGTCAGTGCTGAAAAAAGAGCAACAAAATAAACATGGTGATGATAGTGTGTAACTTTATTTATGACAAAAATATGTATTTTGGACATTGAGCAAAAGTTGGTAACATGATTAACTGCAACGTGTTCAAGATACACTAACTTGCCAAGCTCCAATGGTTGAAATCAGGATAATACTGTTGTTGTTGTTGTTGTTAAGTTCCATCAAGTTGATTCCGATCCATAGCGACCCTATATAGGGTTTCCGAGCTCATGAGCTTGAACCGCCGACCTTGCAGTTCAAATGGCTTTGCAGTCTGGTGCATTAAACCACAGCGCCACACCAGGATAATATTTGTTGTTGTTATGTGCCATGAAGTTGGTTCTGACTCATAGCGACCCTGTACAGGGTTTCTGAGGCTGTAAATCTTTACAGCAGCAGAAAGCCTCTTCTTTCTCCCACAGAACAGCTGGTAGTTTCAAACTGGTGACCCTGAGGTTAGCAGCCCGATGCGTAACCACTACGCTACCAGAGCTCCTTAGGATAATATTGGTGTTACCCCAAGTAAATCCCAAGGACCCTTCTAAGAGCTTTATATTTGTTAACTCATTTAATCCTCATAACAACCCTATGATGTAAGTAGTATTATAATGATCTCCATTTTACAAAGGAGGAAACCAAGACACGAAAACTTTAGGTAGCTTGTCTTAATAAACGGCAGAGATGGGATTTAAATTCAGATTCACTCTACTCCATTACCTTTATGGCTGCCTCTTGCACACCCTCAGCTGTCCCACGTCTGGCCACTCTTGCCTCTGATCAGCCTCACACAGCAGCAACTTGACATCATGTGGCCTTAGGCTTCTGCTGGCACTGCAGAGAAGATAGAAACCCACTCACTGCTTACACGTGAGCAGCCCAGAAGTGCTTTGAGAATTTAATGTCCTGTGGTTCCATCCTGGCCAATGGGAGAGTGGAGCCAATAGCTCAATCCTCCAGACAGATTTCATTCAACTTCTTAGCTGTGCTGCTACTAGTGGCAGGCTTACCAGATAAAATACAGAATACCCAGTGAACTTTGAATTTGAGATAAATAATATTTTTTAAAAATATAACTTGCCCCCAAATATTGCCCCCAAATAAGCCACTCATTTGTCAGTTTGTTGTACTGTGGTGGCTTGTGAATTGCTGTGATTCTGGAAGCTATGCCACGGGTATTTTAAATACCAGCAGGGTCGCCCATGGTGGAGAGGTTTCAGATGAGCTTCCAGACAAAGACTAGGAAGAAGGAGTGACAAACTACATCCGAATATTTAGTCACTAAAAACCTTATGAATAGCAAAGAAACACTGTCAGATATAGTGCCGGAAAATGAGTCCCTCAGGTTGGTAGGCACTCAAAATTCGACTGGGGAAGAGCTGCCTCCTCAAAGTATGGACTGGCAAAGTAGCAGCATCAATGGGCTCAAGAGTGGCAATAATTAATTGTGAGGTTGGCCCAGGATCTGGCTGTGTTCCATTCTGTTGTGTATAGGGTACCGACTGGATGGCACCTAACAACAACAACATAGGATAAGCACTGGACTGCTAGCCACAAGGTTGGCAGTTCAAACCTATCATCCACTCATTGGAAACCTTATGTAGGGGTCACTATGAGTCAGAACTGAACTTGACAGCACTTAACAACAAAATGCTAAAGAAATAAAAAAAATTAAATTAAAAAAAAGCATTCATTGTTTGCTTGAAATTCAAATACAGCTGAGTGTACTTTTTATTTACTAAATCTGGCAGCCCCTTACCAGTAGTCAGCTTGACAATATGTCTTGGTATAGGCTGGCCCTCATTCTCTCTGTCTCCCTTCCTCTCATCCAGATCCCCAGGAGCATATACACAATAAACAACTCACACATAAACCTTGGTCTCACCCACTGCTCTCTGGAAATCTAGACTAAGAGCCAAATGGGCAAGCGTTTGACAGGCAGGTCAGATAGCAATACTCCTTGCTCACAGCCATCCAGTGAGATTGGCATTATAATCATCATGGCTCCCAAATTAGAAATTAGGTAGCTAAGTCTCGGAGAGGTTCATCAGTTTGCCAGGATGCACACTTACATGCTCTAGTTCCGCTATGGAAGACTTTCCCAACTTATTCTTGAGAGACATCTAAGCATTATTGGAATGGGCATTAATTGTTTTGGAGAATCATGGACTCATTTAGTAGATTTTACTTCCATTTGTTGAAAGAAATTATCTCGAGCTCACACAGTCAAAGGGCTATAGTGACAGATGCACCATGAGAATGGGTCTCAAAGCAGCTGTAACGTCCAGGCACCTGTTTTATGCTTATTGGAATGATGAGCTAAAGCACGGTGTTCTTAGCTTCAGCTCTTTACAATAGAACCAGCAGTACACTGTTATTTCCATATATAACTAAGTCTGAAAGTGATGATTAATTCAAAACCAAACCCACTGTTGTCCAGTCGATTCTGACTCACAGAGATCCTATAGGGTTTCCAAAGTTACATGTACATCTTTACAGAAACAGTGGGTCTTAACTATCTTCTGCAGAGTGGCTGGTGAATTCGAACCACTGACCTTTTGGTTAGCAGCCCAATGTGCCAAGAGGGTTCCTTGATGACTGATTACAAAAAGAAATTCAGAAAGCCTTGATTTGACCTACAGCAGAAATTCCTTTGCCTTTGCATTTCCCTGTTGATTAGCCTTCAAAAAAAGTTAAAAATAAGATAAGCTACCAGTTGGGACAATGAGAGAAAATCAGCAAACATTAGAGAACACCTGTGCCCACGCACTTGCACCCAGTCGGATTTGCACAAGAATGAAATCTCTTTGCAAGCTTTCAAATACAAAGCCAAACCCAGGTTGCAAATAAGCCTAAAATGAGAAAGTAGCTCTCATTTGCTTCTGCAAAATGAGACTTGTACTAATCTACAAGGTGTAGTTTTCTATTTAAATCACGAAATGGAGTCTCTCTTGTCTTGTTTTCCTTTTTCCTCTGGAATCTTCACTGTGAAGGAAGTAAGTTACCAGAAATAAGCGAGCCTTCTTGTAGAGGCAAGAAAATCTTTCTAGTTGCTGTTGTTGGATTTGTTCCTTGAATCAACTCTCTCCAATGAGGCATTTTCTTACAGCAGCCTAAGGAAGCTGATGGATTGGCTGGCTGGCTCTGGTTACCTGTGGCTGCCTGCCCAGTCCCCTGGGCATTCCAGGGCCCCACCTTCCACCTGGCCCATAACCTCTGACCTGGTCCGGTGGCCAACATGGGCTGGGGGAGGTGTCGGTATAGGTATCAGGCTGCCTGGGCCCAGGCCACAAATGAAAGAGTCAGTTGTTCCCATTCCTGGTCCTCACTCTCCTGTGAGGTCCTGTGAGCTGCAGAACTGGTCTTTCTCCACACCCTGGCTGCTCACGTGGCTGTGTAGACAAGTTGTACTTACAGGTGTACATGTGTCTGTGTGTTGCCCAGGTGCCCGCAGTCTGACTGCCCGTTCCACTGCTCTGCCATCAACTTGTTGGGAGACTTCAGGGAGCACCTGGGCCTCTCAGGAGCCTCAGTTTTTGCATCTATGAAATGAGACAGTTGGATCTCTACAGTAGGGCTGGGGAGTGAGATGCAGGGAGGTGGTTACTGAATAGTCTTGTTCTATTATCCCCTCCCCCACACCCTGGAAACCAACCAGAACAACATTACTTAAAAAAACAAACAACTTTTTATTGTGAATTGAGTGAAGGTTTACAGAGCAGACCATCAGTTTTGCATTCAACAAATCATACACTTTGTTTCTTTTCAAGAGATTGCAGTCTCCTCCACAGTATCCCACTTCCTCTCTGTGTTTCTCATTTTCATTCCACCCTCCTTCCCAACCCTTCCAAACTTTTTCCTTAGGTAAATGCTGCCCTTTTGATCTTGAATGATTGACGTTTCCAAGTAAGGATATCTCATTAATGTTATATATTGCCTTCCCCATCACCTAAGCTAACAGTGTGAACCACAAGGTCAGTGGTTTGAGCCCATCACTGCTCCT
>NW_006408873.1:1228773-1241031 GCF_000296735.1 Chrysochloris asiatica | reverse complement strand
AGAGTGTTTTTGTTTGTTTGCTTTATTTTTCTAAGCTTTTATTGTGAATTGAGTGATAGTTTGTTAACATGGGAGAAGATCAGTTTTGCACTCAACCAATTATATTTTGTTTCATTGTAATGATTACAATCCCCTCCATGTATCATCCTCATCCGTTAACAGTATATGCATCTTCTTCTTTTTTTATATATACACAAAAACACACAGGAATATATAATCATTTAAAAAACCAAAGGGCACAGTCTGCAAGCCAGCTTCCTGGCTGTACACAGCCTTGCTCTTTCCATGAGTCCTCAAGCTGTTCATTCCGCTCATGTTCTTCTCGCTTGATGGTCCTAGGGTCCTCTGTTCCTGGAATGTAAGATCAACTACTCTTCCCTAGTTGTTACACAACTTCTACCTTTATAGTTGTGACCATCACAATTAGTCATGATAACAATTACTCACTATTGAGTCAAATGAATCCTATCCCTATCTCCTTTCACTAGATGCATCTATACAAAAGAGTGTTGTTTTTTTAAATATGAAAAGTTTTTCTCAACTTTTTATAATAGTGATCTCATACAATATCCACCTGGTTGTGACGGACTAATTTCAATCAGTATGATGTCCTCCAAAGGAGCTCTGGTAGCATAATGGTTACAAGTAGGGCTGCTAACCTCAAGGTCAGCAGTTCAAAACTACCGGCCGTTCTGTGGGAGAAAGATTAGGCTTAAAAACCCTATAGAGGGTCACTATGAGTCAGAACCAACTCCACGGCACTCCACCACCACCATTGTCCTCCAGGTTCATCCATGTTACATGTTTGGCAGACTCACTGTTATTCTTCAACACTGCGTAGGATTCCACTGTGTGTATGTACCAAGGTTTTTCTGTTCCTCCATTGATGGGAATGTAGGCTGTCGCCGTCTTTCTGCTATTGTGAATAGTGCTGAGATGAGAGCATGGGTGTGCATGTGTCTATTTGGGTCATGGGTTCTTATTTCTTGAGGATATATACCAAGTAGAGGGATTGTTGGGTCAACAACTCCACTTGTATCTGTCCTTGGTTTTGCATTTTCGTGTAAAATTTTCTTTAAAGAAAAAGATTTCTGTTGCCTCTAGAAACCACTGGATGAGACAACTGGACTTGACCTCTTACTAAAGTTTACAAGCAGTTTGTGAGAGTGAAAAAATGAGGAGCCATGTGATGATATGTTTCTGATGTTTGAAGACTCTAATGCAGCCTCCCCCAGGTGACACAGAAAGTTTCCAGAGCTCAAGCCCCTCCTTCGTTATACCCAACAAAGGCTCACATGTTAATTATTTAGCTATTGGTGAACTGGAACATAGTCATATAATGAAACTGCCTTAAAAACATTTCCGTGTAACATAAGGCTCTTGCAATTTAAATACATTTTTTTTTTTCTTCTTTCATATCAGCAGTTATTTTATGGATCTGGGCTTAGAGGGTTTAGCAACAAAGGGCACCATAGGATTGGTGAATAATTCATGTAATTTACATTTCCTGCCTGCTGCAGATAATTGACAGGTATCATGTCACCTTTTACAAATGTCCCACAATTATGGACCATACATCAGTGTTTGACTTCAACGTAGCGCTCCCTTTCTTAACCAGTTTCATGTTTTATTTACAGCTTGTTGTTGTGGTTGTCAGGTGCCATCGAGTCGGAACCCACTCATAGCGACCCCATGCACAGCAGAACGAAACAATGTCCGATCCTGGGCCTACCTCACTACCGCTGCCACACTTGTTGCCATCAATGATGCCTCCTGGCCGTTCCATCTCGTTGGGGTTCTTCCTCTTTTTCTCTGACCCTCCACCTTACCCAACATGACATCCTTCTCCAGCAACTGTTCCCTCCGGACAATATGTCCAAAGTATGAGAGACGAAGCTTAGCCATCCTGGCCTCCAAGGAGCACTCTGGCTGCACTTTACAGCTTGGTGGTATGTTTTACTTGGCTGCCTATTTCTCTCAGTTTTGAATGCAAATCTTTTGCTTCACTTAATATAACTGTTATTGTTGTTAAGTGCTGTTGAGTCAGTTCCAACTCATAGCAACCCTGCATAAAGTTTCTGAGGAGCAGCTGGTGGGTTTGAACTGCTGACCTTGTGGTTCACCGTCTACTGTTGACCCTACAGCGCCACACCAGGAGTCCAATATATCTAGGAAATTTTAAATAAGAAGACTTCCTCCCAGTTTGCTAAAGGCAGTCACTCATTCCTGATATGTTTTATTCGCTCAATTATATTAGTCCATTTCTTGATTGAAGAAATCTATCGTGAAATGTAGCTGTGAGGAAACCAGGATATAAATCTGTTTTTATGGTTTGTTTTGGTTATGGGGAAAAACTAAAAACAAATCTTCCCAGATTCTGAACAGGAGTTGTAAACTGTGGGGAAAGTCAGCTAGTTAAAACGTATTTGTGAGTTACCTAATAAATCCTGAAGTCCTGGTGTGGTATTGCAGGACCGCAAGGTCGGTTTGAACCACAAGGAAACGCTACACAGGGTCACTATAAGTCAGAACCGACTGGAGAGCACCTAATCACAACCTAATAAGAGCAATGGAAGGTTTCAAATCTCCATCAGAATTGTCCAAGTTTCACATGCATATGAGGCGACTGAAAATAGCATGACTTGGATCAGGCGCACCTTAGTCCTTAAAGTGTTATCTGTGCTCTTTAACCTTGATCAAAGGACCCGTATTAAACAAGCACTTTCTTTGATGTGTTTAGTCTGTATGACAATAGCAACACTCACTGTTGTAGCTGATTTGAGTTGGAAGTTTCGTAAGATGCAGATAAGGGTTTTAACTTACATTAATGTTCTTGTTGTTTTTAAGTGTGATCGAGCCAGTTCCAACTCATAGTGACCCTATGCAAAACAGAATGAAGTTTTGGGGTCCTCATAATTGCTGTTGTGTTTGAGTCTATTGCTGCTGCCACTGTGCCAATCCATCTCATCGGGGGTCTTCGTTTACGCTGACCCTCCAATTTTTCAAGCATGATGTCCTTCTCCAAGGTATGAGAAACCAAGTTTTGCCATCCCCATTTCTAGGTGCATGGTACATTCAATATTCTTAGCCAACACCGTAATTCAAACGCATTCATTCTTCTAAGGTCATGCTTATTAATTGTCCAAGTTTCACATGCATATGAGGCGACTGAAAATACCAATACTTGGATCAGGTGCACTTTAGTCCTTAAAGTGATATCTGTGCTCTTTAACCTTTTAAAGAGGTGTTATGCAGATTTGTCTAATGCAATATGTCTTTTAATTTCTTGAGTGCTGTCTCCGTAAGCTTTAATTGTGGATCTAAGCAAAATAAAATATTTGACAACTTCAATCTTTTCTCTCTTTATCATGATGGTATTTATTGGTCCAATTGTGAGGATTTTTGTTTTCTTTACATTGATGTGCAATCCAAACTGAAGGATTAGTCTTTGATCTTCATCAGTAAATATTTCGAGTTCTCTTTGCTTCCAGCAAGCAAGGTTGTATCAACTGCACATCACGGGTTATTAATGAGTTTCCTGCTAATCCTGATGCCATGTTCTTCTTCATATAATCCAGCTTCTTGGATTATTTGCTCAGCATACAGATTTACCTAGTATAGTGAAAGAATATAACCCTAGCACACACCTTTCCTGATTTTAAACCATTCAGCAGTATCCACTTGTTCGACTCTCACAACTTCCTGTTAGTCTATGTATAGTTTCCTCATGAGCACAATTAAGTGTTCCGGAATACCCATTATTCTAAATGTTTGTTATAATCCACAGAATGAATGCCTTTGTGTTGTCAATAAAGCACAAGTAAATATCTTTCTGGTATCCTTTGCTTTCAGCCAAGATCCACCTGATGTCAGCAATGACATTCCTAGTTCTCATGTCCTCTTCTGAATCCAGCTTAATTTCAGGCAGTTCCCTGGTGGTATACTGTTGTAAACGTTTTTAAAGTATCTTCAGCAAAATTTTACTTGCATGTGATGTTAATGATATTCTTTGATGATATCTGCATTCCATTGGGTCACCTCTCTTTGTAATGGGCACAAATATGGATCTCTTTCAATTGGTTGCCAGGTAGCTGTCTTCCAAATTTCTTGGCATAGACAAAAGAGAACCTCCAGTGCTTCATCAGTTTGTTGATAGATTTCAATTTGTATTCCATCAGTTCCTAGAGCTAGGAACCCTATACAGGGTCACTATGCTACTCAAACATAAAAACAACAAACAACATTGTACTTTGAGATAGATGTTGAAATGCTCTTTTTGACAATGAATGTGACAACATTCTTCTTCAGTTTGTCTTTCCTGGCATAGTAAACCATACAATTGTCTGATTCAAAATGGTCACTATCAATCCATTTCAGCTCCCTAATGCCTAGGATATTGATCTTAATGTGTTCCATTTCATTTTTGACAACTCTCAATTTTCTTAGCTTCATACTTAATACGTTCTATATTCTGATTATTAATGGATGTTTTCAGCTATTACTTCTAATTTTGAGTGGTGCCCCATTATCAAATGAAGGTTCCAAAAGCTTAACTCTATTCATGTCATTAAGGTCAACTCTACTGAAGGCAGCTCTTCCCTTGTCATTTTGATTTACCTTCCAACCTGAGGGGGCTCATCTTAGGGCACTATATCAGATACTATTTCACTGCTATTCATAAGGTTTTCAGTGGCTAGCTATTCAGAAGTGGTTCCCCTCTCTGTCTTTCTTGTCTGTCTTTGTCTGGAATCTCCACTAAAACCTGTCCACCATGGCTGAGCCTGCTAGTATTTAAAACACCAATGGCATAGCTTTAAATATCACAACAGCACGCAAATCACCACAGTTAGACACACTGATAGACAAATGGTGGTACACTAATATACTGCTTACCTAATGCTATACTTTCTGAAGTTCTGGCCTAGATCATAAACTTGCATTTCAAAGGCAATTGCTATAATGCTCTAATTCCAATAAACATTAATTCTATATTTAACATATTAGTTCAAATAATAAGCACTATTATTTGTAGAGCTCTTCTAACTTACAGAAAACTTCCAAGTGATCTTATTTAAACCAATAACCCTGTGGAACAGGTAAATCTAAGATTCAGATAAGTTAAGAAATGTAATCATGCTCATATAGTTGATAAGGAACAGATATGCAGTGGTGTGCTAGTAAACAGGTTCTCTGAAAACAAAACACTGATTTGTATCATCTGCCAATTTGTATAGTGTAAATATGACTGGTTTCAAGGTAGCAACGTGATATCACCAAAAACAAAGCTAGGAAGAAAGCCATTGGTTCTCTCTCCTAAGTCGACTCTAGTGCTCCATTGCATGGAACATGAATCTAAGACTTCTGGCTCCATTTTGACAGTACTTCTGGCTCTATTTTTAAGTCCATTTAAAAATAGGACTATTTTCCTGCTCCAGGTGTTTGTTGTGAAGCACTTGGTTCAGAACTGCGTCCTCTTAACACCTGCAGATGTGTCCCAAGACTAGTGGTGTGACCGGATTTCAAAAAAGACCTTATTACAGCAAAACAGCAATGACTGGTCCAACCCCAACCTTTGAGTTCCCTGAGCCTGTCTTCTTCACTGAATACCACCTTCAGCAGGAGCTGCACCCGGGCCTTTAGTGCCTGCTCGTCTCCCTGTTTTAAATTAGCTCCTTCTCTGACTCTAGAGCAGGGAAACCTTTGCTCCTAATTATCCCGAGACTCATTTAGGTGATTTGACCAAGTCCTCTGCTCTGTTCCCTTGCCAGTATTTGGAATAGGGGCAGTCATGTACAAAGGCACTGTCTCCCTTTTGCCCAGAGAGAATCTAAAGCTTTGGAATAGGATAAAGCACTGGACCACAAGGTCAGTTTGAACCACAACCCACAATGTCGGTGGTTCAAGCTCACCAGCCACTCCTTGAAAACCCTATACAGGATCACTATGAGTCCAAACAAACTCCACACCACTTACCAACAAGAGCCTGGAGTCCTTAGGCTGACTCAGGGAGTGCAAATGTCTTCCTTTCACATTCATGATCTTATTTGAAGGTAGTGATTGATTGTGTGCTAAATGTTTTGCCTCAGCAGAGACTTAGGAGAACAGTTGAGTCATGTGAAAAACCTGGTGGTGGTGGCAGCTACCTCATTTTCCTTCCTTGGGCTTAAGGGAAATTAACTAGTCTTCATAGGGCTTGCTTTACAAGCTCAAAGTTACTGATTACAAGCAAACGCCATAGTAACTTTAATTGTCAAAATCATAAAGCTATTCAACTACACGGTAAAAGCAATTTTGCTTTTTTGACAACCAGAATATGTAGCAGTTCTTTTTGTTTTGTACTGTTATTGAGAATATGCACAGTAAAGCACACACAATTCAACAGTGTCTATATGTACAATTTAGTGAAATTGATGGCATTCTTTGAGTTGCATAATTGTTTTCATCCTCTTTGACTTGTTCCTCTCCTAATAACATAAACAAATGCCCCTGAAAGTCCCTATCTAATCTTTCCAGATGCTGCTGTCACTTTGAGCTCCTGTAGATAGTTCTTAAAGAACAGCAATGCTCACAGTCATCATGTTTTACTAGTTAATACTGATGTTAGGTGAATTTTGGATTAAAATAGAGAATACTAGAAAGATATTTACCTGTGTTTTGCCTACATAAAGACATTCAACTGTGTGGATTACAAGAAATCACAGACATTGCATAGAAGGGGAATTCCAGAATACTTAATTGTGCTCATTTGGAACCTGTACATAGACCAACAGGCAGTCATTTGAACAAAACAAGAGGATGTTGTGTGGCTCAAAATCAGGAAAGGTGTATATTCTCTCACCATTTTTCATTAATATGTATACTGAGCAAATAATTCAAGAAAATGGACAATAGAAAGAAAGATGCAGCATAGGAATTGGAGGAAGATTCGTTAGCAACCTGCCATATGCTGATGATATAACTCCACTTGATGAAAACAATGACCTGATGTGCTTACTAATGAAAATCAAAGAATACATCTTTCAGTATGGATGACAAATTAATATTTAAAAAAAATTTACAACTAGACCAATTATCAACATCACAATAAACAGAGGAAAGATTGAAGTTGTTGAAAATTTCGTTTACTTGGACCTCAAAGCAATGCCCATAGAAGAAGCAGTCAAGAAATCAAATGACATATTGCATTGGGCAAACCTGCTGCAAAAGAGCTCTTTAAACGTTAAAAAAACAAGATGTCACTTTGAGGACTGAGATATGCCTGACACAAGCCATGGTATTTTCAATTGCTTCTAATTCATACAAGAACTGGACAATGAATAGGGAAGACCAAAGAAAAGTTACTGCCTTTGAATTATCGTGTTGGTGAAGAATATTAAGTAGACCATGGGCTGCCAGAATGAATATGAGCAAATCTGTCTTGGAAGAAGTACAGCCAGAATACTCTTTAGATGTGAGAATGGTGAAACTTTATCTCAAGTACTTTGGGCATGTTAGAAAGGGGACCAGTCTCTGGAGACGGGCATCATGCTTGGTAATGTAGAGGGTCAGTTGAAAACAGGAAGACCTTCAACAAGTTGGATTGGCACAGTGGCTGCCACAATGGTTTCAAATATAGCAGTGATTATGAGGATGGTGCGGAACCGGGCACTGTTTCATTCTGTTGCACATAGGGTTGCTATGAGTTACAACTGATTTGACAGCACCTAACAATGATAATGTGCTAGACTGCAAAGCAGTTTAAACTGCAAAGTCGGTGGTTCAAGCTCACCGGTCACTCCTCGGAACCCTATACAAGGTCGCTATGGGTCAGAACCGACTTGATGGCACTTAATAACAACAACAATGACAACAACCTGTGATATGCAGATGATACAACCTTGCTTGCTGAAAGTGAAGAGGACTTAAAATACGTACTGATGAAAATCAAAGACCATAGCCTTTGATATGGATTGCATCGCAATGTAAAGAAAACAAAAATCCTCACCACTGGACTAATCAACAACATTCTTATCAATGGAGAAAAGATTGAAGTTGTTAAAGACTTCATTTTTCTTGGATCAACCATCAACACTCATGGAAGCAGCAGTCAAGAAATCACATGACTTATAGGTAAATCTGCTGCACAAGCAAGACCTTTTGTAAGTGTTGAAAAGCAAAGATGTCAGCTTGAGGACTAAAATGTGCCTGACCCAAGCCATGGTATTCTTAATACTTCATATGCATGCGAGATTTGTGAAAAAGGAAGATCGTAGAATAATTGATGCATTTGAGTTATGGTATTGGAGGAGAATATTGAAAGTACCCTAGGCTGCCAAAAAAAAACCCAAATAGATCTGTATTGGAAGAAGTGCAGCCAGAGTGCTCCTTGGTGGCCAGGATGGCCAAACTTCGTCTCTCATACTTTGGACAGTCGCTGGAGAGGGATATCATGTTTGGTAAGGTGGAGGGTGAGAGAAAAAAAGGAAGACCCCCAGCGAGATAGACTGGCAAAGTGGCAGTATCAATGGGCTCAAGCATGGCAACAATTGTGAGGTTAGCCCAGGACCAGGCAGTGTTTCGTTCTGTTGTGCATAGGGTCACTATGAGTAGGTACCAACTCAATGACACCTAACAACAACAACAACAATAACAACTACGACTCATCTGTCAGTTTGTCATACTATGGTGGTGGATTGTGAATTGCTGTGATTCTGAACGCTATGCCACAGGTATTTTAAATACCAGCAGGGTCTCCCATGGTGGACAGGTTTCAGATGAGCTTCCAGAAAAAGACAGACTAGGACGAATGAGATAAGAACTACTTTTGAATATTTAGTCAATGAAAACCTTATGAATAGCAGAGAAACACTGTCAGATATAATGCTGGAAAATGAGCCCCTCAGGTTCAAAGGCGCTCAAAATGGGGGAAGAGCTGCTTCCTCAAAGTAGAGTTGACCATGATGACACAAATGGAGAAAAGCCCTCGGGAGTAAAGCCCTCGGAACCTTCATTTGCTGATGGGGTACAACTCAAAATGAAGAGAAACTGCTATAAAGATCCATTAATAATGGGAACATGGAATGTACAAAGTATGAATCCAGGAAAATTGATAATTGTCAAAAACTAAATGGAACGCATAAACATCGATATCTTAGGCATTAGTGAGCTGAAATGGACTGGCATTGGCCATTTTGAATCTGACAACCTTTGCCAGGAATGACAAATTGAAGAGGAATGGTGTTGCATTCATTGTCAAAAAGAACATACCAAGATTGGTCATGAGGTACAGTGCTGTCTGTGATAGGATAATATGCATGCATCCACAGAGAAGACCTGTAAATACCAATATTATTCAAATTTACACACCAACCACTAAAACCAGTGAGGTTGAAATAGAAGAATTCTACCAACTTCTTCAATCTGAAATCGATCAAACATGCAATCAAGATATATTGATAATCACTGGCAATTGGAATGCAAAGGGTGGAAACAGAGGAAGGATTAGTAGTTGGGAAATATGGCCTTAGAGATAGAAATGATGCTGGAGATCACATGATAGAATTCTGCAAAACCAATGATTTGTTCATTTCAAATACCTTTTTTAAACAGCATAAGAGACAACTATACACATAGACCTCAACAGATGAAATACATAGAAATCAAACTGATTACATCTGAGAAAGAGACAGTGGCAAAGCTCCATATCATCAGCCAAAACAAGGCCTGGGGCAGATTGTGGAACAGACCATCAATTGGTCATATGCAAATTCAGACTGAAGCTGAAGAAAATGAAAACAAATCCATGAGAGTCAAAATATGACCTTAAATATATCCCCCCTGAATTTAGAGATCTGAAGAACAGATTTGATACATTAGACACTAAAGACCGAAGACCAGAAGAGTTATGGGATGACATCAAGAACATCATATATGAAGAAAGCAAAAAGTCATTAAGAAGACAAGAAAGAAGGAAAAGATCAAAATGGATGTCAGAGGAGACTCTGAAACTTATTCTACAGAGTAGAGATGCTAAAGGAAATGGAAGAAATGAGGAGGTACAAAAGCTGAACAGAAATTTCAAAGGTCAGCTTGAGAAGACAAAGTCAAATATTACAACAAAATGTGCAAAGATCTGGAGTCAGAAAACCAAAATGAAAGAACACGCTTAGCATTTCTCAAGCTGAGCAACTGAAGAAAAAATTCAAGCCTCCACTTTCATTATATAAAGATTCTCTGGGCAAATGATTAACTGATGCATAAAGCATCAAAAGAAGATGGAAGGAATACACAGCATCACTGTACCAAAAGAAAATGATTGATGTTCAACCATTTCAAGAGGTAGCATATGATCAAGAGCCAGTGATACTGAAGGAAGAAGTTCAAGGTGCATAGAAGGAATTGGCAAAGAACATGACAGCAGGAATTGGTGGAATACAAATTGAAATCTTTCAAGAAAGTGAGGTGGCACAGCAGGTACTCACTCATCTATGCCAAGAAACTTGGCCAACTGACTGGAAGAGATCCACATTTGTGCCCATTCCAAAGAGATGTGACCCAACAGACTGTGGAAATAATCAGACAATATCTTTGATAGCCCATGCGAGTAAAGGTTTACTAAAGGTAATACAGAAATGGCTGCAAGCATACATTGATGGAGAATCTCCAGAGGTTCAGAAGAGAATGTGAAATGAGAGATATCATTGCTGACATCAGATAGATCTTGGCTGAAAGCAGAGAATACCAGAAAGATGTTTACCTGTGCTTTACTGAATACGCAAAGGCCTTCGATTGTATGGATCATGACAAGCTATGGACAACATTGCAAAGTATGAGTATTCCAGAACACTTAATTGTGCTCATGAGGAATCTGTACATAGACCAAGAGGTAATTGTTCAAACAGAACATGGGAACAATGAATGGTTTAAAATTAGGAAAGGTGTACGACAGGGTTGTATTCTTTCACCATACTTATTCAACCTGTATGCTGAGCAAAAAGGCCAAGAAGCTGGGTTTTATGAAGAAAAACGTGTGGCATCAGGATTGGAGGAAGACTCGTTAACAACCTGTGACATGCAGATGATACAACCTTGCTTGCTGAAAGTGAAGAGGACTTAAAATACTTACTGATGAAGCTCAAAGACCATAGCCTTCGGTATGGATTGCATCTCAATGTAAAGAAAACAAAAATCTTTACCACTGGATTAACTAACAACATTCTTATCAATGGAGATAAGATTGAAGTTGTCAAAAACTTTATTTTTCTTGGATCAACCATCAACACTCATGGAAGCAGCAGTCAAGAAATCAAACAACATATTGCATTAGGCAAATCTGCTGTACAAGACCTTTTTAAAGTGTTGAAAAGCAAAGATGTCAGCTTAAGGACTAAGGTGCGCTTGACCCAAGCCATGGTATTCTCAGTAACATCATATGCATGCGAGAGTTGGACAGTGAATAAGGAAGATCATAGAATTGATGCATTTGAGTTTTGGTGTTTGAGGAGAATGTTAAAAATACCATGGGCTGCATAAAGAACAGATGAAGTGCAGCCAGAGTGTTCCTTGGAGGCCAGGATGGCCAGACTTGGTCTCTCATATTTTGGACTAGTCACTGGAGACGGATATCATGTTTGGTAATGTGGAGGGGAGAGGAAAAGAGAAAGATTCACAGTGAGATGGATTGGCAAAGTGGCAGCATCAATGGGCTCAAGTGTGGTAACAATTGTGAGGTTAACCCAGGACCGGACAGTGTTTCATTCTGTTGTGCATAGGGTCGCTATGAGCTGGTACCCACTTGATGGCACCTAACAACAACAACAATGACAAGCTGAACTATTGTTTGGTTTTAAGAAGACTTCAGCGTTGTTGTTTTTTAATGTTTTGTTGTGAATTTCATGAGAGAACTTTAGTTTTACATTCATTCTATTGTATATTGTTTCATTGCCATGGTTCCAATCCCCTCCACGTATCATCAACCGACCAAAGGGTATACCCTACAAGCCCGCCCCCTACACACCCCCCTCTCCCCCCAGTCTTCAGCACACAGTCCGTCTCCCTCTCTGGATCCAAAGTCCTCCAGCCACTTCATCACTTCATGTTATCGTCTCTGCCTCTATCTCGGGCCTCGCTGCTTCTCTGGGTAGGGTCCCGTTCTCGGCTCTTATCTGTTGATGGTCCTAGAGACCTCCACTCCTAGACTGGAGAGTTAATCACTCCCTTCCTTGCTATAAAACGTCTACCTTTACATTTCCAACCCTCACAATCAGTCCTGATAACAAT
>NW_006408873.1:1226887-1227799 GCF_000296735.1 Chrysochloris asiatica | reverse complement strand
TACCTATAGTCTTATGTATTGCAAAGGCTCCGCAGGAAGCCTCCTTCACTGGGCACATTGTAGCCCCATTTTAGGTTTCCAATCAGTTATGGGCAGAAGACGGATTTACAAGCTTTCTATTCATCATTGTTTTTTTGTTTTTAAGTTTTAAAGATTATCTCAGGACAGTGGTTTCAGGGATTCATATAGTCCTTGTGACTCCAGAAAGTTTGCTTCCCTGAAAATTTGAAATTCTGCTCTGCATTTTGTCCCTTTTGATAAGGATTCGTCTATACTACTTTAAACTAAATTTTTATCAATGACTTTTCACTGTAGTCTTCCTGTGAGTTAAGGAAGAGAACAAAGATGGAGTTGTTGCTATTTATTGCTAAGTGCTATTGAATCAATTCTGACTCATAGCAACCCTGTGCAAGGTTTCCAAGGAGCACTTGGTGGGTTTGAACCATTTATCTTGTGGTTAGCAGCCCAATTTATCCTACCAGGACTCCAAAAGCTGACTGAACTTGGTATTCCCAGGCAATCTCACATCCAAACACTAACCAGGCCTAACCCTGTTTAGCTTCTGAGATCAGATAAGAACCCCAGTGTTGAGGGTGGTATGGTAGCAGCACTGAAATAATAATGGTTAATTTGACCATGGCTAGAGTTCAATTGCCCAAACTCATAGGTATTAAAAAAATCATATAGATTTCATTTCATTTTTGTTTTCATTGAATTTTTATGCTTATTATTTAAACAAAAATTTTTTTTTTCTTAAGTGTTTTATTGTGAATTATGTGATAGTTTACATGGGAGAACATTAGTTTTACATTCATTCTATTGTATATCATCTCATTGCCATGGTTACAATCCCCTCCATGCATCATCAACCAACCAAAGGGTATACCCTACAATTCTTCCCCCATACCCCCA
>NW_006408873.1:1209138-1221170 GCF_000296735.1 Chrysochloris asiatica | reverse complement strand
AATTGATGGTCTGTTCCACAGTCTGTCCCTGGCCTTGTTTTCACTGATGATATGGAGCTTTTCCATCTTCCCTTTCCACAGATGTAGTCAATTTGATTTCTATGCATTCCATCTGGTGAGGTCCATGTGAATAGTTTTTGTTGTTAAGTGCCTTCAAGTAGGTTCTAACTCATAGAAACCCTGTATAGTTTCCAAGGAGTGGCTGGTAGGTTTGAACTGCTGACTTTGCAGTTCAAACTGACCTTGCGGTCCAGTGCATTATCCTTCAGCACCACACCAGGACTCTGAGAGTTCCTTTAAAACAAATTAGTGAAACAAATTCCTAAAAAGTTGGGAAGCTGCCCTCTCTCCTCTGGCTTCCTTCCTGCAGTGCAGTTTCTGGCTGGGAAGGTGGAGCTCATTTCCAGAAGGATTCACAGCTATATACCCTCTCTAGCTTTTCCACATAAAAAGTAATGGTGGCTTTGCTCCCTATTGCTTTTCCACATGCAAAGAAAACAGAGCAAAGTGAATCAACCAAAATAAGAGAAGTAGACAGTCCAAGTGAAGGCCAGGTTAAGTTGGTTGAGAAATTGACCTGCTAAATAACAGGAAGCAATTTATTGTGGTTTATAATAAAGAGTTAGGCTTACATGAATGGCAAAGCCCGTAAAAGCTCAGAAAAACTGGAGAGCAAGGCAGCCTGGAAAAGTCAGAGACTTCAGGAAAGATAAAGAGACTTAACCTGGTCCTTGAAGGATAGACAAGAAAAGGAGGACAAGTAGAATGAGAACAATCCTCGAGTGCACTGATGTGGAACTGTCCAGGGTGTTTTTATGCAACAGCTAAGTTTGTCCATAATAAGTAGATGAAATGTCAATAAAGCAAGTTTCTCAGTAGTGTAGGTCTTAACTCTTCATAAATTTAAGACTAACCTGACCTTACATAGCAGATGAAATACCAATTGAAATGTTTCAACAAATGGATGCAGTGTTGAAAGCACTCACTAGTCTATGCCAAGAAATTTGGGAGAGAGCTCCATGGCCAACCAACTGGAAGAGATCCATATCTGTACCAATTCCAAAGAAAGATAGTCTTATAGAATGCAGAAATTATTGAAAAATATCATAAATATCACATGCAAATAAAATTTTGCTGATGATAAGTCAAAAACAGTTGCAACAGTACATCAACAAGAAGCTTCCAGAAATTCCAGCCAGATTTAGAAGAGGGCATGGAACAAGAGATATCACTGTTGACGTCAGGTAACTCTTGGCTAAAAACAGAGAATACCAGAAATATGTTTACTTGTGTTTTATTGACTATGAAAAAGCAGTCAACTGTGTAAATCATAAAAAACTATGGATAGCATTGCGAAGAATGGGAATTCCAGAACACTTACTTGTGCTCATGTGTGACCTGTATATAGACCAAGAAGCAGTCATTCGAACAGAATATAAAGGTAGACTGCAAGGAAAGATGTACATCAGGGTTTTGTCCTTTCACCATACTTATTCGATCTGTATGCTGAGCAAATAATCCGAGAGTCTGGACTATATGAAGAAGAATGCCACACGAGGATTAGAGGAAGGCTCATTAACAACCTGCAACATGCAGATGACACAAGCTTGCTTACTGAAGGTGAAGAGGACTTGCTGATGAAGATCAAAAGAATACAGCCTCCAGTATGGATTACAACTCAATGTAAAGAAAACGAAAGTCCTCACAACATAAATAACATCATGATAAATGAAGAGAAGATTAAAGTTGTCAAGGATTTCATTTTACTTGGATCCACAATCAATGCTTCTAGAGACAGCAGTCAAGAAATAGGGCATATTGCACTGGGAAAGTCTACTGCACAAGACCTCTTTAAAGATCGAAGATTTCACTTTGAGAACTAAAGAGTGACTGACCCAAGGCATGATATTTTCAATTGCCACATTTGCATTTGAAAGCTGAACAAATAATTAATAAGGAAGACTGGAGAAGAATTGATGAATTTGAATTGTGGTGTTGGCAAAGAATATTGCAAGTACCATGAACTGCCAGAGGAAAAAAAAAAACCTGCCATGGAAAAAGTACAACCAGAATGCCACATAGAAGCAAGTATGGCGAGATTTGTTTCACATACTTTGGACATGTTATCAAGAAATACCAGTCCTTGGAGAAGGATAGCATACTTGGTAAAGTAGAGAGTCAGCAAAAAAGAGGAAGACCCCAATGAAATGGATGGCACAGTGGACTCAAACATAACATTTGTGAGGATGGCTCAGAACTAACTCGATGGCACTGAATAACAACAACACTTAGAAAAGAAGCATGCCAGTGAAGAAGTTAAGGAATCTCCCTAAGTATTTGTTGTTGTTGTTAATACGTGCCACTCACTGCTACGTTTGAGCCCACTGTAGCAGCCACTGGGACAATTAATGTAGTTATAGATTTTCCTCTTATTCACTGATTCTCTACTAACAAGCTAGATGTCCCTCTCCAATGATTGGTCTCCCTGAAACCATGTCCAAAGGATGTGAGGCCAAGTCTCACCATCCTTGCTTCTCAAGAGTATTCTGTGTGTATTTCTTTTAGGACAGATACGCTTATTATCCTGGTTGTTGTTGTTGCTAGGTGCCATGGAGTCAGTTCTGACTCAGTGACTCTATGCACAACAGAAAAAAGCATTGTCTAGTTCTGAGCCAGCCTCACAATTGTCGTTACATTTAAGCCCATTGCTGCTACCACTGTGTCAATTAATCTTGTTGGGGGTCTTCCCCTTTTTCGCTGATCCTCAACTTTACCAAACATGATGTCCTTCTCCAGGGACTGGTTCCTCCTAATAATATGTGTGAAGTATGAGAGACGAAGTCTCACCATGCTTCATTCTAAGGAGCATTCTGGCTGCACTTCTTCTGACACAGATTTGTTTGTTCTTCTGGCAGTCAGTCCATGGTATTTTTATATTCTTCTCCAATACCATAATTTAAATGCATCAATTCTTCTATGGTCTTCCTTATTCATTATCCAACTTCCCATGTATTTGGTAGTGGTGACGGTGGCGGCAGTGTGCTGTGGAGTTGATTCCAACTCATAGTGACCCTGTTTGGAGTTTCCAAGACTGTAAATCTTTATAGGAGCAGAAAGCCTCATCTTTCTCTAGAGGAGACACTGGTAGACTTGAACTGCTGACTTTGTAGTTAACAACTTAGCTTGTAATCAACTATGCTACTAGAGCTCCTTTCACATGCAACTGAGATGATTGAAAATACCAAGCCTTGGGTATTTGCTGCAAAAACTGATATCTTTGCTCTTGAACACATCAAAGAGGTCTTTTGCAGATTTGCTAACATCCTTTGTTTTCTTCACTGCAACTTTCATGAGTGTTGATTGTGGGTCCAAGTGAAATGAAATCTTAGACAACTTCAATCTTTTCTCTGTTTATCATATTTATTGGTCCAGTTGTGAGGATCTTCGCTTTCTTTACATTGAGGTGCAATCCGTAATGAAAGCCGTGGATTTTGATTTCCATAAGTACTTTGAGTCCTCTTTGCTTCTAGTAAGCAAGATTATATCAACTGCCTATCGATGCTTGCTAATGAGTCTTCCTCCAATTTTGATGCCATGTTCTTCTTCATATATTCCAGTTTCATGGATTATTTGTTCAGCATACAGATTGCATAAGTATGGTGAAAGAATACAACCCTGTATTATTTCTTGATTTTAAATCTTTCAGTATCCCGTGGTTCTGTTTGAACGACTGCCTCTTGGTCTATGTACAGGTTCTTCCTAAACAGAGTTAAATGTTTTGGAATACCATTGCTTGACATGTTATCCATAGTTTCTCATGGTCCACACAAGAGAAGCCTTTGTATAGGCAATATAACACAAGTAAACATCTTTCTGTTATTCTCTGCTTTCAACCAAGATACATCAGATGTCAGCAATGATATCCCTAGTTATAAGTCCTCTTCTGAATCTGGCTTAAATTTTTTGCAGTTCTAATGTCAGTGTACAGTTTTAACTGCTTTTGAATTATCTTAAGCAAAATTTTACTTGCATGTGATATTAATAATGCTGTTCAATGATTCCCACATTCCACTGAGTCACCTCTTTTTGGAATGGGTACAAATATAGATCTCTTCCAATCAGCTGTTCAGGTAGCTGTCTTACAAATTTCTTGGCATAGATGAGTGAGCACTTCCAGTGCGTCATCAGTTTGTTGAAAGATTTCAATTACTGTAGGCTTATTTTTCACCAATGCCTTCAGTGCTGCTTGGCCTTTCTCTTTCAGTATTGTTTCTTGGTCGTATGCTACCTCTTGATGTTCAACCATTTCTTTTTGTACAGTGACTGTGTATTCCTTCCATCTTCTTCTGATACTTTCTGCATAATTCAATATTTTGTCCATGGAATTCTTAAATATTGCAAATCAAGGCTTGAATTTGTTCTTTATTTCTTTTAGTCTGAGAAATGCTGAGTAGTCTATGGTATATTTAATATTCTTCACCAACACTGTAATTCAAAGGCAGTGATTAATCTGTGGCATTTCTTATTTGTTGTCCAGCTTTTTGAATACCTATGAGGCAATTGAAAATACCATGGCTTGGGTGAGGCACACCTTAGTCCTCAAAGAGTGTTTTAAGAAGGTTTTTGCAGTAGATTTGCCCAATGTAATATGTCATTTGATTTCTTTCCTACTGCTTTCATAGGCTTTGATTGTGGGTCCAAGAAAGTGAAATCTTTAACAACTTCAACCTTTTCTCCATTTATCATGATGTTGATATTAGTCCAGTTGTGATAATTTTCACTTAATTTATGTTAAGGTGCAATCCATACTGAAGGCTGAAGTTTTTGAAAAATTATCTTTATAAGGCGTTATTCACCTCTTCTTCTCTTTCAGCAACTGAAGTTCTGTTTTCTGCATATCACAGTGTGTCTTCTTCTGATTCTTACGCCATGTTCTTCTTTACATAGCCCAGTTTCTTGGATGATTTACTCAGCATACAGATTGAATACATATGGTGAAAGGAAAAAACCCCTGATACATACCTTTCCTGATATTAACCATTACGTATCCTGTAGTTCTGTTAGAATGACTAGCTCTTGGTCTATGCACAAGTTCCGCATGAGCACAGTCAAGTGTTCTGGAATTCTGTTTCTTCGTAATGTTATTCATAATTTGTTATGATTCACATGGTTGAATGACTTTGCATAGTTAATAAAACACAGGCAAACATCTTTCAGGTATTCTCTACTTTCAGCCAAGATCCATGTGACGTCAGCAATAATATCCCTCCCTCATTCCACGTCCTCTTTTTAAACCAGTTTGAATTTCTGGCAGTTCCGTTGTTGAATTATTTTCAGAAAAACTATGCGTATGGTATTAATTATATTGTTTGATCATTTTTGCATTCTTTTGGATCACCTTTCTTTGGAATGGGCACAGATATGGATCTCTTCCAGTAGGTTGGCCAGGTATCTGGTTTCCAAATCTCTTAGCATAGATGCTTCTAAAATTATAGCTGTTTGACAAAATATCTCAATTTGTATTCTGTCAGTTTCTGGAGTCTTGCTTTGCACCAATATCTCTGTGCAGCTTGGACTTCTTCCTTTAACACTATGGTTCTTGATCATATACTTCCTCCTGAAATGGCTGAATATAGACTACTTCTTTTTGGTACAATGATTGTGTATTCCTTTAGAGTTTTTTGATGCTTCCTACATCATTCAATTTTTTTGCCTATAGAAAGAATCCTTAAATACTGCTATTCATGACTTGAGTTTCTTTGTCAGTTCTTTTAGCTTGAGAAATGCTAAGTGTGTTCTTCTCTTTTGGTTTTCTAACTCCAGTTCTTTGCACACTTCATTATAATACTTGACTTTGTCTTTTTGTGATGTCTTTGAAATGTTCTGTTTAGCTCTTTAACTTCATTATTCCTTTCATTCACTTTAGCATGTTCAAGAGCAAGTTTCAGAGTCTCTTCTGACATATATTTTGGCCTACTCTTTCTTTTAAATGACTTTTTGCTTTCTTCATGTACGATGTTCTTGACGGCATACCACAACTCCTTTGGTCTTGGGTCATTAGTATTCAATGTATCAAAGTTATTCTTGAGATGGTCTTTAAATTCAGGTGGGCTATACTCAAGGTGTGGCACTGCAGGATAATGCACTGGACCACAAGGTCAGTTTGAACCACAAGATCAAAGGTTCAAATTCACCAGCCACTCCTTGGAAACCCTACAAGGAGTCACTATGAGTCAGAACCAACTTGACGGCACTTAACAACAACAACAACATACTCAGAGTTACACTTTGGCTCTTGTGAGCTTCTTTTAATTTTCTTCTGCTTCAACTTTAACTTGTATATGAGCAATTGAGAGTCTGTTTTGCTTTTGCTCCTGGCCTTGTTCTGGCTGATAATATTGAATTTCTCCATCATCTCTTTCCACAGGTGTAGTCTATTTGATTCCTGTGTATTCCATCTAGTGAGGTCTGTGTGTATAGTCTCTATTTATGTTGCTGAAAAAAGATTTTCCCATCCAATCTATCTAGGTGGGGCTGATGAAAGGAAATGCTGATAGGTCTCTTGTGATACAATAGTGAATAATTGTTATCAGGACTGATTGTGAGGGTTGAAAATGTAAAGATAGACATTTTATAGCAAGGAGGGGAGTGATTAACTTTGCAGTCTATGAGCAGAGGTCCCTGGGACAATGAAGGGAGAAGAGCAGAGAGCGGGACCCTACCCAGAGAAGCAGTGACGCCAGAAATGGAGGCAGAGATGATGACGTGGAGATATGGAGCAACTGGAGACTTTATACCAAGAGAGGGAGAGGGGCTGTGTGCTGACGACCAGGGGGCAGGCTTGCAGGGTATACCCTTTGGTTGATGATGCATGGAGGGATTGTAACCATGGCAATGAAACAATATATGATAGGATGAATGTAAAACTAATGTTCTCCGATGTAAATATCATATAATTCACAATAAAACATTTTAAAAAAAGAAAAGATTTTCCCAGTAAATAGGCCATTGGCCTTGCAAAATTCTATCATACAATCTCTGAAGTTGTTCCAATCACTAAGCCCATATTTCCCAACTATTGAGCTTTATTTTTTCCCAACTTTCACATTCTAATCTCCAGTAATTGTAAATGTTTCTTGATTGCATGCTTGATGAATTTCAGATTTCAGAAATCTTAAATTTCTTAATTTTGGGTATTGTGGTTGGTATGTAAATTTGCATAATAGTCTTATTTACTGATCTTCTTTGTTTGTTTGTTGTTGTTGTTAAGTGTCTTTGAGTTGGTTCCCACTCATAGCGATGCTGTATAGGGTTTATGAGGAGCAGCTGGTTAATTTGAACTGCCCACTATTGGTTCAAACCAATCTTATGGTCCAGTGCATTCATTATCCCACAGCGCCACACCACATGCCTTCTTTGTAGGCATATGTATATTATATTATCACTGATTGCGTTATATTTACAAATTAAAAGGAAAGTATGTCATATTTATTGTCAAAAGGAATATTTTAAGATGTATACATCTTAAATACATTTTAAAATGTTCCTTTTGACAATAAATATGACATACTTTCCTTTTAATTTGTCATTCCCACCATTGTCTGTTTCAAAATGGCCAATACCAATCCATTGCAGCTCACTAATGTGTAAAATATTTGTTTTCGACGCTCCATATCATTTATGACCAGTTCCAGTTTTCCTATATTTATACGTCGTACATTCCACAGTTAGATTATTAATGGATGTTTGAAGCTGTTTCTTTTCATTTAGAGTTGTGCTACATCCGATAATGACAGTCCAGAAAGCTTTGCTCCTTCATTATTGTTCCTTGACGAATCAGCTCTTTCCTGATCATACGTTGACTGTTTTCCAATCTGAGGGATTCATCTTCTGACACTATATCAGACAATGGTCTGCTGTTATTCATAAAGCTTTCATTGGCCAGTTTTTTAGAAGTAGATTGCTAGGTCCTTCTCTCTTAGTACAAAAGTGCCGCTGAAACGTGTCCACCCCACTAGTATTTGAAATTCTGGTTGTATAACTTCCAGCATCACAGCTGCATGTAAGTTACCACAGTATGACAAACTGACAGAAATGTGGTAGTCCATTAATGTTTAGGAGATTTTTAATGTCATTTTTATCTGGAAGCAAGTAGATGGGAATAAGTACACTTCCTGCTTGGTTTCTACTAAACTTCTGCCCTTAAATATCTTTCTATGAGACAGTAATTTAAAAAATATTGTTGGAAAATGGAAAGCCCATTGTGAGTAAGTAAAACGTTTAAAAGTGAGTGAAAATATATATATATATAAGGTACTTTGATACATGTATGGATTCTTGGCTGCACACAATTGAGACTGTCGGCTCATGTTGGGAAAGGGGGCATTTACCAGGAAGATTTGGGTGGGCTAGAAGCAGATGAAGGAGCCCTGGTAGTATAGAGGTTAAATGCTAAGCTGCTAACCAAAAGGTTGGCAGTTCCAATCCATCAGCAGCTCTGGGGAAGAAAGATGAGGCAATCTGCTTCCGTAAAGATTACGGACTTGGAAACCTTGTGGGGCAGTTCCAGTGTTGTTGTTGTTGTTGTTAAGTGTCCTCGAATCAGTTCCAACTCATAGCGAGCGACCCTGTATAAGATTTCTGAGGAGCTGCTGGTGGGTTTGAACCTTGTGGTTCAAATTGACTCTGCAGTCCAGTGTTTATCCTACAGTGCCACATCAGGACTCTATATCTGTCCAATGGTGTTGCTGTTGTTGGAGTAGGCAGCCTGACTCATAGCAACCTTGTGTATAGTATTTCCAAGAGCAGCTGGTGGATTTTGACTGCTGACATTACAGTTAGTTGTTCAGTGCTTATCCAACAGTGCCACACTAGGGCTCAATAGGGTTGTTATTAGTTGGAATCGCCTCAACAGCAATGGGTTTGGTTGGATGGACTGGAAGCAGATGTGAAAGCCTCCAAGATCAGAAGCAGCTCTGGGTCCTGCTGTCCTCTCAGCTCTGGGGAACCACTCTGACTCACCATCTTCTCCCTCCTGACCAACTTCTTAGCTTAGTCATGGTTTCTGCTCCCTCATAACTAACTTGCATGTTGCAGGACAGTCTCTTGGGCTCCTGTCTAATCAAGACCTTTAATTTCAGCTGACCTATGCATTGCCATCTAGATGATTCAGCCTCCTGTTGACCCTAGAAGTCAGAGTAGAACTGCCCCATAGGGTTTCCAATCATGAGCTCAAACACAGCAACCATCATGGACTATGATGCAGGACTGGACAGTTGTTATACAGTTCATTTTGTTGTACAGAGGGATCACTATGAATTGGAAATAAATTGACAACACCAATCCTTACACAACAGCATGAACAACAATGATCTTTACAGATTCAAATTGTCCCATCTTTCTCTCTCAGAACTGGTGGGTTCAAACCCCTGACTTTTAGGTTAGCAGCCTATTACTTAACTAGTCCTTCTGCCACCCTCTATGGACAAACATATTCCTGCTATACTTCAAACTCTTAGGAGACTGAAGCTGATTGACCCAGTTTACCTATTGGTGCCATGGCATTCCTTGTCTACATAATGTGATCGTTTCCCTCAGACCAAGTACCTGCCACTAGTCCAATGCCCTTAGCCAAACAAGGGATGAGGGGTAGAAGGCATGATTATAATTTGATTCATTTAGTCATTTATTCTACCTTTTAACAGGAAAGATTTGAGGTGACTTATAGATCTACATACCATTTTAAATGATCAAATAGTTGAGCAATGTCTACAAAAGGAAAATAAGAATGTTGGTATTGTTAGGCACTATTGAGTTGACTTCAACTCATAGTGACCTTAGTCACTATGTCAGCCCATCTCATTTGGGTTCATCTGCTTCTTCACTGACCTTCCACTTTACCAAACATGATGTGACTGCTCCTTCCTGACAACATGTCCACAGTATGAAAGATGAAATCTCCCCATCCTTGCTTCCTAGGAGCATTTTAGCCGTACTTCTTCCAAGACAGATTACTTTGTGGTACTGTCAGTATTCTTCGTTAACACCATGGCTCAAATGTATTCATTATTTTCAATCTTCCTAATTCACTGTTAAACTTTCACATGGATATGAGGCAATTGAACATACCATGGCTTGGGTTAGGCATACCTTGTTCCTCAAAGTGACATCTTTTATCTTTAACACTTTTAAAGAGGCCTTTTGCAACCGATTTGCCCAATGCAATGTTCTTTGATTTCTTGACTGCTGCTCCCATGAATGTTGATTGTGAATCCAACTAAAATGAAATCCTTGACAACTTCAATCTTTTTTTTTGTTTTTTATCATGATATTATTAATTGTCCATTGTGAACACTTTTGTTTTCTTTATATTGAGTTGTAATCCATACAGCTGTATTCTTTGATCTTCATCAGCAAGTGCTTCACGTCCTCTTTGCTTTCAGCAAGCAAAGTTGTGTTATGATATGGAAGGTTGTTAATGAGTCTTCCTCTAATCCTGATGACAAGTTTTTCTTCATATCGTCCAGGTTCTTGGATTATTTGCTCAGCATGCAGATCGAATAAGTATGGTGAAAGGACACAACCCTGATGTACATCTTTCCTAATTTTAAACCATGCAGTCTACCCTTATTCTGTTCTAATAACTTCATCTTGGTCTATGTGCAGGTCACACATGAGCACAAGTAAGTGTTCAGGAATTCCCATTCTTTGCAATGTTATCCATAGTTTATTATGTCTACAGAGTCGACTGTCATTGCATAGTCAATAAAACACAAGTAAACATCTTTCTGGTATTCTCTGCTTTCAGCCAAGATCCATCTAACGTCAACAATGATATCCCTAGTTCCACGTCCTCTTCTGAATTCAACTAGAATTTCTGGCAGCTCTCCATCGATGCAACACTTTTTAAATTATCTTCAGCAAATTTTACTTGGCTACAATATTAATGATATTGTTAGATAATTTCTGCATTCTGTAAGATCACCTTTCTTTGAGCTACAAATAAACATAGATCACTTTCAGTTAGTTGGCCAGGTAGTTATCTTTCAAATTTCTTGTCATAGACTTTCAGGACTGCATCTGTTGGTTGAAACATTTCAACTAATATTCTATCAGTTCCTGGAACCTTGTGTTTTGCCAATTCCTTCAGTGCAGCTTGGACTTTTTCCTTTAATACCATCGGTTCTTGATCATATATTCCTTTTTTTTTTTCACATTCAGTATATTTATTGAACTGTCTAGTAGACAATGTACACACCTTCCTCCCTTGTTTTAAGTCAGTGTGATAATTTTCCAATATAAACGACTGAAAAAGAAGCTTGGTTAGGAATGGAATGGAACAGCCAAAAAAAAAAAGATCACTGATGCCTTTTTAAAAAGCCAACAGTCTCACCAATTATTTTCAAACAAAGCCACACACACATACACACACACATAGTATTTACAGGCTATGTGTTTTCAGTGTTTCTGGCGCAAGGGAAGCGGACAGTTGCAAGGGGTCAAGCCAAATCAATCCAGGTTTGCTCAGCTTCACATTCCAAAGGCCCTAGATGGAAGAATCTAGGGCCTTGAAATCCCAAATTGTCATGGCTCCATTGATGCCAGTAGTGCAGAATTTACGACAATCTTGCTTGTCCACCTCTAGATAGATACTTGAGTGATGCTGTTCTGGTGCAGTGTCTCCAAGGCCGTGTTGCAGTCCTCAGTGGTGGCCTGCTTGTCCATGTTACAAGTGCTCCATGACTGACATGCTGCGCTGGAGGATCTGTTTGGGAATGTCCATAAATGAGATAAAGTGACTGAGGCAAATGAGCTGGAAGTAGACCTACACTACTAGAAGATGAGCAGGCTTTGGAAATGCCAGAGAAGGAATTCAGAAGAATGATTATTAAAAGTATCAAAACACTATACAATGGAGTTGAGAAAAATAAGAAAGAAGTCAGGAAAGTGCTACAGGAACAATCAAATAAGATAGATACAGCATTGGAAACAATTCAAAACCTACAGAAAGAGGTCCAAATGATTAATAATAG